>NC_039507.1:9058455-9381164 GCF_003672135.1 Ooceraea biroi
AGACAAGTGTTCACAAAACAACGCAACTTGCAAATACATAAACATGTTCCAACGAGTCAAATATTCAACAAAGTTACGCTGTTACAAAGGATCTAAATTTCAACACTTATCAAATAATAAAATTTTTTACTAGATACACAAAAGCTGTTCAGTACACCAGAACCGTCTCTAACAGTTCTGGTGTACTGAACAGCTTTTGTGTATCTAGTAAAAAATTTTATTATTTGATAAGTGTTGAAATTTAGATCCTTTGTAACAGCGTAACTTTGTTGAATATTTGACTCGTTGGAACATGTTTATGTATTTGCAAGTTGCGTTGTTTTGTGAACACTTGTCTTAAAGTTATGGACTTGATAAGGGCCTAAATTCGAGGCCGAAACGTTGTCCTTGATGTAAATACCATTTGGCCAGATTGTCGATAATAAATTTATTCAAGTTGTTTCTCCATTACTGGCGACTATAAGTTATTACTACTACTGATAATCATAAAAAACCTTTGAAATTCTATATTATAAAATGCTATATTTGATACTGTAGCTTACATTTTTCGTAATCAAATAATAATGAGACATCGAAGTTATCCTAAAACTATACCGTGTTTATTATGTCATATACGTTATCTCGGTATTGTATTACTGAATGTTACTCACTAAATGATCGACTTCTTGATACTCTCTTCAAACATTTTGCCCATAATATGTCGTACCATGCGCAATATGACAGGTGCTGTAGAAATGAATGTAAGTGTAAATGTAAAAGACAACTAGGTATTTGTAAAAGATGAATTTATATATTCAACCATGTATAATATTGCTGAGATGAAATACATTTAAAATACCTTATTATATGTACATTGTTTTAATATTAATATTTCTTAGATGTACTAACTTTTTCTAAGTAATACATTCTAAGTAATATTTAAGCACTACCTAATCCTTTAAAACATATTTTACATAACAGTTATACAATAAAACAGTTACATATTATAAGGCATATAAATACGATACATATTAAGATTTGAAAATAGCTTTTCAATTTTCTTATGTTAATTGCTGTTAAACAATTACAGAGCGTCGTTTATTAATTCTTATTCTGGCCTACCTTTGACATAAATTGGAAAAGAGAAAAGTGATTTAATTTCGGATGATGTCTGGACTTCATATAAAAGAGGCTTCATTATGAAATTTGTGTCGAGATGAAGACAGTCTTGGTGAACTTGAACCACGAACAAATCCATAAATCCCCATTCCCAAAACACCTATAAAGGGAAACTTTATTTAACTGAATGAACCGAATATTACTGAAGCTTGTGTTAATAATATAAAAAGAACCTCATCTAGAATTTGCACATGAAGAAGAGCGGCAAGCCCTTTATTGAACCATAAATGAGACCACCACGGCAGTGTGACTATATTTTCTTCTACCAACTGATATGCTATTCCACGTGCTACTGTGTTTACTACCTCTCGTTGGCGGGTATAGCTATCTAGTTGTTTATCATAAGTAACAAGCGATTCTCTGTAACACAATATTTAAAATATTGCTATGTACATATATATGTAAAGATATAAGTCTAATATAATGTTCAATATTAAATTAAACCAATATTATAATAAAGTTTAATATATAAATTCGTACAGCTACTAATAACATCTGTAATCTATTTCTTTCTTATTCAATAGACATGTGATTAAATTCTACGTTAATAAAATATTAGCAAATAATAATAATAATAATTTTGTTATCGCTATACTCATAAACAATGAGCCCCCAATTTGCCATGACATCCTCTTTCATAGCCGGAATTGCAAGTAGAGTTATATTCCTGCGCAAAGGAATTTTGTGGTACCACGTAGAATGTAGGATCTTATTACTCACATCATATAAAACCTGCATAGAATTTTCCACTCTAGATCTACTTGCTATAGAAAGTTTGATTACTGTATGATATATGCCTAGTGCATTGTAAGCTAGAAACTTAGTTTTAATGGAAAACTCAAAATTAGTTAGTATAAACATCAGTTGATAAGTAGATATTTTGTCTTCAATGAAAGAATTTGTGCAGAGCCAGTTTCGTTTATAATCCTCTCGTGCAGATCTTTCAGATACCGAGATTGGCCATATCTTATATTTCTGCAGATGAGTGAATCTAAATTGAAATGTTGCTTTAAGTTCCGGCTCGTCCCAACATGGAAACAAGTGTCGAGCTCCAATAGAGTGAATATTTGTTGCCAATAATACATTCCTATTTTAAGAACAGTCCTAATATACTTTACATTGTCTAAATAATGTTTTGAATAAAATTATCAAGTTAAGCAATAAGCAAGCATAGTGCTTTATTTAAAGCACGACGTTTGGCATATTTTATTATTACGTGTTATTATAGATAACTAATTTTGAGGGACTGTGTCTAATGTTTAACATTTTAATTTATTACTGTTTTTTTCAAATTAAATAGGCTCTTAAAATTATTTATAGATATAAATTATATATCTTATTTACTACTTTATAACATGTAATAATTATTATTGTATATTAATGTATCTTACATTAATGAATATTAAGTATTATATTTTAATACGATAAGTATTTATAATGTTAACTCACTGTCGTGCTTCAGGTGGGATTATAAGAAAATAACCTTCTTCTATGCCTTTATATTAATAATATTTGTCTCGTATGAGATGGACAGGGAGTAATTTCCAGGAGATAGCTGCTGATTGAAACAGAGGTTTAGAATGTTCTCCTCCCCGGAGTATCCGATAGTCCTTGGAGTATATTCGTCAGCTTTTGTAAGTTCATCTGCGCTATTATTCTTCATAATCAATTTTATCGCATCATATTTTATTAGCTCTTCGGTTCTTTCCGGTTCGGGACTGTGTAACCTAATATTTGATGTTGGTTCGAAAATTTCAATATCAATTTTGCATTCGCCACGTAAAAAATACAGCATGTTAGAAAATTCGATGCTGATATTATAGTGCCGCGGCTGTACATCTTTTGGTAAACGATAACCAAGTCCTTTATGTGTTTTAATTTTGGAAAACAGATGTTCCGCTTGTATACATGTTATTATAAATAATTGTAGGAATCGGATATGAAATTTTCTTTCAAATATCTGTAACAACATTTCGTCATCCGAAAAAATTAACTGATTATAATATATCGTGTACATCCATAAAAAAACGTCATTTTCTTTCCACAATTTTTCTTTTTCAGTAATAAATCGTATTATTAATAATATGTTAAAATTATTTTACAAGATCTTCAAAACTTTATTCATTTTGTATGTCACATCTGATAGCAAGACAAATGTAAGCACAATGTAAATAACACTTTACGACAAAGAACTAAATTACCATTTATTTTTCATATCAAAACATTGTACTCTTCTACGTCTTTCCGGTATCTCTACCGTACAGTGTTGCTCTTTATTATTATACCTTATTTTATCTTTGAGAATGAATAAATAAGAATAAATATCAACTATTTCTGATGGCTTACCGGCATTTTGAAGTGTAACGTTTTTAATATAAGTATAATAAGAAATTCGTACAATCATTATAGTTATTACCGTTAACAGCTCTTTATGCTGAAACATATCACTACACTCTACAGTATCATCTGAATAGATCTTACCACGGCCAAGGACGATTTGAAATGACACAACAAGTGGAAATAATATATAAACATGTTTCAGGTTCACACAAATAAAGGTACAATTTCATGCTGTCGCCTGTTGCTCATTTTCAGCGACAAAACAGGTCACGTGATCAAAATGAACGCTGGATATTGGTCAATTTTTATCACGTGACCTGTTTTGTCGCTGAAAGTGAGCGACGAGCGACAGCATGAAATTGTACCTTTAGAGTTCTATCAGCCGCTGTATGTGTAGAAAGTGTAAACAGATTTGAAGAAACAAGTGAGAAGTTCGAAATAACTTCTATCTTGTGACGGATGATTACATTATTATCGAGCGATACGTTAGATCAGAGCTCGGAACGATCTGAATTTTCCGAGCGATTTTCGAAGGCCTACTTTCGATCCTCTCTTTACCGCACACCGCGTAACAGATGGGGCAGCCAGCGGCCGCCGGGCGTCAGGAGGGCCACATTTGCCTAGCCGGCAAATAAGTGGGCCTTACTTCTGTGGGGACCCTGATTACGTAAATTCTGAAATTAAAAAAAATTTACAAGAAATAAAAATTTTCGATTAAAAATATAATTTTTCTAATATATTTAAAATTATTATAAACAACTTACGCTCTGTCATAGGTAATCGCAACTGTCGCATTGCGTTGCGCGCGCGCAGAAAACCGGAAGCCGAATGTAACTTTCGATATCAATTAATCGAGAGCGCGCGTGATGTTCGCGAGAATCACGACGCGTATCCGACGATCCATAAGGCACTCGCGATGACCTTTCATGCAAGAAACTCAGTTTCAGATAAAAATTATTGTGAAAAGCGCGGAGTGACGCGAACGCAAAATAACCTATGACGCGCCATGTTTCGTAATTGACCGCCATTCAAAGGTCGATCACTATTATCGCGATTATCGAAATATCGAAACAGTCGAGATAACTAACCAACGCAGGAATAAAATTCTTTAGGATATATTAATATTAATAACAGGAAAATATTAATAATTACTATTAATTAATATAATATTAATTAATTTAATAGAAGCTTCCATAAATATGGCGTTGTCGGTTTCTTTAGTTATCCATTTGGCGCATGCGCTCTAACCTATGTAGCACGTTACGTACGTACTGATTGGTCCGTCGACTAAGCAGCAGTATGTTTAGTGCATTATATATATACAAGTCTGTGATTGATATAGATAGATAGGTAATCAGTTGTATTCAACCGCGAACGCGTACGTTGTTTTCCTCGCAGCGTCCGAATCCGCTATGTAAATTATCTTCCCCAACTGACTGCGTCCTAAATGATGCACCATTATTCGTAACGGTAATGCGAAGTGCTCGCCCGAGCGCGGAGTGGTTGCCCGTCTGCCAACCGACTCGCTGATGTAACCTGCGAACCACTGCTTCCAGATGCTTTGCGTGAGGTACAGCAGGAAGCACGGTACTTCGTTGCTGTCCAATTTGCTCCCAAAGGCCCTTCATTCGCGTCGCGGTGACAGAAATACGAGTTCCTACAAGGCAATCAAGGTCAATGACGACTCCTTGGACGGTGAGTAACCTCTTGGTTTTCATCATCGGTCGATGTGTCAAACAACATCATTCGCGAACTTGCGCCTAAATATTCTCGCTTCTGAATTCTAAAGATGCGTATTAAGCAACTGCTTGTGCAAGTCATGTGATTAATTATTATTCATTACTCTGTAACGGAAGAGGTGCTTGTATCGGCCTGTGTGGCAATGTAGATTGCGTACGTTGTTTTTAAATAAAACATACGTATATAATAAGTATAATCGTATGTATATGCGAAATACGTCTGCTAAGATTATTTCTCTTATAGCTCCTCGCGTATGCAGCGTTAAGTAATACGATAAATAAGCTTCAAAATAATCGAATGTATAACCTCTCGCCGTGGCAATTGGACCTTGTACTTGGTGGCAAATTTTTACCTTAAAATTGTTCTTTCTAAAAAAACAGCTTTAGAAAATTTTCTAAGAATAGCTTTAAGGTAAACATTCGTTCTTCCGGCCAAATTTCGATCATTTACGTGAATCAAAAAGGCATACTACACACACTATGATATAACAATATTTCGTACGCGAATATTTATGTCGGTCAAGTTACATTTATTATCGCGAACACATTACAAAATAGCAGATATTGACAGCAGCGTCCTGGGTACCAACTCCAACTGGGAGCTGTTGACGCCGAGAGGCTTCCGTTTTTATCTTCCTGGAAGTGTAGGACCTGCCTGGCTAGATGCTACAACCACTGCCCAAGTCAAGACCCACTTCGTCGTCGATCTGTCCAGTGAAGAGGCGTTTATGGAATCCTTGAACGACAAAGTTAGCTGTCGTAGAAACGGTTTCGGGGACTGGAAGGCGATACGGCCGATGTTGGACTGCGTAGCGCAAGAATGTCCAATCCTGCTGCGGAAGAGCATAGAGGAATTGTTTCCAGGATCCTTGGACGCAGTCTCGTCACATCTCACCATTATAACTATTAATCAGAGAGCGAATCCTAAATCGATGCGATGGCGCAAGGAGATCGAAACGGAGAAGCTAGCCAAATATGTAAGTCGCGCGTATACATCGTACGATCTGCATGCCGCAGTGCGTGCAGACAGAATCCAAAAATAATACAGGTGGCCAGAAGAGAAGACACGCGTGTTCATTAGTAGTCTCCGCTTTGCTTTAGTTTGTTTTAGCAGCCTCGGACATATGTACGAAGCTCAAAATGATCGGTTACTGGGCGGACTTCATTAACCCTTTTAGCGGGCAGCCGCACCTGAATCCACGGAAGGGCGCCAATTTATATGAGACCGATCAACGATTCCGCTGCGTAGGATTTAAAGTAGAACAAAGAAGCAATTGCAGAATTATCGCGTCCGATAATAGTCTAAAACATTTTATCGGTATGTAAACAATTGCACACACACGCGAACGTATGCAGCGACGATAAGATAACAATCTGCATTCATCGATGTACAAACATTGGCGTGCTTATAATATAATCTTTCTCTGCGGAATCGTACGCGACATCCAGCTTGCATTTTAATTTTTTCTCGAATTTCAGGAAGCCTTTTTACCACAGCGCCGGCGAGCACGGAGTTTCTGAAGCAAATAATAAACATTGATAACGATAACGAGAATCAATAAACATAAAGTGTGTACATAATGAAGGAGAATTAGTTATGTTAATATGTTTAATATGATAGAGTTTTTTCTATCGTATAAAGTTATACACATAAGAATGTGTATAACTTACGCATGATTGAAAAGTGTCTCCGAGGTAAATGTGATCATTCTCAGTCATGCGCTGGAGCAGCGTTCTTCTGATCTCTCTCTTCCGATCATGAGGGATTCACGTTTGTCTGATATAGAATTAACGTTTTGTGTTCTAATGAAATAAATTATAATTAAATTATGTTTGAACTACTGGGAAGATGGAATGGAAGGCCTCTCGGCAATTAGCAGCTCGACAGATTTCGTTTGGAGGAGTAACCTTTTAATAGCCATGGAT
Organism: Ooceraea biroi; assembly: GCF_003672135.1. Classification (NCBI taxonomy): domain Eukaryota; kingdom Metazoa; phylum Arthropoda; class Insecta; order Hymenoptera; family Formicidae; genus Ooceraea; species Ooceraea biroi. Next base: position 9,065,619 of record NC_039507.1, read on the forward strand.
AAAATATTTTTTTATTCATGTAACGCCTGTAAATTCCTATGTAAATTCAGAAAACTACCTATAAAATTGTTAATTCCTATCACATGCGTCCGTCATTGATCTTCCTTCGAACTGAAAACTTATGCGAGATATCCATTAGTTTCAAGCTTGTATTTTCACCGCAAATTCGGCACAAAATGCGACCGCCTGACATGTTAATATTACGCAAACGTAAAAAAACTCAAAGTAAAATCGCACAATCCATTTTACACCAATCGCATGCTGAATGTATGCAAGAAAACGGGCTACAATATATGTATATATATATATATATATATTCGATTAACATCACAATGCAAACGTAACTAGAATAATAACTAACAACAAATAACTAAAATAATCACAAGATTACAATTACGCTTCGCAAATCGACGGAAAGACTTTTGCACGGAGGTCCCGGGATTGCGTCGCTCGTTAAACGTAACTAAGAACTCCAACATAAACATACGTAACTTAACAAATCATCCCTAACGTCGTTATGCTACTCGCCTAACCACTTCTTGCTCCTTCAACTCAAACGCGCGTAAGGTTCGCTAATTAACGACGCGATCGCGTGAGTGAGCGTTTCGTAATTAGAGCGTCGAGTGTCGCAATTTGAGGCACCTCGGTCGGGTTACGATTCGTCTCCCGATGTATCCCAAAGTAGCAACTTAATAGATCATAGGTAACTTGGTACCACCGGCGGAACGAGCTAACAGACTACTGTGCTCTGCAACGATACAAGCAAACGTATTCTACATATTATTAATGGATAGTGCTATTCACAACGCTTCTCGAGGTATTATGCGAGAGCAATTCTCTCTTATACTTACGTAAATCCGATCGTACCAATAATATTGCTCAACACTAATTAATTAAGTACACATTCTTGTTATTATAAGAAAAGCTAAAGTATATCGTAATAAGATCTAAAGTGAAGTATGTCTTAATTATAATAATTATTAAGATTAAAACCAATTAACCAGGAAAACATCTGTGCAGCTATAACGCATTAACATATTCGTATAACATATTCACGCATGTGTCATAATAACATAATAACAATATACTTCTACGGTCATGATTGATGACTATTTTCTGTTAGAGATGTAACATATATCTGTTTTTGGCAAAACATACGACTGCCTGTCGATGTAATATGCAATCACATGGAAATAACTGTTAAACCTAAGTAGTTGCAACGGAAGAAGTGGAAAGTAGAAGTAGATTGCTCTTAATCCACTTCCAACTTCCGGAACGAGCCGCATATCCCGCCAAATTCCTCGTCGACTGCGTGGCAGTCTTTTGGTGATATCTCGATGTGCATATCGTCGAGGGCTTTGAGTTGTTCTTTCTTCTGCTGCAGTTCCTTTTTAAATTCAGCTGGAAAATGAGCGCGCGTGTACATACAGACAACAAGTAAAATAATATCAAGATAAAACGAGAAAATAATGAAAAGATATTTTTGAGTAATCGCAAATTCGATTCTATTAGATAGCACTTTGTTAGACAGCATTAACAGAAATTGTTGTAAGAAAAGTTCCTGCAATTTATGAAATAAATAATTTCATTGCAAATGGACAATTTCAATTTTTGTAATATATTTTTTGTTTATATATAATTACAATTAAATTTTGCCCTTTTCACATCTTCCCGTTTCTCCGTTTAAATGTTCTAGCTTATCCGTTATATTCGGGGTAGGAAGAAAAGAAAATTGGAAAAATCGCCGTACCGATCATTTCAGAGAGTGGAATTTCTCCTCCGTACTCCTTCGGCAGTATATCTGGATTTACCGCGTCTCTTAGCTCCTGCATATCCTTGTGCATCTGCCACAGAGTCCACATTACGAACGCGTGACTCATCGGTCGTGCAAATTTACATTATGTCGAGCCATGTAATTCATGATATTTACCATTACGCGAGACTTCAGCTTGTCGTTGAGCAGCGATATGGCGAATTCGACGATCTTCGCTACGCTGGCGGGAATATTGATGAAATGTGTCTCCTTGTGACGCATCGGGGTGCTGTTCTGTATGCATCTCAGCATATTGCGAATGTCCGTGAAGGACCACGCGCTGAAATGGCTCATGGTCAATCCCGACTCGTCGTTGATGTGCGTATAGCCGCGGATCTGATTCTCCTCGTTGTCCATCAAGGATTCCACCACCAAGCTGTGCACTCGCGCCATGTGTATCGACGAAAACTTGCAAGGATCAAAGCGTCCTTAAAAGCAGAAAAATAAAGCAAATGATTGATCGTACGATCAACATCATTATTAAAGTCAATCGCATCAATTTAACTAAACAAAGTCGATATCTTTATTTTCCAAAGTTATTTAACTTTTAAGTTATTTAACTTTTATTTTGCAACGTAGAATCTTGTGTTTGGAATCGCGTTACCTGCACACGACAGTATCACTTTTCGGCCGTGCTGATCCCGTTTCGGCAACGGCACCAGGTAGCCGCTGTCGATGATAGCCTCGATATCCGGGTCATCGATGTCGAGTTTCTGGAACCAGTCGGGATAGAGCTGTCTGATAGTGAGGTAGCGCTCCAGCATCTCCTCTGCCATCGGCAGACTAAACTTCTTCGTCCTGAGGAACCTCAGCAGGAACAGCGAGTCGGTCCTGCACCGCTTGATCATGGGATGCTTCTCGATCCAATGACGGAATTGCTCCAACGCTTGCTGCCTCGTGCTGTCGTCCTCACGGAGCTCCAGCCTTGCCGTTTCCAGCGTGTCCGTGTCCACCGTGCTCTTGTATTCATCGTGCCCCTGCTGCTGTCCCTCCGTCACCATCGTCTGAAAAGAGTAACCCGAGCTTGACATTCTATCCCACGATGGGCTCTGTGTCCCGATTGTGAACAACGTTATTCCGGCGATTCCTGCAGTTGCACGGTAGTGCATTAATATAATAATTATAATGATATAATATAATATATAATAATTATTATAATTACTATGCTTTGAAATATATATTAGGAATATATTACGCAGTATTATGCAGTATTATGCGTGTCGTACGTGCATTGTTAATAATATAATAATTGATAATAATAATAATAATAATAAATAATTGATAATATTAAAGATATATTAAATCTTGATTGAAAAAGGTTGACTTTTTATTAACATGAAATATATTTGATTCAGTTTGATTATCTGATGGAGTGTCTTTCAGAAGCGTTCTGCAGTGATCATTTTACGAAATTTAATCATTATTATTTTTTTTTCATAAAATCGTAAAAATTACAACATTAAAATAAGAAAACGGGGATATCGAGCCGCGGGAGCCTCTCTTGATCAAATTATACGATGCACTCGCAACAAGAGCCGTCAATACGATATGGAGCGTAAAGAGAAAGCAGACGCAGCATCGAGATATTCCAGCGCGTAGTCGGTCGGAGTATTATTATGTTACCATCGCGAAATTGCAGCGAAGATTAAAACGAAGCATTGAATCTTGTTGAAACAACAATAACATTCTCTCTTTAGCTCTCTCTTTAGCACTTTAATAATCGAGCAACAGTTGCTTTTACAAAGAGAGCTTATTAAAAGAGACGAAGCATCAGCCAAGCCACCGCGAACCATGGCCAACATTCGCGGGGACGATGCTCCGAATGACGCCACGTATCGGAGAACGTAAGACTGCCAGGTGCGTGGGGAGAAACTATTATCGAATAATTACGGACGATCAGGATCGTCCTTATAATTCTGCGAGCGCGTGGACGCTTGAGCAACCCGCAGAAACGAAAGCGAGACACCGAGGAGGAGGAAGTGGCGTGCGAAGCGGTGGCCTCAACGTCGCTGCGCAACGAGAACACGCGCGGCGTGCCATATCCGCCACAAACGCGGAGCCAACTTTCTATCCTATCGTGCGACAGCCGTGGAGCACGATACCGTAAACGCGCCTGTAAACGATATCCGTTTCGGCTTGAGAGTGCGCGCCCGTAAAACGGTGTCGCAATCTTTCAACATTGACGAGTTTTCCGCAGCAGCTGTTTAATAAACTCTCGCGTAAAGGAATTCTCCCGAGACGAGAGGCGAACTGAGGTGGTACCGTGAGAGGAGATTATGCAGCGGAATTATATAAATTTCTATCTCTGCCCATACAGCACAGAAGCTTGCACCAACATTGCAGCAACGTTGCAACGTTGCAAATTGCAATGCAACAGTACAAAGACATTGCGGAGATATATATCCGCAAAATACTAGCACACTTGTAGCAACATGACATTACTATTTCGGAAACATTGCACGATCAAAATTTGTAATTAATTAATATTAATAATTCATTTTATTAAAACATTGGAGTCTTCCTGTCCTAACGAGATTCGTCCAAATCTATTCGACCAATGATGTGTGTGATGACCAGAATCTGAGCTCGGTAATATATATGTGCATGCGGTGTTTGTCTTTTTCGACTATCTAAAGAACATGGTGGTTGTACGACGCGAGCATCATTCTGAAAGAAAGTAGTTACGTAAAAGAAAAAGGTAAGTACTTTTTTATAATATTATGTCTAATTATAGCACTTGTGTGCTGTTAAAATCTTGTATCTATTAATTAATTATAATAGAGAATCACTCTGTTTGCCTATCTCACGGTTTATATCACTATAACCTCAAAATTATGGAAATTCATTCGAAAACTGCATATTAATAGTTGTAATATTTTTAATAACTTTTTCTGTTATAGAAGCTGTTCGCGAAATACACAATCATGCCACTGATGCAGAAATTGCTGAATGCATTTCCAAGTGGCTTGCTCAAGCTCCGGTTAGGATTGAGAGATCAAAGTATGTCATTTTACATATAATTCTATACATACTTGCAGTATGTATATTTTTATGTAATTTTATGCTAATATATGAATTGTAATTCCTATTTTATTTTTACAGGCAACATACAAACAAAAACGAAGAAGATTCAATTATTTAATTAAAGGAAAAATATTTTAACATAATTAAAGGAAAAATAATATCTCAAAAAGAGGATTTTTAAGTTTTTTTTTATAAAGAACAGTTACTTTTTTATAACAAAAATAGAGAAAATGTTTATTTCATTTTTTATTACTATTGTTATATTACATATAATTGTCTATTTATGTTAATAAATAAAAATATTTAAAGTATATAATAATGAATAATTATAATTATTGCAAATTCATTACATTGCAATATTATTGTGACGTTTCGTTGCAATGTTCCGAAAAGCGGACATTTTCACATTCCTGCAATCCCATAGCAATGCTGCAGAAACATTTCGCAGTGAATTTGCAATGTTGCTACGTTGCGGTGGAAGATTCCTGCAATATATATGCAATCTTTTCGTGCTGTATGGGTGATTATATTTTCATTATTCCAATATTATATTTCCATCCGTGACTCAACTGTTCCATTATCGTTTGGCTGTCGATTCGACGTGACAGAGTCAGCTCGTTCACCGTATCCGTAGCTTGTTACTGAAGAAAATCCTGCGCCGCTGATGAAAGCGTGGCTATCGCGGAGAGATTATCGCGCGAACTCGATGAACGAGCTGCGTCGGTCCGCTTTTACCGCTTCGTAGAGGAACACTTCTGCGCGCGGATGTAACGTGGATAATTCTATTCGAGAAGCTCTGAATTGCGCTTCCTTGTCTCAAGAGGAGGTCTTAATTTAATCTTTCGATTAGCCGATCGGCTTAACGGTTCCGGTTTCTTGCTCTCGCGGGCTTCCCGACGTCCGCTTTCTCCTTTTTCTCCTTCTCGTATCTCCTGTTCCATCCCGCGCGAAGCTCAATGCGTATCTAAACGTTATCGCCTATCGAACGAACTGTCAAGCGAGAGAGACTTGAGGAATCCTTCGAAAACAATTTTATATAATTAACATTTTCATCTATGGATGAAAACATCAAAATGGTTCACAAAATTCTTGCTTTTTAATTAGATTGCTGTTTAATAACAAATACTCGCACGTTTTCGTTACAAGTTATGCGCGTGTACAAGAAGAGTTCTGCTCAAGATCTGACTCGCTCTAACTCTAATTATAAATAATATAAGTAATAACTCTAATCGAAGCTTGATGAATGCGTTCAATTTACTTTATCTTCGTCTCCTCGTTCCTCGACGATCTTTCTCTCTTCCCTTCCTCGCAGTTCTCCAGAAATCCTTAACTGCCGGCCAAGGTGGGTCCCCTCAGTTGGTCCGAATCAGGATCACCTGGTTGATCAGACTTCCAGCCGCTCCGACCAACACTTGTACGTCGCGTTCACTTCCGTTTGGAGAACGCGACACGGAACGAGGATCTAACGACGAACGCGGCCAGATCCTAAACGAGAGACGTCGACCGTCGGACGATGTACACCGGAGTAATCCGGTCGCTCGGCCGGCTGGTCAATTTAAGGAGGGATCGTCGCGGCGGTGCTGACTCTCGTTGCACGGACGAGCTCTCAGGACCTTCACCTACATCCCGATGACGCTCTCCGTCTTTCGCCAAGCGGGAAGTATGCCCGCGCTCTGCGGGTACCCTGTGCAAGTATACGCGAGCGATTTTAACATAATTTTTGCATAAACTATTAGCTGATAATTAATTATAGTTGATAATTAGAGAGATTTTTCTTGACAAAAGAATTACGAATTACCTAATTTCATTAGTTGGATTTATGAGCTAATTGATGGTGAATACGATGATGAAATGTAAAGAAATTAGAGTCGATCCTCCCTCGAAAATTTTTAATTAAATAATATTAAATTACACAGTTCAACGAAAGAAACACCGGAGTGAGACTAGTCGTTTCTTTTGAGGGTTGAAAGTCCTAACAACATACTTTATTTTGATTGCAATTAAACTTCTCCAGCACGTCACATTTTGTAGCTATAATATGATGAAGTTCAAAATAACCCTTTTTGCAACTTTAATTGCAAATTTCTCAAAATTGTGATGGAGAAATTTGGAAATCAGATTCGTGTTCAGTGTCCAAACAATTATGGAAAACAACTAGTCTCGTTCCGGTGTTCGAAAAAAAGTCATTTCTTGTTGAACAGTGTTATCGATCATTAGAGTGATTATGATGCAAAGAAGTGATTAATATTAATATTCGTCTAGATATTTTCTGTTGGACCAAACTTTCTAGATTTCTTGTTAAATTTTTGCTTTTCGTTACTCCCGTGTTGATATTATAGAAATGATTTTAGGCGATTTCGACGGAGAGAAACGTTTTGTTTCGCTAATTGTCACGCTATGTGAGATCCTTGCTTAATTTCTGTTAACAATTTACCATTCACGACAGTTTCTTTTTAGTTAATATGAAATGCGAATTAAAAAACATGAATCAAAATATCGCGTCCACGTCGGCGTGTTACCTTTCTCATCGTAAAAGGCGTCGCAGAAGAGCGCGGATCCCGTTCTCGGGCACCTCCGCCTCCGATTGCTGGGAGATTCACTTTCTTCTTGTAATCTTCCATTTTGCTTTCACCGCTCTTTCGAATGGGGATCGCACCGAGAGCAGCGATGAGTATCACAATCGTTTTTCACTCCAGCAGCATCCAGCGACGCCGATCACTGACCGCGATCAATTTCGTCGATAAAATTGAGGGCTCGTTGCAATTTCCTGCGGAGCGTGTTCCATTCCGCCAATGCAAAACGAAAGATACCGTAAATACTCGTCTAATCGCACGCTGCTGCAAAATACGTGGAAAGAATTTTAGAAGATCTGCTCGCAGATATAAAACTCGTATCGCGATGCGGCGTGTTGCGCACTCCAGATGCTTCGCATCTTTCCGAAATGCAACAAGCGTATCGACATAATTTTTTATCAAAATATCCGAGAAATAAATTGGACGCGTGCGGCATACAAAATTGTTGCTTCCGTAAATTATCCCATCAGAATAAATATTTTCACGCCAAAACTCGAGACTCGTGCAAGTCTACGATCTGTGAAGCTGTGAAATATCCTACACGTGGAAGGAATAGAAGTCTGCAAAACATGACTTGATTACGTTATCTTTAATGATTACTTCCTCTTCCTTTTTAACACCTTCTTAAGCTTCAAGTTTGAAGAATACTCATGAATGGACTGATGTATTTACGATGACCGTGGAAGATGAAATCATTTAGCTCTTAGACGTTGAATCCTTGACTACTTAGCATATGAAATATCGTGCTCTTTGAAATAGATTTACGCGTGTAAACACGAAAAATGGTTTCGACTCCCTTTCCGTTTGATATTCCGAGCTTTTCAGATACTCTGAATTCAGCTTCAAAGCGACAAAGCCTCTCTTCATAAGCCTACTTGCTATTTCTATTCAATAAGCATAGCAAATCCCTTTTGTACGCACTTTTCGTTCCGCTTCGCGAAATTATCATGAATTTTAGTCGAAAAATATTTCATTCTCCGCAGCGTTAATCTAGCGTTTATATGACGCAAACATTTTTCACGATCTATCGATTTTCACGTTCCTGTTTCCCAAGCAATACGCTGACAATAAATTTACATAAAATTAAAATAATTAAGAGTCAGCAAATTCCACTCAATTTCGTCATTGCTAATATTATGATACGAAAACGCAAAATTTGAGCACTTGCTATTAATACAAAAAATAAAAGACTGAAAACTTTTTGCACGAAAATTCTTACTATGATTAAAATGTAACTTCGAATTTCATAAAAACTCGCGGAAGTCCGGAAATGAACGTTTCGCTTATCAGTCCAATCTGAGTCCGTTAGTGCGATCAGTCGTTTTATTCGGCCTGCTCAGCCACGAAATTAATTCGCAAATACTGAAACCGGACGTACCGCATACCTGGTCACTATTATGGCTACGTAAATTATTGCGTAATCAATCGCGCTGGCAACCTTCCTTGATGTTGCGCACGGTGAAAGTCACGCGCCATATCAGGAAACCAGACCTTTCTATTTCTCCCGCTACATTTTGAGATTATAGCCGATAAACCGCTCGTCCTTCTCGCGAAATGTATCTTCCTCTTCGTGAAGTCATCAGCGTGTGAACCGAGAAAATCGCGCGGCGATTAGCCGTGATGTTGAGCAACTGGACAACGCGAGCGTTCGCCAGGTTTATGACCTGAAAAGCAAGTTCTGTCCTTTTTGCCGCGAGCAAATATTGTTCAATGTGCGTTGCGTGACTTCGCGGAAGTATCTATGTCAATAATATCGCTTATATAGCACATACCTTACTCAAGTTTTACATGCACATGCACGACATGAACATTTTACATAATTCGGGCTCGCAATAAAAATTGAAAAATATTATTTTCTCATCCTGTAAAGTCGGACAGTTCATTTTGTATACGTGCAAGGATAAAAGAGTCCAAATCCAAGCTGCATTATCTTTTCCTCGAAGATCAGTCGGATCTTTATCTGCCGCATTGAAAAATGTTGAGTGAGATTTTCCGAGACTCGAGTTATTATCCTTTGTAACTCACGTAAAGTATCGCGTCGAAAATTTGCGAGAGTAGAAATCCCCGGCGGGATTGCTTTACGACCGTAACTAATACGAAACTTCGAGGTCAATTACATGTGCAGATTCCTAAACGAGGCAGATACTTAAAATCAATGTGCGCCATCAATTTAGCGACGTAGGATGCAATTAATCGCGTCTGCGCGAAAAATAGGACAAACAGAGAAAATTCGCGGCACGCGATATTTCCATGACATGGCTAGCACTTTGTTGTGATGTTGTGATAAATGGCACAGGTGAAATTCGATTCATTTTAATGAAGAACTGGAAATAATCAAGAGTAGAAATTCACACATAAATATGTGGAATACGCAAGGAAAATCTTATTTTATATATCTCGAAGCAATGCATGCTATATTGCGCGATGTAAAATGAGTCTTTGATCATCTCACGATAGAGCTACTATTTTTATGCTGCGTTTGTTTTATGCTTGAATAAACAATACCTTTTCTCAGCAACACTTAAATTGATTATTTTAGAGGGAGATTATTTTCTGATGTTATTCTATAAACATGTAAGTAATTTTATGCATAACTTCTACGTAAAAACGTAAGCTTCGGGCATACCTATACTGAAATCTTTAAAATATTCCAAACTTTACATTAATATATACAACTCCACGTAATTTATTGGCAATGTTATGATATTGTCGTTTCGTTATTTCCAAATTCTTAATTAATTACATCACGAGTGAATTTATATTTTTATGTATATGTATGTAAACAGATAGAAATTTTTTATGCAATAGAGTGGTTGTCATTGAGCACGTGGTCATCATAGAGGTTTGAAAGTTTCGTGCCGTCCGAGTGGCCAGGAACACGTTCCAAGAACGCTTCAGCCGCTGCACTTTCTCCGACGACCCTAAAAGCTTCAACGTTCGTTGGCTGGAACGAAAGTGCAACGACCTCAGCAATACGATTTTACACATCTTTCTGAAATATTAAAGATACGTCAGCTCATCATAAAAATGTGGCTTGACACATCATTACTTCCTTTGTAATAAATTGGTGTTGAAAATTAATCCTCGGTCTTGGGAAATTACATATCGCGTTCTTGATTCGTAAAAATAATCGCCCGAACGCAAATCTTATAACGGGCAAAATTGCCGTGCACCGTCCGCTATGAGGAATCGCGCGTTTCCGCGCGCTTCTAAATCGCTACAATTATACATTCTGACGACGACTATTCGTCGTTACGACTTCATGTAACACTTCGCTTTCGCGATGCTATGACTCAGAACGTTCTATGCGTAATCATAATAAGAGAGATTCGGCCGTCTGGGAAAGTCGGAATAAAAATCGCTTCTCGATGGAAATGCGATATAATTTCTCTTTTTCGTCGATATATATATTTATAAAATAAAAAAGCTGTGTACATGCCTCTACCGATGCTATCTCTATGTATAAATATACAGACGCGCGCGCGAACAAGCCGATTCACGTTAATTCTAATTCGGTTTGCATGAATTTTTTATTTTGCTTAATGAGCCTTAACAAAATTTAAGTACGAGGCGCGATGCAATCGCAAACGTGTTATTACCTATTGCATCGTTATACTATTTCGTCAGTACGTTTATCTCTTCATTATATTAACAAATGCACATAAACGATCTGACAAAAAAATACAATTTAATTCAGTCGTAGAAAAAATGCGAGAAATGCCAGATGCGCGGTATAATAGCCGACTTTCCTGCGACGTATCGATATTGTACCCGCGTTGGCACTGTTACGTAAGAAAGTCGGCGACTCATACCTGCCAATATCCGCGATCATCAGAATTTCATTACGAATTCCGTATCGGTAGAATCATTTAGATCGGCAGAAGATAGATAATTACAAAACTATCGAATTAAATTTGAATTTTAGATAGAGAAAAGTTCAACAAAGATAGCGCTGCGAGATAATTGGATAGATAGCATTTTATCAACAGAATAAACAGAACAATTCTAAACGCCCGCGGTATTTTACGACACAAGTACAAATTCCAATATTCGTTGCTCGCATCGAGTTAACAACAAAATCGTGTTATCTACACATTTACGCAAACGTAACCGTTGCATATAATACGTGACTCAGGGTATGAATTCGATCATCGATGAATCATTATTTAAGTACTGTAAAATACTTTAGATTGGCGATTAGTCAATCCATTCCTGTCGAGTCTCGTTTCATATACGACCAATCAGTTGATCTCGGCACATTTCAAGACGCTTGAATGATAACGGCGGCTGGAGACGCTAGCCCGATGATCATCTGAGAATGACATTATCGAAGGTCAGGTCCCTGTTCTCGCGTTGGGCGCCGGACTTCTTGAACGGGTTCCACGGCAGCCGCCTGGCTACGTGCGCCGTGGTGACGGATCCCGCCGGGCTCGGCTGGCCAGAAGACACTCCGGAAGAGCTACTCGCCGAGACGCTGCCCTTGTCGTGGTGATTGTTGGGTTGTTTTCCTGGTTTCTAAAACGATTAGTTCCTACCGTCGTATTTTCACATTCGTCTACAAGTGAAGTCGCGGAAATATCTCGACTACGATTGTCGTTAGTAAGAAAACGCGAAAGTGCAAGAGAGAATCCATTACGATATCTGATATCAGTAATCAACAGAGATATCGAGCGGATTTTTTTTACTAGAATGATATCGTAATCATATCATAATGATAAATTATAGATCTTATCGGTCACCTTTAAATAATTCCTGTCCATCGGTGTGACTAATTTTAAATTTATGAAGTCGCCGCATTGCTTTATCATCCGCACGACCTGCTCGTGAGAAGCCCACTTGACGTCCTTATCGCCGATGCCGACTATGAAGTCGCCCTCCTTCATGCCGCCTACCTGCAATGAGGAAAAGTTCTCCCGTTACAGTCCATTATCGCAACTATCGATAAAAATAGATCGATTAAACATTGATGAGGAATACATTCCATAGAAGTTGTAGGTTTCAGTGTACGCATATACAACTAAGTAGCTGTTGAATAATCAGTCGATATAAACACGTGTTCTTACATCAGCCAACGAATTATGATCAACGGCGGCTATTATCACTGGAGCGTCGCCGCGCACGCTGAACCCGAAACCTTCCCCGTCCGGGCCTCTTTGGAGTTGCACCAGTCGCGGCGCGGTCCAGTGTCGTTTGGCTGAGAATATCGCCACCGGGCCCAACGATCTGAAAAGATCGTCCACTCCGTGCTGTCCGAAATCTGGATGCGTGATACTGAGTTGAAACTTCGTGGAGGCTGTAAGTAGAAAATAATATGGATGAAAAAATCTATATTTAAAAAATATAGATTTATAAATATAGATAGAGTTTATTTAAAAAACTATATTTTGTTTGACTTTCATTATTTTTATTAATTATCACTTTATCATTATCAATTATCATTTTATTAATTGTCACTTTATCATTATCACTTGATGCTTTATCCTTTTATTTCATTGTTTGTTGAATTTTTATTGAGATAAAAAGAGTGTTGATATTGGCGGATTTTTCTTCGATCTTACTTAGCAAAATATCGTACCGATAATATCTGGTGGATCCAGCAGCTCTCGAAAATCATCTTCGCTGCCAAATCTGTTGTAACTGTCGAGTGTCGCTTCATGTGCCTTTTTTAGAACTCTTGCCAGTGCTTGTTTGCCCTTAAGATCACGGCACATTCTCTGCAATCGCTGGCTCTCATCGTGCAACACGAGAGCTTCCCTGAGATGCGCCTTGCCTGTAATGAAATTCCACTACAATATCCGTTTTTTAAATCTTCAAAATTTAGTTTAACTTGATCTTCTCTTTTATGACTGTCCTAATTAATTTTATATATAATTTAAATATAATTTAATTATATACAATATAAATAAATGAAAAGATATCAAAATCGATATTAAAGATATAAATTTGAATAGTCTGTGGAATACATGATATAATTAAGCAAATGCAAGCATTATATTGACAAATCCTGCTTAAACGTACCCAACAATTTCCTTTCGCTGTCATCTCTGGGAACAGTTGCATCCAACTGAGTCTTCCCGTCGCTCTTCTGGATGTGTTCCAATGTCAACCTAATTTCCACACGAAAGTCGGTGATCGGTCTGTCCAGCAGACCAACCGCGATGTGCTTGTGAGCCAGGGCAAGATGGTGCTCGCGCTTCACCAGTATCAAAGAGATCCAGGTCTCTGGAACGTAGTCACGAACCGGCTCGCGCGATATTAGTCCGTGAACGTCATTGTATATCGTCGCGACCTAGATTCGATCAATAATTCATTCACAATGATTTGCATCGATAATTATGACTTATCCGTGGGAAGGATATTTTACCTGAGCAGCTTCCTGAGCAAGATCCAGGCAAACGTCAATATTCCGTCCGTCTCTTGATTGGAGCTCCAGTTTCTCAAAGAGACATTCCCTCGCCTGAGCCTAATAAAAATGGTAAAGATATAAGTAAAAAAGTAAGGAAAATAATAAAGTAAAGGCAAAAATGAAAGATAAAAATTATGAAAAATTTTTATTGAATTTCTATTTTTACTTTTGAATATATTAAACATACAAGTAAATTTATGTTATTTAAGTTCCAATTATTTCGACAATTAGATTCATCACTCAGTATTTATAACCAAGTTTATAACAGCGTGTCAACTACAATTTGTAATACATAGTTATAAAAAATGGTAAAAAGTTAAGCTGAAAAACAATTCTTTAAATAAAAACGAAGAACAACGATGAATCGTATAATAACTGCGAGAACTTACGAGCATTAATTGTACGAGCATCTCCAGCATGTCCGGGCCCAGATCCATGCTCGGCGCGTTCGTGAAGTTCTCATGGATGTACCGGAAAGTACCAGCCGCCCTTAGAAAAGCATCCACTGCCTGGTCGAGACCACGAGCGGTCATACGGTCTTGTTTAGCAGCCAATTGAGTATAGAGTGCACCGGCATTGAAGAGAATCGAGGCTTTTTCGAAGGCGACCGTTCGCTGACAACTGGGTACTCCCGTCAACGAGTCAAACCACTCAAAGTATATGCCGAGGCTTCTGTCGGGTGGGAAGAAACGCCTCTCTATGAAGTACAACTGATTGTAATAACGCAGGAGCAGCGCGATTCCCGCAGAATCTCTGGTCGGCGTCCTTGTGGCCTGCGAAGTTTTAAATTATTTATTTGAATGCTCGTTATTAATTCTTATCAATTTAGATCTCATTTAAATCCTACTTGTTATGCTCTAAGCTGAAATATAATTATTATTTGCTCACCTGTCTGGTTTCCATCAGATCAGCTATAGCTTCCTCGTAGTTCTCGCCATCCTCGCTGTAGTGCTCCAAGATGAAGTCCTACAAGAAAATAAGAGATCGTTTACACACAGGGAAATCGATCAAATCGATGACTCATGGAACATGCACGTAGCAAGCACGTGGACGCGGTTGAGCTGCGATTCCACGTGACAATGTTAAATCAATATCTTCCTAGCAACTGCTAGACATCTATAGACACGTTGGTTCCTGAGACAATCTCGAATTTCTTTCGCAATTCGCGCAAAACACGAAGATGGTGAGAATCACCTTCGAATTGATACGAAAACGCTCGGAGCACAACGAGGGCGAAATATCGACGTTGGAGGAGATAGCCCTGCATCAGGAGAACATCGACAAGATCGAGCTAATCGGCCGGCAGTGCAGGTACCTCAAGATCCTCCTGCTGCAGCACAATCTCATATCAAAGATAGAGAATCTAAATATGCTGAAGAGTCTTGAATATCTGAATTTGGCTCTCAACAACATCGAGGTTATCGAGAACCTGGAGGGTCTAGAAAGCCTGAAGAAACTGGACCTCACCATTAACTTCATCGGAAATCTACAAGATGTAAAAAGACTCAGGTATTCTTTCTCGTAAACGACTTTTCATAAGGTTAATCTCTCGTTGAGGCATTAGTCATTGACATTGTCAAATTAGATAATGCTATAATAACATTATTTATAATAAAGATGCAACGAGAAACTAGAGCAGTTGATTCTGATGGGAAACCCGTGCGCGGATTACGAATACTACAGGCAGTACGTCGTGGCGACTTTGCCGCAGTTGCGCGAGCTCGACATGAGAGAGATCGAGAGATCGGAGCGCATCAAAGCGCTGCAGATCTATGCGCGGGCACGGGATGACATTATCGAGAGTTACGGGCGTTACGAGGATACAAGGGTAACCCAGCGACTTCGTCGTCGCAACGCTACGATGGAGATATCAGAGGTGAAAGAGACGGTGAGACGGTTTTTTCTAATGACATCCGTGAATGATAAGTATCGTGTCAGTTTCCGAGTTAATATGTATTTTGCAACATATAATAGGCCGTTGTGATTACTCAATGATTATCTACCTACTTGGCAATTATCTAAATGCTATTGAAACGTGATATTGACGTTTGACGCACAAGGTTGTGAATTAACATAACATTTTGCAGTAACATTTCTCACAGAACCACGGTCGCTTTCAATTACAAAAAAGCTTTGAAATATTCAAGAAACGTCGGAACATTCTTTTTTATTTAGATTATGAATGTGCATTATACATCTGTATAAACATCTTTTCAAATGACCAGTGGCTTGCTGAGCACGTAGAGCAGTTACGTGACAGGCTCATTTATGCGTGAAAAAAGCAAATAAAAGCGTGTAATATTTTCTTTAGAATGACGCGGAGGAAGAACAGATGGAAAATACAAAGGACGAGCAAAACGCAAATGGAGAACAGGATGACGAATCGGAGGACGAACGTTTTTGGAAACAGCCCAGTTATCACACGCCGGAGGATAGAGTCGCCATTGCCGAGCGATTCAAGAAGAAACAAGAGAGGAGGAATCGCCCCGACAAGAACGACAATCAGCTGAAACGCGTGCTGAAGCTGTTCGCTCCGGACGGCAGAGCTTACAATATAAATCAGGCAAAGGTGCCTTTCAAGCTAAACGACGACGATGATCCTAATTTTGTCATTCTTGAAGTCTCCGTTTATAGGTAATCATTTAATCCAGTCAATGCTAAATAGTGCAATATATTGTATTGAAGTATAAAGTAGCAAAATATAAGAAATAAGAATATAGACAAGAATTTAAAAGAAAATATATAAAAATTCATAAGAAAAGGTTATCAGACTTTTTCAGGAGATTAGATAATTAATTTCTCTAATGCATTTGTTAATGTCTCGACATTATTAATTGTCATCAATTTTGTCCGTTTGTGAAAAAATTATGAAATTTCAAAAATTTATTAGAACTTATAGAGAGAGATATTTTATCCCATTTTTATCTCGTGCTTACTTCCTGAATTCCTAGGCACTTGGATACTTCCTACATCAACGTTGACGTAAATCCGACTTATGTGCGAGTCACCATAAAAGGAAAAGTTCTGCAGTTGACTCTGCCCTGTGAAGTATCTGTCGAGAAGAGCAACGTCCAACGAAACACGGCTACCGGAAGCTTGGTCATCAATATGGCCCGTTTGATTCCGTCCACGTTAATTACGAGAAAGTACGAATCAGTAACGGCGAAGAAGGAATCCAAGGAGCGCGAGAAGAAAATCATTATTCAACCGCCAGCGACGTCCAAGCGAGTTTTGCTCGAGATTGGTCCAGCTCCTGACATCCGCGATTTTCTGAAAATAACCGAAGATCCCGCGAAACGAGCTCAGAAAGTCGCCGCAGCGGAGAAAGAGAAGGAGCTCAAAGATTTCAAGGACAATCTGGACGTACCACCTCTTGAGTGAAACGTATCGCGACGATCGTATATCAGGTCAGAGATGAGGGATCGTAAATGACTATTCGAAAACTTTATCGCATCAACCGGATGCTCACCTTGAACGGATCCCGAAAGTCGATGTCTTTGGTCTCCTTTAATCCCAGTGGTATCATCGGCATAACGGGCTCGTCGCTGGAAGGAAATACCGTAATGCAATAACCGTACGTTTTACACATATATCAGAGGAGCCAATAATTCTCATCAAACTTACCCGTCAACATTCTGATATAGCTCTACCGAGCTGTTCAGCTCGGCGAGTTGCTCCTTCAGCAATTGCAGATTCGAGTTGACGAAGCTCAGCTCCAAAGCGACGGTTTCCTTCAGTTTCCTATTTGTCGTCGCTCTGTACAAGAAAAAGAGGAAACAGGAGATCAGAGTGTGTATCAAAAATAAAATTAATTATACAATAAATATTTTTATTATAATAAATTAAGATATAATATTAATATTTATATTTATAATATTAATATTAATATTTATAAAATTAATATAAATTATATGAAATAATTTTAATAAAAAATGAATTCTTATTGGGAGGAACTGCTCCCTGACGTAAATAATAATTAAATAAATTTTTACATATTAACTGTCATAAATTAATATAAATTATTTGCTGCGTAAACGCTTACTTGAAGAGATTCTCTGCGCCCGCTCGCAGCCGCAGTTCCTTATTGATCTCTTGATTGAGCTTGCTACGCTTGTTCTGCAGCTTTCCTCTGCAGGTCGCTACCCTCGGATCCGAACCCTGCGAACCATGAAACGTGATAGTTAGCGATACCTTCTGACGCGTCGTGCATGCGGCCCTTAATCATATAATCTGCAAGGATCGCCGTAACGATGAAGACTAGTTCCGTTAGTCGACGTCGATCAATCTAGCTCCGGCCAACGATTATTTATCCCATTTTCCTTATCATAGCTCGAGAGCCATAATACGGGTGAAACAAGATAAAACAATTTTCGTTGTTATCTTTATTAGCCCTTTCGTGTACACGATGCACGTGACACGAGAGTGCCATGCAATCTTCTCTAGAAAACTTTTCTCCGCGACGATATCCATCGAAAGTGTGTTATTATCGACCCCAGCGAGTATCATCAACCTGGTGACACTCGAGCGGTTCTAATGTCAATCAGGGTTAATCAACTTAATTTTCTCTCTCTCCGTTATGTAAAATTTAAACGACACGCGACGCAGAGAAACGTCGATCCGTGATTAATTCGCGCGAGGAGCCTGCATTCCTATCGCAGTCATTTCAGTGCAAACTAGTTGTTGACATTTTAACAACGTTGTTGATGACTTCATTTTCTGCGTTCCGAGAGAAATTTCCATGTTATTGAATATACATGACAGTAGTCACGATTATCATAAAAGATTCGTATTGATGTTTAAAATGGTAATTGTGACAATCAATCATTATAGCAACAAGTCAGGTTTTGAGAGAAATCACTCGCGAAACGAACTGCGCGCGCGTATGCCATCCAGATTACGTAAAACTATCACGGATATTATTATCCTAGCATTATTACCGTTAAATCATCGCCCTATTGCTGCACAAGAAAATCATTGCGCAACACTAGGATGTGTATCACGAAAAGTTCGGAGTTGGTATGAGAAATTTTCTCCTTAATATCCGAGAAATTCCGCCTTGAAAGAACACAGGAGAACGTAATGAATCAGAACGAGACGATCGCTCACTTTAAATTCACTCTAAAAATCACGAACGCGTTACGGGAGAGCAAAGGTGGTAAGAAAAAGGCAACGCTACTGTTTCGTCAGCGTTAATATGCAACGACCACGCGTCGGAGGAGGCCGCGACGACCTCGAGACCGCCGTGCGCACTCGGCTGTCAAACTCGACTTCCTCCGCTTCTTACCCCAAGCCGGAAGCATCTCCTCATGATAGCGTCCGGCGTGGCGGTTTTCGCGTTTCGCGCACCCCGCGCGTTACCGCCGTCCTTCTTTCTGTCGCCCTTCCTCTCATCCTTTTCGTCCTTCTTCCCGGTCTCATCGTCCGAGGTTTTGGTCGTCCCCGTCTCCGAGGCCGCGATCGCCCGATCCCGCAACGGGCAGTAATGCACCCACTTCAGCATTGCTGCGATTGCTGAATCGCTGCCAGCAATCTGTTGAATCGTATCATCGACGGCACTGACGGCACTGACTGTCCTCGACGCGGACGGCCGCGCGATTTCTTCTAGCGACTGTCCATTCTCCCTTTTTTCCCTTGACACTTTTTTTGAAAGTGGGCTGCCGCGAATCTATAAATTCTATACTACTTATCTATAAATTCACGATCGAACGAAATTCACGATGTAGCGGCCACGTGAATAATAGAAACGCGCGATCGATCTTGCGCTCGCGCACGGATTGGACCTTGGCGTTTCACCGTGTGGAACTTTTATATTGTATGCTTTACGGTCTCGGATTATGCATTTTATGCTCGCGGAACTCGAGCCGAGGCATTATTGCGCCAGCGAAAATTCTTTAGGTAGATTTATTTTTTTTTCTCTTTTAATATCGCGTTAATGTCCACTTGGGTACGTGCCTGCTTTCGCCAGCGAACGTGTAATAATTCTGATCTATCGCGGGTTGTACAAAATCTTAATAAGCGCGAATGTTTCACGTTATCGAGTGATACGGCACGGCTGACGATTCAGTCTCGTTTCGGCGATTCGTGTCTTATCATTTTAAACGGGATTGAACTTTTGAGGGAACGTATCGCGCAAGATTGATGCGAGTCACGCTATCGATAGAATTTTCCATGGGGAGCAGACTGCAAAGACATTAATATAATTCTGTTTGCGTTTCGATGAACGAATGAGTCAGACTAAAAATCTGGAATGTTTGAGGAGACCAGGTGGCTCCGTTTGCTGATCCAACACGAATACATAAAACACTTGCCAATTGGAAAGGAAATATAATAGTAGATGCAATTAGGTTGCTCTTGTATTAGAGAGAGAGAGCATACAATGTGTGCATCCATCCACACAAATCATAATTTTCCGATTCAACACTGACAAATCGTGAAAATGGAGAATAAATAAAATCCCTTCTTTTAATAAAAAGCTTTAGATATTTGGCAGAAATGTGTGCAAAAAATAATATTAAAAAAAAATTAATGTTGATATTAATTTAAAACAAATTTATTTACCAGAATAATTTATTCTGATAAATGTATTTATGCCATAAAATATAATCAACAACTAAAGGATCTTATGCAACGAGAGCGTATACATCTACATTCTAAAGCCTTTCTTGCATCTTTGTCATCAATCACGAAGGTTTTAGATAGAATGATAGCATCGATATTAGCGTGTTTAGAGACATTAATGGCAGTAGCCGGGACCGATTGCCGCAGCGCAAAGGAAAGAAGACAACGAAAAAGAGAAAGAGATAAGTGGCAGCCTCGCAGACCTTAAGCGGTTAGCGTTTAGATGTAACGGCGGGCTAGGCGTTCGCGTTACCGTAATTCCGTTCCACTCTAGTTAATAAGCTATCTCGCTAATGCGATAAGCACGATTCGATGGTAACGACGAGTTATCCGTAACTGTCGTTCGACCGAGCCGACCGATGCAGAAGTCCGAAAACCGCGTCTTCCTTCTGCACACCTTGTTACCCTTGATTACGGTTTCCTGTTACGGCTGAATTTTGTGCAGCGGTTACGCGGATTCCTCCTCACTTAATTTGAGCGAGAACGGTTGTCCGTATATTATCAATAAAATTAATATATTAATATTTTATTTATAATATGTGTATATGGAAAGAAACGTGTCCGTGTTTCTATTGCCAAATGTTACAGGTGGCTTACGAAAGTATTCGCCTTGCAAGGCTAAAGTAATGTTTATGTAAGCTTCATCACAATATAGTAATAAATATAAAAGGTAAGCAAAAAATTCATTTTCCGAATAGATGCATAAATAAAACTGCATTTTTATTAAAAATGTACAGGAATACTCGAAACTTGAAAATATAACTATGGTACATGTGTTAAGCTTCGCACAAAAGATCGTCTTTGTCTCCTGAACAGAGATGAGACGAGATACCATCAATAACTCTTTAGAGTTTTAATTTTATTGCTAGCAAATACGAGATTGATCTTTTAAGATTTTTGTTCTAATGACAAAGTGCTGATAAGACAAGACACTGTCTTGCAATCTTGCGAATTTCTTTGAAGTCTCTTCGATTGGACATTCACCTGCAGATCCGAATATTGCGAATCTTTCAAGCTTTCACGAAGATTTTAATTGAATTCTGACTCGATTCAATTGATTCAGATTCTTTCTTTTCTCACTGATTGCGGCATTTCGCTCAGCTGTCAACGTAACACTTTGCGCGGAAAAAACACGGTGCGTAAATAGAATGCACAGGAGCTAACTCGGTCAGTCAGAAGTTGCGATCAGCGTTTCTCGTTCCAGAGGAAATTGTAACATTGAATTCCTTCATGACATCAATATCGGTGGCTCGAGTGCACGCGAAATGCACGCCCATCCTTAATGCATACACGGTGTCCTCAGAATGATGCACTTTCTCTGAATCATAGATATTATAATAAAAATCGTGTTGCTTTCTCTGTTTTTAGTCTATAATACGTGGAACGAAATTGTATGTAACTTATATAATTTCGTAATTTAATTTCATAATTTATATACTTTTCATAAACATTGGTCAGAAGTGAATAACCTTGTTACACGATTAAAACAAGTTCGTTTCCTCGAGTTTTCTCGAGCCAGGCAGCATAATGTATCTTTTTCATTGTGAGAAACTAGATTTCATACCGGATTTCTCACGGATTAACAAATACGCAATAATTTTACATCAATTATCGAATAAACGATCTTGTACTAGTCATCAAATAAACTTTCTTCTTTTGCATTTTTATACATCCCATTCATTAAATTCTTTTTAATCAATAAATTATATGTAATTTCACTATAAATTCGCATCAAAAAGGAAAGTTTGCTCATTTACAAGATACGTTCCCTCAAAGTTTCTTCAGAAATGGAAAATTTGTCGCAAATTCGCCGAACAATTCGCAGTTGAGACTAAATACTTTGCAGTGTTTCGAGGGACACCGGTTATGCCGCGGCGCGACGCATATGCGACGTTAACGATTCTGCCCGGATGTTATCGCGCGCTAAATCTACCGTAACTCGCGCGTTATTAAACCTCGCGGCCCAGTAGCCGGCCGGTCGCGTAACTGTTTGTCGTTTCAGGCGAATCGAAGACGTGGCCGGGGATCGGTATCGGTGGACTGAATCGGTATCAGGCGTCCGTGCATAAAGAGCAGCGGATCATCCGGCCTGCTTGCCGGATCGCTTTATCTGGATTGGAAGTCGGCGTGCATACGCAGCCGAATGTCCGATTAAATAGGGGATCGATTAAACGCGAGTACCGCACGCGGAATGTTTAATGAAATTTAATATTATCGACCGTGACACATGATGATGATGACCGTCGTGCGTTACTTCGTAAGGCTTAAGGGGGGAACCTGCTTTAGAACGTTGAAAATAAGGTATAATTTTACGAATTTTTTTTGGAGAAACTATACAGCGGATCATTATAAAACTTTGATGCATTTATTAGTACATGTTTAAAGATAAAAAAAATTATTTTTTGATTTGAATATATCGCCTGTAGAGGTCGTCCTGGAGGCATCTTAGTGCAGCTGGCATTGTAAATTGGTGAGCATTCTCCTGCCTCCAAATTTCATCCAAACTGAAAAATTGAAATATGTTCTCGTTATTTATGAATTCCCATCGTCGATGAACCTTTAATATTCATAAAAACATTAAGTTAAACAATTATTTTTGCATGAAAAAGTTCAAAAACTTTGCCTAAAAATCGTACTTTTGTGTTCTAAGCTCCACCATTTTGGCACTTTTCAACTTTTTTCTTCTCTCTTTGGTTCATCGACGATGGGAATTCATAAATAACGAGAACATATTTCAATTTTTCAGTTTAGACGAAATTTGGAGGCAGGAGAATGCTCACCAATTTGCAATGCCGGCGACGCGGCTGCACTAAGATTTCTCCAGGACGACCTCTGCAAGCGATATATTCAAATCAAAAAATAATTTTTTTATCTTTAACATGTACTAATAAATGCATCAAAGTTTTATAATGATCCGCTGTATAGTTTCTCCAAAAACAATTCGTAAAATATACCTTATTTTCAGCGTTCTAAAGCAGGCTCCCCCCTTAATTGCTCCGATCGTGCGTAACACGACGATTTAGCGGTTCCGCACGTAGATATCGTTGTTCGTAGATGGTAAAGCATACGCAATCCAAGAAGATTAAAAGACAAAAAACAAACACGTCGCTGTAAAATAATGATTTAACTGAATATTGTGGAAATATAAATTGTAGTATATAAAATTACGTAGGAATAATTGCGTATTAAAAAACAATCACCGTTTCTTATCAGACTTAGGTGCACGTTAGGTAAACCGTAAGCAAATGGTTTTCATAGCGAAACATGGTAGATGAGATTTAGATAAAGCGAAGCAATAACGGTAAGTAGGATACATATGAATTGCATATATGCAATATAAATGAACTGATGTAATTTACGGAAATAAAATAGTACGAAAAACCATTGAAACTATGCAATATAATATGCAACGTGCAGAACCAAGGACAGGCTTGAAAGCTTTCAACATGAGTCTACGTAATTTTATATCTCTTAAACTGTAACGACTATTCCTTTGAAACAAAGGCCCCTTGAGTTGCTGGGTTGTTACGTAATATCGTCAGTGTTCGACGCGTAGGTCGCACAGACCCAATGCTCCTAATTCATCACCGGTCCGGTTTATACGACCTCGATGGGACGGCCTTGCCGAATTTTTGTGGGACAAAGCGGTGTGCCCAAATACATACGTCGAAATTACGTTTTAAACGCCTTACACACGATCACTTTTTACGGTATCCTTTGTCTAACGTGCACCGTGCACGTCAACACGAACAAATGGGATCGCTCGCTCAACAACAACGATCATTCTCGGCGGAAATTCGCGTGACTTGCGCGACGTAACATCCTCCAGACGATTACCGAACGAATCCCTCGCAAAAAAAAGTAAATTCAGATTCAAATTGTTCCAATTGTAAATTACGTTACGCGCTATCATTGTCTTCCGCGTCGACGGTCACGTCCAAACGGCCGCGCGGTCTTTACGCTCAACCACCGTGATCCTTAACGGTTTAAAATTCAACGTGGCGCGCTTTTCTCAGCGTTTTTATCGAGAACCCATCTGTCACAGGGAACACAGAAAGTACAAAGAAACGACACGTGTGTCTGAAAATTACGGATTGTATGCGTGTCGCTGTTACTGTTACCCACACGTCGGATGTCGCGATAGAACGCGGTGCTCGCACTTTAATCGCGCTGGCGAGGAAACGTTCCCGGCGACGACGACGACGACGATGATCAACCGGCAACCCTCCTGCTCGGTGCAACGTCGACAACCCGTGGCCGACCACCGTCGTATCTCCCCGGCGACTAATCGCGAGAGGAGAGGTCGTCGGAATATGGGTCCCGTGGACGTACTCCGGCACGCTCGGTGAAAGGAGAGAAACTCCGTAAATAATATAGTGGGGAGGATAACGATGACTTTTTTTTCTCTCTCTCCTTCTCCCTCCTGTTCTCCGTTTCTCTCTCCTTCCTCTCTCTTGCTGCACGCCATTCTCGTACGCACTCGCGGTATGCACGTACGCACGCACGTACAATTCCAACGCTCGAAAAAGCACGCTCGCAAGAGCGCCTTGGCGAGTCGATGGGTGATCAAGCCTGTCCTCCTTGTCGTATGTAATTATTGGTACACGTCGATATACACGCATTCGTCTCAACACACACGGGATTTCCCTGCGGTCGATGGCCCGCATTCCCCGTAGCCACCCGTATAATGCTAATGCGATTTTACCGTGCGTATTTTCGTGTGCGCGTTCGCTTCCGGCTTCGGCCGACACGTCGATGCGACCGGCGGCGAGCCAGTCATTTGGGAAATAATGTAAATCAGACTTTAGAAAGCAAATCTCTTCATCTGGCTTACATCATCCGGCTGTCGGAGTTGGATCATGTGCAGCGTATTACGCGCACGGTAAAATTTGAAAGTGGACAGTACAACAAGATGGTTTAGCAAGAACGGCGAGAACTCTCTTCGTTACGTTCTCGTCTCGATGAATCGTCGCTTTCGTAAAGTGTCTATTTAAAGAACATAATTACTTAAGAGATGTCAAATTTTGTAACACGATTATGTCGTACTATGGTTTAACGTGGTGTCTGATGCAAAATGCTCAAATATAACTCTCTCCAAGAGCTCGTTAATCAACTGAGAAGCAGGATTCAGCACCATCACGAAAGCTCAAATTCCAACTGTATTAATAAGAATTTGCTAAAAACATTTTCATACACAAGCAAGCATAAATTATATATTACATGAATATTAATTATTAATAATTTTATGTGATAAAGATATAATATCAATTACAAGTCGCATGCAGCAATTGTAATACTTGCACACACGATACGAAGTAATTTCGTGACAGTAAAGGGTCAAACAATGACCACACTGACAGCGTCAGGTGTTCAAGAGAAAGGAAATCCCATAGAAGACAGATACGCTAGTGTGCATTCCTGCATCTGTGGTCCAGGAATACCCGGAGTACCCGATCCGATACCGGGACGGCCGCGAAGAAGGAGCTCGGTAACGGTATCCGCCGAGAATAATCCCCACCCTCTCGAATGCCATAGACATAGTCGAACGGAGCCAGAAGACGAACGGGAAATAAGATACGTCGCCACATTTTTCGCGGCCTCGTAACACGCACCTGTCACCGACCGCGTCGCGCAAAGCTGATTATACGGATCGCGACTTCGCGGTTTATCGATCCCGCGGCGCTCTGTTTGATCTCCCGGTTGATCCTGACACAGCCGGGAATAGCACACCCGCATACATGATTCCGCATAATGTATTGTTGGCGAATTATATTATCATCGAAGAGTCGTAAATTTCGTGATCAACGAAACTGTACTAAAGCAAGCTGTGAAACAATCGCGAACTTGTACGGAGTAGCGCGCGGAATTTATAGAACCGCTTTTTGCAAGTGTACTTTATATTTATTATACTGACCTGGATAATATATTTAAATGTCACATCTGTTGACGATAAATCAAACCTGGCCACCGCTACTAAAAATAATTGTTCCGATAAGGTGATACGAATCGGTATTGATAATGTAATGTTTCAGGGGGAAGGCGGAGGCAATTAGGCATAACGTGCGACAATGAAATCCTGGATTTTCCCGTAAAGTCGCGACTACCGTAATATCGCGAGCGCAGCCCGATTCTATGGTGGTGCAGTTTTCCCTCGCGCTGTGCGTGCCGCTAAACGTATAACTGCTTTTACCGCGTATACGGCGGGAATGTCTAATTGTGCACGCGTTTCTGATTGGGACCCACTTTCCTCTTCCGGTAACGAGAACGGTGATACGTTCGCAAAGCGAAGTCACTGTTACAAATGCTCTAGCTCGTTTACGAGTACGGGAGATCGCATTTAGATTAAAGTGCGCTCTATTGGAACACATTAGGCACATGTTGGAATGCATCGGCAAGTGATTGATAATATAATTCGCGCATAATGATAAAATAATTCTGATGATAGCGTACAAGTTATTCGTGCCTGTCTGGCAGAAATTGTTACGATCGCACGTAGAGAAGCTTAAGAGTCTCGTTCTGGGGAGAAAAGTATTCAACACTCGTTCTAATAGTGCAGTAGTATCGAGATGGCTGCTCGGTTCGCTAATTCGCGAGCAAGGGCGTCGCCCTTCGTGCTCATGCTCTTAACGTGGCGTAACAGAAGCCAATACAAGGCTTAACGCGCGGCAGGAAACGCAACCAAGTACATCGAACGAGCGCCGCGTCGCTGCTCCTCCGCGTCGAGGCGTTTCACGCGCATTTTTAGTCGGTCGATGACTCTGAAGTTGTATTAAACACTGGCTACGTTGTAATTGAAATTACGTAGTAATGTAGAAGGTAGAAATGCCCGGCTGGACGAGCGCGCGGTTTACTTCGCCGCCCCGGAAAATGTCCAAAGAGACCGGAAGCAACACAGGATGCGCCGATATACGATATCGACATATCGAGGATCAGCCCGAATCGCAGACTCGCCAATGAATCGTCCGACTGCAAGCGGATTTCCTGTTAAGACAGACTTTAAAAGTCACCGGCTAATCTGTAGTCTTGCACGGTGTCTGATGGTTCATCTTGTGCTATGCAACCCTCGCGAGGGAAATTTCACTCCGTAAATGTATTATAGTTCCGAATTGAATGATTATGAATTAGTTTAGTGATTTTAAGAATCTTGTTATGCACCCTTCCAAACAGGATCGTTTTGCATCAATTGGCACTTGCGGAAATTCATACTCTTGGCTTCTTGATGACATATTTATGTATTTAATACGTATTACCTGCTATTTACAATTGATGACTCTGATAATTACAAACTTTTAAAAGAAAGAGAAGCGGGTAATTACAGATTTGCAGAAGAACTCGCGATAGTCTCTCAGTAATCGAGAGTTTGAGTAAACGCTTCGATTCGCTTACCAATCGATTCACCACTGCTAATTGATGGTCCCGATCGTATCTTTAAATTATCGAGCGATAAATACGGAGATCAGCCGATCAGGATCAGATTCCGGGTGGCTCGGGAATCCATGAGCATGAAAGAGAAAACGAAAAGGAGAGGAGAAGAGAGAACTTATGACTTATGGGTTGTCGCGGGGGGAGGGCACGATCGTTCCGGTTTACACCTTGGTCTAATTAGAAACGGCATATCCCGAGCAAGGCTTCAAGGCTGTCGCGTCCTTCGCGATCATCGCACGCTCGACATGTTACCGCACGAGGAGTCGGAGTCGGCTCGGCCCAAGAGAGAAAGGCGATGTACGCCGAGAGAGCGTGCGTGCACACACACGGCACGTCCGGGGGAACTGCATGAAGATGCACCGAGAGGATGCACCTTTAACTCACCGGTGGCAAAGGCTGAGCCTGCCAGGCCTAGAACGTTCCGCAACTCGTCCCAATTCGAGCCATTGTTGCCTCGTATGTTTGATGTAAATGCGAGTAGAGAACCATGTTGTTACATGAATCAGCTGATCAGATCAATTTGAGGAAAATCGAAGGGCCACTTTGGTCTCAGGTTTTAGGTCCCTTAACCCTTTAATATACAATTTAGTTACTGATTTTTGTCGGTATTGCGGATAATTATAACAGAGTAAACAGAATTAGACATTCCTAACGAGCCGTTCGTCTGGTATTCGTCTGGTACTCATCAGATGTGTATACAATAGCTTTAATATAATTATTTTTTATGAGTTAACACGAGTTTGTGTATCATGGTAATATAATATAAAGCGCTGAATTAACTCGAGCTTGCGCGTTAAGAGGTTAAAAGAAGAGATTGTATGTACGTTCCGAAGCTCGCAAAATCAAGATGAGCTTCGTTTCTTTTCATGTTTTAGAGATAATTATAGGTTTATGTTGGTGTAAAAAGAACTTCCTCACTTAATTTTGCATTGCTCATTTTAAAATCATTCGGATACTTTGTAGCAAGCGTATACTTAATTATAAAGGACTTCATTCTACTTTCTCCCCCGAAGTACACAGCAATTAATGACCCCAACCGCCACGAATAGTCTGGAATTGTTCATGAGCATCTTGCGAACGGTTCGCAAGCGGTTCTCAAGAATTTCTCGTGAATACGTGAATTAAAAGGTGCTGAGAGACATTTCATTTTGTGAGATCGTAAATTCTTAATTTTCACAAGATAATATTATACAATTCTCGTATTCATTTCCATTTCTTCCTGTTTCCGTTCGTCTATCTTAGATCTCATGAAGAAACATAGTCAGGAACTTAAAACAATAAATTTTCTATTAACAGTCCGATTTCTCTCGGAAATCTCTGGATTTCTTCCGCAAAAAATTGACTTCTTTTCAATCTGTTTTTTTTTTTAATTCAAATTACACAAATTAAAGAACATCGTA
The DNA here is from genome assembly GCF_003672135.1 of Ooceraea biroi. Classification (NCBI taxonomy): domain Eukaryota; kingdom Metazoa; phylum Arthropoda; class Insecta; order Hymenoptera; family Formicidae; genus Ooceraea; species Ooceraea biroi. The sequence goes on from NC_039507.1 coordinate 9,094,878, forward strand.
AAAGTTTGAAAAATTCCTTAATCTTCCAAAAACTCTCTAAGCACCTTCTGACTTCGGAAAACGTTCTCCAAATCATCATCAAGACTTGTCAAGAATTCCCAGAGTTCCACGTACGATAAACAGTATTCCCGGTGCGCGAGTAGCATTAGACAACTAGGTTTAGCTAAAGTTTGTGCGGTTTACCTGAAGTTTTATGTCCGGAAGTATCAGCATCGCGTCCGTTCGCCAGGGCGAACCACGAATGCCCGAATTCGCTTTTCGATCCGTGTCCTTGCCGTGTGCCGCACGTCCGCGTGTTCACGCACGTCCTCGCGTATCTCGCCGTAGGACTGGAGGCAAGTGACTGTCCCTTCGTCGTCGGAATCCTCTGGAAGGATTCGCTGCCTCCGCCACCGCCACTTCCTGTGAGGTGAAGCCTCGCGGTCGCGTCGTTCGCACGGTCGACCGGAAACGCGAACGGCTCCTCAGCCGAGTACCGATACTCGGCGGGAGTGCTTTGTTCGCGAAATATCCCAACGATTCACGGACAACTATTGGCGCGGCGAGATCGCTAGATCGCGAGATCACTGATCGGTGAGATCACTGGAACGCGGCGACGATCGCGGCTAGCTTCGAAGAGCGTTGCCGAGCGGAAGACGGTGCACCTTCGCGTGGCGTTCTCCAGAAAACTCGTCGGCGAACTCGCGTCGAGGAATGGACATCGGGGTGAACGAACGACCTTGTCACCGACGAGGACGAGGTCGAAGAGACGGTGGTTTCGAGAAAAAGTTGTCGAAAAGGAATGACGACGATGATGAACCGCGAGCTCCGCGAGCGAGTTAGGACTCGACAACGCGATCGGCGCGATGGCGTACGCGACTTCCCGATCTCGGCGTAGACGACGATCCATCAACGGCAACCTAGAGCTCGGTCGGGCTCGGCCATGGTCGGTGCAACTCGGCGAGAGGGAAAAAGAAAGGGTGAACGGGAAGAGGAGTAGTAGGGATGGGTCCGATCGCGAGGATGGGTCTGATGGGTCTACCATGGTATAAGAGAGGGAAAGAGAAAGATGAGCAGGAAAATACCGCACGCTCCTCCGCGAAATTACGGTAAGTTTCTCGATGTTCAAAGTCCTCCCAAATCATCGACATCCTTGAAGGAAGTTGAGACCGGTGATTGCATTGTGGTATTGCGCCATGACGATCTAGCCGTTTCACGTAGAAAACGGTATCTAATATTATATTTTGCGTAATTCATTGGAATTTGTTCTTCCACTGCCTTGAATTTATATCGTTTTCTCAAATTGCCTCAGCTACTTCTTTCGACATAAGCCTTTCATCGTTCTCGAAGACTCAAACCAGTAGAGATACAACTAGCTTTGAACTGCAGACTCGGTTGAGAATTCTCGACACAACCAACGATATAAAATAATATGATAAATTAGCGTAACATTAAACGAATACAATTTGTCAACAATTGCTTGAGAGTTAAATTCTCGAGTGGACTTACGTCAACGTTCGTGTGACACTGCTTTTGCGCGGATAGCAGTGCAACGCGTTTTTTCTAACGACATGTACGATGATAGTGCTATTTCCTGAGTACTCTCAATTTATTGCAGTACTAATCAACATCACGTTGTAAAACAGACAGATAAGTGTTAGCGTTACTTTGTCATGACCGCAAATGCCATGTGAACGTGAACTATCCCTGAAATCACGCTGGGCTCTTCGAATACCTGCAGTAGACAGGTGTGACCTGCCTGGAATCAAAATGCGAAAGTACTCTTAAATCGAACGCAATCAAGTAACGAATACATCATTATTCTTCTCTTGTGACAACAAAAAATATTTATAAATTAATTATTAAATCAGTAAAATATTTAGTAAGCATTTTCATGACAAATGATTTATCGTTATCCGTTATTTGATGTATGTTATTCAAATGACTTTTCAGAAGACTGCGCGACCGTTCGCGCTCTTAAAAAGATACAATAAGTTCGATCTCGTGCGCATTCGTTCGACCGCTGCGACGATCGAGTCGAATGCGACAGATGGTCAAGACCTTTTCTTCTGGAGACCAGCATTATAGAACTGTTTGCACTTCGACATTCCAGGCTGACGAGACTAAATTGCCATCGCCTTTATGCGCCGCAAACGATTCGCAAGCAGAACAGACCCCAGAAGCAGAAATGATCCCAGAAGAAGTTGTTGTTAATGTAAATAAATCGTGCGACGCGAGTATTTAGTAACTGATGCAAGTTTAATTACGTGACACCTCAACACTTCCTCACAGCTCGAGAATTGAATATCTCCTTTCTCTTACGGCCTGATTTCTGATTATCAATTAAAATGTGACTCGCCCAAGTGCTCCCTCGATTTTAATGCGAGCCGGGTTATTCCCGGGCTAAACCGGTTATGCGTTAGCGAGCTGTAATCCCAACAATCGAACGACTCTCCGTCACTTCCGGGGTTCGGCTTCCGATTACGACACGCCTGTACGATCTGCGTTGAAAATCAGCCGCGAACTCCGACTTTTTACCCGTGAAAAGGTCGATCTGAAATTCAGAATGCGAAATGTTAAATTTGCAAGCGTGTCGCGAATCGAAAGCCGGCGACGACGATGGAAAGCCGACGTCCCTGCCGGGAGAACGGCGCCGAGAGAAAGGCGCCCGCGATGATTAGCCCGGTCGGCCATAAGATAAACAACCAGCCACGAAAGGAATCGGTGCGACTTTTCTGCCGTTCGTTAACGCGACCGCTGGGTGCGCGAGTTCCTTTCGAATATTTTCGGCGACCGGATCGATATAAAAGTTTCCGCATTAACGTAAAAATGCGCGTGCACTTGCCGCTCGAGGGAACGCGGCGCACGCGGCTCCAGGTCGAACGACATTTGCGTAATCGGTTGCGAAAGGTAGCCGATCGGTTTTCCGCGGCCGCTCATTTCTGGCAAAGCATATTTGCAACACAAAAATCGAACATTTGCACCAAACGATTTGCACGCGGAGATATCGCGCACGGCGTCGAGACCGGCGAATGCGATACGACTTAAGGGGGGAGCCTGCTTTAGAACGCTGAAAATAAGGTATATTTTACGAATTGTTTTTGGAGAAACTATACAGCGGATCATTATAAAACTTTTATGCATTTATTAGTACATGTTAAAGATAAAAAAATTATTTTTTGATTTGAATATATCGCTTGCAGAGGTCGTCCTGGAGAAATCTTAGTGCAGTCGCGTCGCCGGCATTGCAAATTGGTGAGCATTCTCCTGCCTCCAAATTTCGTCTAAACTGAAAAATTGAAATATGTTCTCGTTATTTATGAATTCCCATCGTCGATGAACCAAAGAGAGAAGAAAAAAGTTGAAAAGTGCCAAAATGGTCGAGCTTAGAACACAAAAGTACGATTTTTAGGCAAAGTTTTTGAACTTTTTCATGCAAAAATAATTGTTTAACTTAATGTTTTTATGAATATTAAAGGTTCATCGACGATGGGAATTCATAAATAACGAGAAAATATTTCAATTTTTCAGTTTGAATGAAATTTGGAGGCAGGAGAATGCTCACCAATTTACAATGCTGGCTGCACTAAGATGCCTCCAGGACGACCTCTACAGGCGATATATTCAAATCAAAAAATAATTTTGTTTATCTTTAAACATGTACTAATAAATGCATCAAAGTTTTATAATGATCCGCTGTACAGTTTCTCCAAAAAACTTCGTAAAATTATACCTTATTTTCAACGTTCTAAAGCAGGCTCTCCCCTTAAGCGTGGGTGCTGAACATCGTCAAATTAGAAGTTTCGTGCTTCGTGCCGGACAAACGTACATCCTCTTTTTTTTACAAACCATCATTCAACTATTGTATTTATGTTAAGAAGAATGCAATGAATACCTAATAATATGTAATAATAAAAATACTAGAAATATATAGTATTTTTATTCCGGACACATAACGTTTACCTGATCAGGACCTTGTTCAATTTCCATATTAGGAACGGATACGGCAGACATGATCCGGTCCAAACTTGTAAAATGCGTTACACCCCTTATCTGGGCCGAATTTGGTTTGCCAAATCAGGACCGAATGTCAGAGCCGGCATGCCTTACTCGGCCCTAACTTTTACCAAACACAATTTCCACCCGGGTTTACGTTGCTATTGTATCGTAAGATATATTCGTCCCGTTTGTATAATACTTGTAATAATAACGTATTTGAATATATGTTGCAACCCATATTATTAAAAACACTTAAAAAATATTATTAAAAACATTAAAAAAACAGGATAAATATATGTTACAATCCAATACATCATTACGTGATTATCACGTTTTCTCGTATCAGTAGTCCCGGCGCCGTGGTGGCCTAGCACGATGCACGCGAGTGCACCTGTTCGATTGCCTTTTTTTTATTATACACCAAGCGTATCTGCCCGCTGATTTATCGCGAATGATCAACGTCTTTGATCGTTAAGAAAGATATTCGCGGAGAAGATATTCACGGTTTCGAGTGTCGATATCTATCATCGATCAAATTACGGTTGATTAATGTATTTCCTATGTTGCTGTAATAAAAGTTGATACGTAACGTACCGATGCGATATGATGATAATAGTTTTATTAGCGAATCTAGCACATTTAAGTTAGCTTTTCACATGGAGAAAAAACGCAAAGATAGCGAATAATATTAAAATATATTTTTACGAAAATGCTGTTGCCAGAATTGCTAACATAAATAACGTACACAATACACAATACGTAAAATATGGCATAATATAAAAATGCATAGATAGGATCGAACATTTCTCCAAGTCTTTGTTACATTAAATTACATCACAGAAGGATGATTCGCCTTCGTAACTTTGTTCTTTGTCTTCGTCGACTTTGGTGGATATCGCATGTTATTTTTCGAGGATCCTAAGTATACGGTAAAATCAGAGACCGTGGCAAGGTTAATGAGTTGGCCGTGAGGCGAATCGCGTTTCACGTTTAGGCGGAGGGAGCCACGCCGCGTGCGATTACGCATGGTGCGATGTGACTCACAGTTGTAGCCATCCATCGCTCATTCGGCGCCGTCCGAGGAAGAGGAGAACGCGAAGGAACAACGTCTCCGTCGGTCGGAAGTACCGGAAGGGCCGACAGCTGTGGCGGCATGACTCACGCGAGTGCACCGCTGGCATACGTTATTAAAGCGCTCAATGGAGTGTCGTCTTGCTTTCTATTGTGTGCACAGTGTGTCGTCTCACAGTAGATGAAATCAATGGACAGGGACCACGAAACAGAAAAAGAAGCCGTGCAGCAGGTCTGTGAATTTTTAAACAGGTTGCAGCAGGTCTTTGAATTTTTAAGTCCTTTTCTCTCGCCTGTGCATCAATAAGAAATTCAGAATCAAAACGTCTGGGAGATGTAATATTTAATTACCATAAACAATTTTAATTAGCGTTGTTGTTTAGTTAGTTAACTTTTGAATTGATTCATACAATTATTTTTTATTTTGAGCTGTTTGGCTTGCAGTGAGAGATAAGACAATAAGAAATTGAAAGAAATTTCACGTGAAGCTCATAACGCGTGAAATGGGAGTTCAGAATTTAAAGGAAGAAAGAAGAAGAATGAAATTGCGAGGAAGAAAGCGCAGCTGAAAAAACGAGGGACCTTAGATTAGCGAGCGACGATTTCATCCTCAGGAAACGAGTCAGCCATCTTTTTAAGGGAAGCACGTGCCAGCTCATCGATTCGTAATTGCCAGCTTGACGCCAGACGACATATGACAAGCGCCGGATGTAACAAAGAACGTGCCCTATGCCAGCCCTCCGTTCTATCGACACCGCACCGCGGTTAACCCTTTTAAACCTTAAGCCTTTATATTTAACTTTGTCTCAATATTTTGTCCCTTTAATAAAGTTTTCTTGTGAATCTCTCTCTCTCTCTCTCTTTCGCCTTTTAATCGTAAAGATCTAACTTTTTAATATTCAGTATTAAATGATAAATTACGCAATGAATTTTTATTAAATAAAAGGATAATAATTTCTGAGATATAAAAATTTATAAATAGGAATCTTATGTGAGACACTTATTTAGGAATTCCAAAGATTTATAATGCTTACTTTCTTATAATTTGTAGGGGAGATAAGAATGTTATCTTTCTGATGTGATAAGATTCGGATAGCGCATGAATGATAAATGAATCATTCGGTTATAAATTCCTGATAAATTTCTTTTATGAGAAAGCTTTATCTTTCACGGTTTGTTTCTGCATTCGTATTATGACGGGGCAACTTATATTGCGGACTCTCCGACGTGTAGCCGGCATTTCGCGGATTCCATAGATCCTGAATGACTTCATGGGTACATGGAATCTATTCGCAATGCGCATCGCGATTGCACACGTTCCTTTCATTTATTTATATTCTTTCGACATGGAAATACCAGCGTGTTAACACATCGCTGCATAATGAGCATCTCTGTCACGCGTGATATCATACACGATATTTAATAAGCAGTATTAAACCTTGCGAATAATAAGCAGTTTAAAAATAAAAATGCTAAGAGACCAGATAATAGTTTGAAATTTAAATATGAAGAATCAGGAATGCAAAACCAATTTCAGCATGCCTATGTCATTACGTAAGGAAGACAAGCAACGGAATCAATAAATAAATTAACGTATCAAATCCTATAACAAACGTATGGCTTATTCCAGAATTGAGTCAGAATAAAATCGTACAGTATTATTTTACTTCTACGTAAACGTTTATATATTACGGATTATGTAATAACACATTCACCTAGGTACAAGAAAAGTTGACGCTCGAGACTCGCGCTATCCGCTATAATCAAGCTTCGAAGAAATACAGGTAGAAAAGAGCAGAAAAAGAATGCAACAGATTCCTGCGTACGTATCTCGCGGTTTCCGGTGCGGCGCAGGTACGAAGACACGGAGAGAACGGCCCGAGCGTGTTCCGGCGGCGGGTGCGATCGTTGTCCGAGTTTACTCCCGTTTCTCGCCGATGCGGACGGGGCAGGATTGCGATGGACGAACGCGAGCAAAGGATCGCGAGTTCGTGGAGGCTCGCTCGCGCAATTCGCCCGACCCGGGAGACCGCGACCCGCGCGGCGACGCAAGCGAGGCACGCGGCCGGCCACCCGACCTTGCGCGCGTACTCCACTTTCGAACGAGGCTGACCGCGAGGCGTGCCTCGCAATCGCGACGGCAACGAAGCGAGGCTTTACCTTTGCGCTCGATTTTTATTTAGCAGAACGCGAGACAACGTTCAAGTCCCCCATGCGAGACGGGGCCCGCATCATCCGTCGCGGGTCACTTCTGCCGCCGAGATCGCGCGGCGCGAGCGCACGCGATGGTTCTTGGAGAGGAAAGGGTGCCGGACAGGCGGATGAAGAGATAGTTGGGACAGAATGTTCGGTTCGTGTGAAATATGATCCTCGTGCTCGACGAGAGGCACAATTATAATTGCACTTTTAATTTAGATTGAGGCAAAATTGTGTTAGCTTGGTTCTTATATCATCAAAATCAGGTTTACAGCTTCCGCTCTTGGATAAATTAGTGTGCGAAAAGTACGAAAAGATTGTTTGATTGTACATGCATTCAAAAACTAGAATAGACAAATGATTTATCATGATCTCTAAATGCGTGACGAAGTAAATTCTGCAAAATTTATAGCGTATGTAATATTTTAATATATATTATAAAATGAAATTTTCCGATTATTGGATGTGTGAGAAAATTAATTTCAAGAACGGCGCAACCTGCTGTGCGTTCTTGAAGAAAAATGAGGTCTCTCATAGCTACGCAGATAACGTCGCGTGGATGCACGATAACGCGCTAACTATAATATTGATAAGAGCAAGTATTCGTTACAACCAGATGTTCAATATAGAAATGCAAATGATGTATATGTGTGCCATTTACCATTAGAATGTCACACTGCGCGTGCAGCCGTTTTCCTCACCGCGCGGTATTTCTCAATTAATTTTCTGCGACACGAGCAGTGGCGCGAATTGTCATTCCGTGAAGAAAATAATTATAATTTATAATGATACGTTCATATATCCCCATGAAGCCACTTGAATTATTCTCTTACTTTAAGTATATAAGCTAAATTTGCTTAAATAAGAATAACTTGTTCCACAATTTGTGCCATAAGCAGGATACTTAAAATTTCACGTCTGAATCGTAACGAAAAATTACATTAAATTTTACGTCGATTTCTATCTTGTAAATTTATATTCTATCTTTTGCCTTGCAACCAATAAAATCTTTTGATAAATAATATCTAATTCCTTAAGTATCATTCTTATAATATTATATTGTATTTAGAAAAACGAGCGTAAAAATAAATCAAATCTTTGTAGAATAATCTATAATTCGAATCGAGAAGCGATGATCTATGATTGAGTGAGCATTTCACGAGTACTACTTTCATTCAGATATACATCAGATTCAGTGTTCAAACTAAAAAAATGTTCATCGCCATATCAGTTGGTATTTAATCGAAAAGTAATCACCGTCTCCACACAAACACGATTTTATCGCTGGTACGCAAGAGACGAGCGGAAAGGCACGCATTCTTAAGAATACAATGGGCACGTGCTCTTTCATGGTGTATCTCGTTAAAGCAATTACGCGAATTGGATGAAATCTGAGCACGTAAGAAACCGCAGCGGTGAATTCTTGTTATCGTTATTATCAAGATCCAAGAACCGTTTATAATCTTTTTCTAAAACAGTACCTTTGGATTACTGTCTTTAACAATCAGCTTTAAACGGAGGTTGTTTCACGTTTCACAACAAAGCAATCTTCGTTTTTTACCCAGACTAAACACGCTAATATGTTTATTACGAAATCAAGAGTTCAAATTATTTTTTTTTAAATTAAATTATCAAGAAATTGTCTCGCTCGACCGACAAACCAACATGCAGAATATTGTTTTCTGGGATAGACAAGATAATAATAATTTAATAGTTAGGAACAGAACGCTAATCATTGTTCATTATAGCTCCTCTCATCGCTCGCCCATCAAAATTGCTTCATATGGATTCATCTGGAACGTGTCGTCGCTGCAAGTTTCGTATGCGTATACACAAACTCATTCTGATGTTTGCCCGTGACGAAATTTACCATACGCATGCGGCACACGCGCGTTTAATACGTCGCACGTTTCTTTGCACAGCGATATCACACTCGCGTTTCAAGCACGCTCGTTATGCCACGAGCGTGGCGCTACAAATCGATTCTCGATTTCTTAAACCTTGCCCTCTTAATTTTATCGCCTCCAAAACGACGTAGTCTGTCTTACTAATTATCTTATATTAATACAAACTAACCCAGCAAACACAAAATATAAACATTTTTCGGAAAAATGTTTCAGACAAAAGTTACTTTTCGATGGAGAATAAGAATCTGCAATAAAAAGTTGGGGTTTCAATTTAAGAAATTGAAGGTGATCTTCGCGTGACCTTCAAACGACTATTCAAGGTCAAACCAATGGTATCATCTTATGTCCCCCTCGAAATCGTGACATGTCTGTCTGAAACATTTTTTCGTATCTCTTTTAGTTTTTTAAAAAATCGACTGTATAAATTTAAATGGGCCACCCTGTATAACACAGAAGTAACACGTAATATAACAACTGTTATATGTTATTAATGTTAAGGTTGCATAATTTACTTTGTAACTGCAATATAACTGCGTTATAAAACTGTTATATTGCTCTGTTATACATTGGTTATAACAATATAGCAGTAATATAACTGAAATATGCGATATTATATAACTGTAATATTTGCATATTATGTCTATGTTATATATCATTTTAACATTCAGATGTCGAGTTGTCCGGTAGATGGCTTCGTTTCTCGCATGGAAAATATAATACAAAATATATATAGGAACGGTGATCACGGCAGGGCACAACTTGTATCGTAAGTCCATTTCTACGATGAAGTGGTACATTTTTGAACGAATAATAAATAAGAGGAAAGTACGAACTTGTACATAACGTTTAGGAAAATAAATTAAACATGCACCTGTAGTTATAGAGAGAGGAAGAAAGAATAAATAATATATATTCCATTTATATAACATTTAAATAACATTTTAGTAACACGTTATATTATTGTTATATTACTGCAATTTCGTTTGAGTGGGAAATTACAACTAACATATACGTTACATGTAACGAACATGTTATATTACATTCTGTTATATTATGGCAATATCATTGTTATGTGACTGTGTTTGCTGGGAATATTAAGATGGACATATTTGATCGTGAATCACGCGCATTTTTTTTGCTTCAAATGCGTTTTGAACGAATTATCTCCTCGTTTAAATTGCGATTAAACGAAGAGATAAATGCGTTTACAGACTACATCTTCGTTACGAGAATCGGACTCGTTCTGCGGACAGCCGAGTGCAACGCGCGGACAAACGGAACAGGATTCGAGCAGGACCCGGTAACGGACAGCGGTATTTTAAAACGCGACCCTGAATGCATCGCTAGAGATAGGAGCGAAAGTGAAAGTACCACGGTCCTCCGGCGATCATCCGGCGGATCGATGGTAGCACATCGACATCGGTCGCCGTCGATCGTCGCTCGCGCGAGCAATTCCTGCCGAAGAATTCCGCGACTAACTTCACGCTGCAGGAGACGCGGAACTTAACGGTCGTCCTTGAGCGCGCGCGCGCAGCAGTTCGTTCACTCGAAATCGTTGAAAACGTGAGATCTCACGAGATTCTCGCGTGGAATTGTTTTCGACTTGACAAGAGAAATGCACGTGTAATTAACTTACCCGAACGAATCGCGGCCGGGCGAAGCCGCCGTCGTCGACGATGTCACCTGCGACGATCGGGACGTTCATTGTGGCCGTCGTCGCATCGTGCAGCCCACACTGGCGATTCTTTCGACCGAACCTCCGTCGCCGATCAAGCTGGCCGGTCGCCGTCGAGTCACCGCGCCCGCGTATCACCGGACCCGTCGCGCGCGCTGAACATCGCCCGCTCGCCTTCGGCGATATCGATGTAAGCGACGCGAGCCGGTTGGCGATCCGATCACCAGCTCGCGAGCGGCCCGAGTCCCACGGCCCTGCTGCGACGTGTTTAAATTACAGCGCGCGCGCGCGCTGGTAACCGTCGCTGCTCCCCGAAGATCCTACTTGGAAGTCGATTCACTCGCGTGTCACGCGACCGATTAGTCCGGCGTGGAGTCGCTCGCGGAAGCTGCGACTCTCGATTTCGATCGGAGCCGGGGAATTCGCCGGCTGCAGGGAGACCGATGCTCGCGGTCGCCGCGCCTCGTCGCCTTGCCGGACTCGGTGAATTCGATCGGCGGAAGAACCGCGATCGCGGTTTCGGGATCGGCGGAGAGAGCCACCGATGTCAGCCGTCGTCGATCGGTTGGTCGATCACTCGGAACGACGCGCGCGACGAGCGTGCGAGAGCCGCGAACGCCCGCGTTGGACTGTCGCGCACTCTCGGAGCGCTGCGGCGCGCGCTCGTCGCGCGTCCGCGCGAAGGTACTACATGCAGGTAAACAAGCACACACGCACACGTGCACGCAGGGCCGGGTAAAGTAAATTGCCGCCGTGGGCCTAATGTGGCTTCTGCCTCCTAACGCGTCGACTGCCACGCAAGTTTTGTACGTTTTGCCCTGGCGGCCACACGCACAGTGCGTCGCGTGCTATTTAATTGATATAAAATATTCATTTCGCCGCTGTGGGCCCGGGCCCACTCTGGCCCCTTGTATCAATCCTGCACTGCGTGCATGCACACGCGCGCGGCCGGTCGCAGCTCCCTAGGCACGACAGCGACCGCCGAGAGCCATTCGATCGCTCGACGATGCTCGCTGAGAATCTCATAATTTTCTTTCGCAACTCTCGAAACACCGAAAATAATGTAACATAAAAGTCTCGCGAGTTCGCGCGTACTTGGTGCCCGATGAAACACGTTCCTTCGCAGCCGACTTCACTTCGAACGCGACGCTTCCCGCGTCGCACGCGATTGGCTGTTCTAACAATGCTCTTTATTTCTTATGTTTAAGGGGTTACATACCTCCAGAATTTTCAAACAATCGGTTTTTTTTATTACTGATTTTCATTCTTTATACTTTTAAAAATATAATAAAAAAAGAATTAGTGAAAAATTCCAATCCGTAACGAAGATATAACAATAAATATGACCGCGCGTCAGGAGGCGGGCCGCGGCGCAGGCTACCGCAAAGAAGCTCGAACAGCCCACAGATTACAGAAAACTGTACAAAATATAAAAATTATCGAGAAGGAAGGCACGCGATATGAAATTGGAATGGGAGATTAAGCTCACTACAAAAATTAATATTTACACGATTTTTACTTCTCAAACTTTAAACGCGTTTTTCTCGAAACCAGTTTTTTTGACACGGTCGGCACGATAACTCGAAGTTTTCAATACTTTTTAAAATTTTTTGTTCTCAAATCTTCGTAATCGTTTTGTCTATAGTCTATCGAGCCATTTTTTTGCAATTTTGTTTAATACAATTTTTATAAACAATTAAAGACCGAAATTTTTCATGAAAACATGAAGTTCAACTTTGACATGGCATAAATTGTTTATTTTTTTGAAATTAAAAAATCTGGCTCGATAGACTATAACTACAACATTACTTTACAAGAAATTTCTTGCATTTGTCAGATCCATCAATGTTACAAGAAGATATCATGCCGACTCTGAGGGGACATTTTTTTAGCAGCGGTCCAATTAATGCCACAAAACTTCATTTTATTAATATTCAAAAATTTATTATTAATTATTTTTTTACACTTAAAGGACCAGTAAATCATATGCAATTCATATTTTATTTTATTATTTCAGATATACCCCCTAAAACAATTCCCCAAACATATCAATTTTTCGCCGCTATGGAGGCATGTAACCCCTTAATAAATACGCCGGCGTTGACGCGCCTATACACGCGCATTTCATGATCATGCAAAAATGAAACATCTCTTCTTACGCAGCTACGTTCAGGTGCATCCGACGTACATATTATACACACGTATGTACACACATACATGTGAGCGCTTATCGCGACGAATGCTCGTGTCTATGCCGCGATACCGCGAAGCGACACGAAGAATCTCTCGCGCTGCACCTTTCGTGGAATTCCGACGATACTCGTGGAAATGTACCGTGACACAAAAACACCGTGCTGCAGGCACCCTGCACCGTGCAGCTCCGTGAGCGTTCCCTCCCCGGTGTCCATCGAGGACGATCGTCGTCGCCATCGTCGGGAAAGGTCGGGGCGGCCTTTCGCTCCGTGTGGAACGCGAGGCGATCGTCGGCGCGATGTATTCGGAATAAACGCGGCCGGCATCATCACGTTATACGGTGATGTCACGCGCGAGGTACGTATTCCCCGGATACCCATCGCTGATGAACGCCGATAGAATTTCGTGGAGGAACGAGCGTCATCAAATACGCGTTATGGGCTTGAGCGATTCCGCCGATTATCGATTACCATCCCAGATAGCAAAATGATACCAACATGCCCGCAGATTGGTAACAAGTTCGATCAGAATCCCAAACCAAAACCGTAGCCATCTGTGTCCGCATTAAGCTCGGGTTCTGCCGACAGAGCCTGCTGGACAGGTAATGTGAGCAGATTGGCAGCAGAAATCGCGCAGAGTCTGTGCACATAACCTGGTAGCAGATTGTCAGCAGATTGAGAGCAGAGCCTGCGCACATAACTTGAGAGCAGTTTGGCAGCAGAAATTGAGCAGATTCTGTACATAATCAGCTGTTAAAATGACCCCTAATCCATACTGCTATTTAAATTGCTATTTTTCTTTATTTTCAATGGGAAAGAAATGCAAAATTGAAAAGAAATACACAATAATAAGAATGAAATATATTGGGTCATTAAGTATGAAACTTTACAAATGTAAAAGCGCCATCTTTAACATTTGTTATCTCAAATTTGGCGCCAGACGTCAATATCAGGTTAGGTTAGTGTGATAGATGTATGTTCGCTCTTCAAATGTCATATTTGTTTGTTCAAATATCTTCATTAGTTTTATTGGTGGATTCTTTTTTATAGAACTATGGAAAAGTCCAAAATTCGTGTGATTTATGAATATGAGTTTCGCCGTGGAACCACAGTGTCGGAGACAGCTCGTAATATCAACGCTGTATTTGGTGAAGGTTCAACTAAAGCAACGGTGGGCAATTGGTTCAAAAACTTCAGAGATGGAGATTTCAGCCTCGCTAATGAGCCACGTGGAAGACCAAAGACGAAGGTGGATAATGATCACTTGAGAGCCGTAGTAGAGTCCGATTCTTCTCAAAGTACACGTGAATCGGCATCGATATTCAATGTTTCCATACTCACCATATTGGTTCATTTAGCTGCAATTGGTAAGATAAAGAAGTTGGACAAATGGGTCCCGCAGGAATTGACCGATGCGCAGCAGGCGCAACGTCTAGAGGCTTCCCTTTCTTTGCTTTCCCGTCACAAAAATGGATCTTTTTTGAATCGAATTGTGACCTGCGATGAAAAGTGGACAATCGTAAACGCTCACATCAGTGGTTGAACGCTGATGAACCACCGAGACATCACGCGAAACCCAACATTACACAGAAGAAGCTTATGGTGACTGTTTGGTGGTCCAGGTCAGGTGTTATCTACTACAACTTTATGAAACCTCGTACATCGATAACGGCTGAAGTATATTGCAAGCAACTGGACGAAATGATGCAACAACTTGCTATTAAACAACCGAAATTGGTCAATCGGTCAATGCCAATCCTGTTGCATGATAATGCTCGACCGCACACTGCACGACTGACCGTGGCAAAGCTACGGGAGTTGGAATTGGAAACTCTCCATCATCCACCATATTCACCAGATCTATCACCTACCGACTATCACTTCTTCCGGAATTTGGACAACTTGTTGGTGGGAAAATTCTTCAATTCTCAATAGGCAGTCGAAACAGCCTTCCGCGACTTCATCGATTCCCGTACTCCTGGCTTCTATAGTAGAGGCATAGACCAACTACCACTAAAATGGCAGAAGTGTGTAGATAACATGGGCGCATACTTCGATTGAAAATAAATCATGTCCATGTGCCAAAAAATGCAAAAGTTTATGTTCTATTTGTAAAGTTTCATACTTAATGACCCAATATATATCCAGTAAAAACAATGTGAGCAATATGGTTAAATTAAAGTACATTTGGCTTGATGTGTTTTTCTGACAGTTCGTTGCATAATCTCTCTCTTATCGTTAATTTATTCTAATCTGAAGTCCGAATTTTGCTTTCGAACTTCAGATTGCTTGCGGTGTGCGTGGACGTTGTCCATGGGAGCCTCTGTGCCGCAAGTACAAAAATTTTCAGAAAAATTAATATTATCTTGCCAAGGCGCGTGTATTAACTTATATAACTTATATAACTGTCAGGCTAAATCTTAACGTCGAGTAAGAACTCGACGTGCGCACCGCATAGCGGTGCGGAGCGAAACCGCATATTCCTATCTGTTTAAATTTGAATTGTGTCAAAAGCTGCAGATTCTGCTCGGTTTCTGCTGCCAATCTGCTCACATTGCCTGTCAGCAGACACTATTGCATTTCTGATAACAGTTTGATAACATCATCTGAAAGGGCAACTTCTGTATAAACTCTGTTGCCTTTCTGACATCAAACATTTACTGCAGACACTGCTCAGAATTTGTTCGTGCAGGTTTGGCTATCTGGGATGTCGATGACCACGGTCATCATGTCGTTGATGATTCCGCGTAAATTCCTTTTGCGTAATACTATTATGGCGAGCGGAGCCGACGAGCATCGGGTGAGCTTGGGTAGATTATCTGGAAATCGTTACGCGCTTGATGACGAGCCGAAATGATGACGAAATTGATTCAAACCGCCGATGAAGTGCCGGCCGAAATGCTGAATTTGAAAATCGCCGGCTGCGATAAATTCGAGTTTATCTCGTTTTCACGCCGTGAAAGAGAAAAACTGATCAGTTCGACTTTTTGTAAGTTTCGATCTCGACTATCGGAGCACGTGATTGGTGCGCGCGAGCACTAAAGTTGAGTAGAGACTCTATAATAATAAGAGTCTTGACGTAAAGCGATCTGGCCGAGAAAATTCTGCGAGAGAGGATATATACGTTTTCATTTCTCCGTTTTAGTTTTTCACGCTCACGCATGCTCAGTCTACCACGCTCAATTTACAACACTGCAAAACATAGTGCAAAATATGTAAAACATTTAAAAAGATAATGGGTGGATGTGCTGTACCGTTTATTTTTTATTTGTGTTGCTGAAATAGAATGTTTATGTTAATGGTAGGGTTTGTGTGATTCAAGTATGAGCGGGAATTGCCCAGATCATATGGGGAAATTCTTATTATAGGATCTGTAAAATTGAGTAATTTATGGAAAACGAAACGGGTTAAGGTAACGCGAATAACGAAACTCGTAATGTGAGAAAACAACGCGCAGTTGTCATTTATGCAGCGACAGCTGTCCTCGTGTAATTATTACGAATCTGCATCTAGATGTGTAGTAATTACACCGTATAATAATGACAGCGATAATAATGCACCATCACTGTTGTTTTTGCATTAACATTAATATTTGTTGTCGTAAAATTAACATTGATATTTGCTGTGTCATTGATACAGTTACAGTCCAATGCTACAGATGGAAATATCGATTCTCTTCTTACGAGAATTTTTTCTTCGAAGTCTAATTTAATATTTCATTAGATAATTTTGACTTTTACAAGTACAGCATTTAAAAATACAGGTTAAATAAAACACATTTAAATATATATGAAGAGTATGGTTAAATATATACTTTTCATAGAGTATTTGCGTATTACTTGCAATGTTTCTTTTTTTAACTATCTCTTTTTCGAAGCCTAATTTAATATTTCATTAACATTAAATAATTTTGACTTTTACAGCTACACTATTCTAATATCATAATATTTAAAAAACAGGTTAAATAATATTTAAATATACAAAGGCTTTTCATAAAGCATTTATATATTATTTGTATTATTTATACTTGTATTGTAATTTCTGCCACAAATTTTGCAGCTATGAATTTTTGCAATCAAGGTACAGCAGCAACAGGAGATGTGAGAGACTTGTGGCAGTCCCGTGAGCAGACGCGAAGGGAAATCGGATCGCCTCGTCCTCGTCCTCGGCCCCGAGAAACGAAGTCATTGGCACGAGGGAGTATCTCGGTACAAAATGGCCAAAGGTATATATGTTTCTTTGGAACGCGATCGATCGATATCACGTGTAATCTACGTGCGGCTGCGTGTGTCGTGGCAACGCGTGACTGCCGGTCACGCTCACGTTCCCTCGATTTCTCTCCGATGCTCAACCGACTCAACGTGGTGTCTGCGCGCACTCGGCGCGCCACGAGTAGAGTGGACTTTGACTCGCGTTTGCAAGAAGTCGAGCTAAACAATGTGCGAGGGGCAAAACAGATTCTTGCATTACGCGCTCGTCATTTCGCTCGATCTGCATTTCGCGACTTCAGATCTCCGCGTAGTAACTTTATAAACGCAGCCGTGTCTAATTCATAATATGATTTTAAATGATGATGACTTTGGGAAAGAGAAATTTATGGCGCTGCAGAAATTTAGCACTAAAAAGAATTGAGCATTGTAGACATTTTAAGAGATCATTTATATTTTTATGAAAATAATTGATATATATTGTCACTGCATTTAGCTTCGGACTGAAGCAACTATAATCTCGTGAATCGCAGAGTGACATAACGCGTCGACGATGTTCCTTCTCATCGCGCATGTTCAATTCTGTGAGATATTCTTCACGACGACACAATGCCGAAGAATGCCAAGAAATGAGATGCACGATAGGTAATAATAATAAAGTATTATTTAGATCCACGTATTCACAATATAGATACAATTAGTGCTTAACTTAAGTTCCCTAATTGAAGTACCTAACTACAAAATCGTTATTAACAAAATGTTCATTCAGTTACGAGATTCGGTCGGTTCGTTATACGCGACTTCTCTGCCGTGTATCTCGTACAGGCGCATTATTTAATTACTTCGTGGAAACGCTCTATCTTTCCCCATAAGATACGCGTGTGCGAGGACTCGTGCTACGAAACATGTACGCGTGCGCGTGCACAGTAGCCACGTAACGGCCCGCCTTTCGTCGCCGATAATGTACAAGGAATGCGAACGAGCGAGCGAGACGACTTGCAACTTGTCGTGAGATGGTGTCCGAAAATCGCGGCCGCACCGCGTATCCGAATGCTTCCGCGATTCTTTGCGGCCTGCGAAAACCGGCTGGTTACATCGCCTTTCGCTAGACATTTCATACGTGCCTCGCATAGCCGCCCCACGCGCGCAGCGTGCCGCTCGCTCGCTCGCTAACTAAAACGCTTCCCTCCTAGCCGGACGGCGAGATTTTTCCCTGCATGCTGCACCGTGCTTCCTCCTCGGATCGAAGTGTCCGGGATTGCTGTTTATGCACGACTTGCCGAACGATTGCTAGTTCCGCGCGCGTTGTTGGAATACTCGAATCAGTCCGCTCGAATTTCTCCGAAAACGGTATGCGGCCTTCCTCGTCAACGCTACGAATCCGCACTTTTTGTGCACTTAAAGTGCACGCGGAAGTCGATGATCTAGTCGATCTCTTGTCGTCATTATGTTATTTGTAGAATTTCCTGTGTTTATTCATTTTGCACGCGCGGTATTTACATTATTGCATTGAGAGAGAGAGAATATTTATAATTTAATTTATTTGCATAAAGATAGTTATACAAACGTTAAATATCGGTACGATATATACGATATATATATATATATATATATATATATATATATATATATATATATAGAATTGGATTGATAACGTTCACATTGCCGCGCATCCATTTTTGGAGATTTCCCGCCCTATCCCTATCTCGCCTCCCCATTCCCTGAGTTTCTTTCACCATCATTGAAAAACTATCGACTCAAATGTCGCGTGCCCATTACCAGGCCCGTTAGTTATCACAAAATACGCACGAATAAGCGTTCATTAGCGTTCATTGCATCGAGCAAGTTGTTTTCCTTAGAAGTAATTTCAGTTCTCCTTGCTCGTAGATTAACGCCGTATCGTTAGTGAAATACTTTCGTTGTAAAAAATGTGTGAACACACAGATAAGTTCTCGAAAAAAGTTGAGCCACAGATAAAGCCGTTGTTAAAATATGCCAAAAATTGTGCGTCAATTCAGTGTAAAAGTCCCCGTGTAGCAAAGTGTAGCTTCGACAATATTATTACTGCAAATATCCTTATTGGTAATTATGTGAGCAACCGGTTACGTAAACATCGAGCTACGCACGCTTCGCGGTCGTTCTATCGGGCCACAAGCGGAGGGATCATTACGGTAAATCGCAATTACCGTTTTTTCCATTTCGTAATGTCGAAAACGAGCGATAATTGCGAGGCCTCCCCCCTCGCAGGCAATAACATCCGCGCGCGCGCAAGGTATTCACTACGTCGAAGAGACACATTTCGTCATGCGTTACCGCTTTCTTTTTCCTACAGCACGAGAAGTCACTCGCTTCCGCGGAAACGAACAATCTTTTTACAAACGCATCATCTCGGGGCGCAGTAATTTCACGGAATCGACTTCGATATGCGCGCTTCCTCCGAGACGAAGTATATTTACAGTGCGATATACATAAATAAATGCAATTTCTATCGTTTGACTGTTCGCGGAGACGGCGAATAAAGACACCGAAGAGAGAGACGTGAGAGAATGCGTGCACTGGATCCGCAGACGGCTTCAATGAATGCCCGAATGCAAAAATACGTTAACTCGACGCCGGCATTTACCATATGTATTTACAAGTGCGTTACTGGCGACGAATACCACTTGCTCTCTCTCGAAATATCTGCCATTTACAGATACAGACATCCGTCCCTCATGAGTGAATCCCGTCGCCGAGCGGTTCGGCGCGAGTATCGTTTCCGTTATACAAATGCATTGGTCATATTGTTTTGTACAATACAATACTTACATACGGAGTGTTTAAATACACGTAAGGAAGACTTTGTTATCTCTCGATACGAAATTATAAAAGTGCAATCGCAAATGCAACGCGACTCGATCTCCACGTCGAAGAATCACGTCGCCGACGTGCAGTTGATTCTGCTCCTCTTCATCATCATCTATTCTCCCTCCTTCTATTCCTGCTTGAAGTGATTTGTATTTGTGCCCTGTGATGTTCCCCATTCACTGCCGTTTTCAGCAAAATTATGCAAAATGCGTAAAGTCATCACAGCAACGAGTTCAGGACGGAAACGAGATGCATTCCGTAGATTACGCCGAACTTAAAAGCTCTCTGCAACAGTAACGGAATGATATATAGGATATGGTGTATACGCGCGCGTGCGTACATGTGTACGAAGAGGTCGAGAGGTCTAAATCGTCAACAAGCACCAGCAAGCAAACAGGAAATATGTAAGGTCAATCACGCAACTTAATATTTTCAAAAGAGAATTATAAAGAAAAAAAGATCGCCGAAGATAATTATTTGTTTTCCGCAATGCGCGCGATATTATTCACACACACGAGATTCGGTGTGCAATTATAAAGGAAAAAAACAAAAAATCGGATGTGCGTACATACGCGATCATTATGCGTTTTCCGGCAATCGTGTACGCGATTAAGATTCAAAGTTAAATCAGCGGCGATCGTTGCTCGTTCTCCGGAAATACAAGCGATTATTATTTCTATGAGGTGCATGTAATGTGCGTGTAAGAAACCAAGCGTGCGATTCAAGCATGACTCGTTCACCCGAAGCATTCCCTCGCGGTTAGCTAGCACATAGGTACTCACGTCGAAAGTTCTCTCCCTAGTAAACCAGATCCGACTAATCCAGTACGCGATCGACTCCTATTTAATTGCGCCCGCCTTTCCGCTGTAAAATTAAAACAGGATTGTGAGCTTATTGTCTGCTCATTATATTAATTCGTATCGTGCTAATGGAACCAGCTGCGATACTTCGAAATAATTAATGGCTTCGTAAGAAGCGTTTAGACGTTCGACATTTTATCTCACATAATTACTGCATAAATGAGGTAGAAAATGATTTTATACGTTGTTTACGTGTGCCTGTGAGTTTTTATCGCAGAAACACAGTGTTACACTAGACGAGATACAACATACAACATTGAACAAGGAAAGCAATACGGAGGCAAGCAAAGTAACTTGTTACTTCATTTAATTAAAGATATACACATATTTTGTACAGAATAGTCTATAATAACATAATCCATCAAAAATTTGCTTTGCGTCACACTTAAAATTTGGAAAATCAGAACAAAAGCATATATATTATAATAATCGTAAGAGTAATTTGCACTTCTTTTTATAAACTGAGTTACTGGAAAAATTTACTTCGACATCGCATTAATATCAAGAAACCCTGTCGCGTAAAATCATATTCATCTAAATCTTGTTCTGAATTCTGTACTTTGGATGTACAAATGAGTAAAGTGACACTGTGAGTAACTACAGAGAGACATTCTTATGTAAATTAATCTCTATTACGTTCTCGTATTTGTTGCAGCATCACGTTTGTTAATTTGCGTGCGTCAAATATAAAATGCAAGACTAACTATTTTCCATTAAATATTATTTATATATTAAGTATCTCAGTCTTTTCTCTGATATTGCGAAAGCTATCAAATCACAGTAAATCGTATCACAGTTATCAGTCTTGAATAGTCGCTCGCATAACATGTGCAATAAAAGATCCATAAACAAAAAAACATTACGTGTATTATACATGACTAGGCAGAAACAAAATTAATCTTATATCCTAAAATAATCTTATTATCGCAGTATTAGCGCGTAAATATTATTATCGCAGCAACAGACACCGACTGAATTATTACGTCGCTTATTTTGAAAAAACGAAGAATTAGGCAATTGATTCTCAGTTGCACTCTAAAGTCTTCGGCAAAATATCTGTGTAACAACGAAGTCACATGTTTGTTTCCTTCTCTTGTTGCTCGATTAAACAGTATTTATAGATGTCTGCCAAAACTTCCATTTCTTCTTCCACGACTTGTACTTCAACTTTCTCGACTTTTTGTAACTGCTTTTCGCGCTTAAACCGCTTGTCTCGAGAGCGGAGAATCCATTTCCAAAACAGACGGACGAGTTCATGAGTTTGCCGGATGTTTCCCCGGACGTGTTCGAATCTCTCGTGCTCGGCGCGAAATTTGGCTTCATCATGTGAAATGGACTGTTCTCCGATAACAGTGCAACTCCGCTCATCTCGGTCAGCAGCGACGGTCGTTGCGCCTTGAATATCTGCTCGGTGCTCGACAATTGAATGGATACGTTCGAGCAGAAGGAATCGTCCCTCAGATCTCGTATGTTACGATTATCGTCTCTCAATCCCGTCAGGTTCTCAAAGTTTTTCGACCGCAGAAGTTTCGCCGGAGTGGACGCCGTTTTGAGCGCTCTCGCGTGGAGAGCGTCACTCGAATTCGACGTTCGTATGGCCGTAGGATTCGCGTCCGGGACCGACCAGTTTACAACCGGCGGCATGGTGATGCTCATGCTGGGTGGGCTTTGGAAGTACGAGTGCAACCTATGGCGCTTCGCGAGGGAATTGCTCGCGTGCAGGCGCTTGCGATTCTGTATAGTGCGACGCACGATGTTGTTTCTTTTCCGTATCTTGCTGACCACGACGCGCTTCTGTTTAACTGGGCTGACGATACGCGCCAGATTAAGGGAGATGTCTTCGTCGACCAGCGAGCTCGAGTCGGCCCAGTTGCCGTTAATGAATCGGGACTCCAGGTTACCGAACACCTTCAACAACACGTCCCTCTTTGGCGTCTCGTCCGACACCTGCATCGCGTAATACGCGCGATTGCAACGGCTGCACTGTCTCTTTTTCTGAAAGAACGTCACCCTGGACTGGTGCCTCGTCTGCTTGGGCGTCTTTTTCGCCTCGTCTATCAAAATCCGTTTGAAAAGCTCGTGGTTCTCCTCCGGGGTGTAGAAGTTCGCCGTATCATTCGCCGCATGTAACCCAGCCACGATCCTGTTCGAAAGCACGTTGCATCGCGCGATCTCATTTGGCGTCACGTTCTCGTACTCGCGCATTAGCTTAACGGACTTGCTTAAGGTATTACTAAATATATACGGTCGTGGCGGTTGGCTCTTCCTCGTCATCGACCCGCCGATGTACGCAGTCCTAGAGAACTTACCGCCAGCTACGCGCGTCTGTCGCTTGCGCCGTTGGTCAGGTCGGCTGAAGGCCGATCCGGTCTGCAGCGCTTCCATCAAGCTGTCCATGACACCTTCCTGCGTCTCGTGCGCATTCATGTCAACCAGCGCACGTTTGCGGGCGGCGCGTGCCGCCTTCTCCGCCTCCGCCTTCTCGTGCGCCTCCCGTGCTCGCCGTTGCTTCTCCTCGCTCTCCCTCAGTTTGATTATCTCCCTCTGCGATTGCTGCGAGAACACACACAAACGCGCCGTTAAACAAGCTGTACGAGTGTGAATGCGAAAAAAATGTTTCGCATTCGTATTTACCAGGAAATTATCTTTGAACGTTTTGATGTCGCTGAAAAATTCTTCGATGGTGTATTTCTGCTTGTCGAAAGAGAAGAACTCGGAGATGTCCGTGTATAGGGTGTCCATGTTCTTAAACATATTCTGCAGAACCTCGTAGGATTCTCTGGCCTTCCTGGCGAATGGCTACGAAGTCGCTTGGTCAAGGAAAGATCTCTGAGCGATCAATATACAGCGCTAAACTCGGTAGATAAGCGTTGTTAACGGCGAAATGATAAAGGATACTTTCATCACGTCTATGAACAGATCCTCGTCGCATTGCGGGACCTTGGCGTTCATGAGATCTTGCTCAAGGTTGCGAATATTGTTCTCCATCTGCCGTAATATCCGTTGAATGTTCTCCATGGACACTCTACTGGCTCGATCCACATGCGCCAACTCCTCCATAAAGTTGAGACATTCCGGGAATTTCACCTCTATCGTGTTCACCAAGTAATGCATCAAGGTCTGCTTGTTATCAATATCCTTCGTACTGGTTAACTGGAAAGGGACGTAACGTGAAAAATAACGTTGACGATAAGCGATTTTTATATAATCTTTTTAATTTATTTAAATTGATTTTTCAATCACAAAACAAACCTTCGTGAGGAAGCTGATCTCAAATCCGAACGCTTGGCCGTTCCTGGAGCCGCAATTCATGTAATTGCCAAACAACAATATCAACTCGAGAATCCGCGCGAACTTCTTGCTGCTCTTTACCTCCTCGCACGCCGCCGTGCCCGCCACTATGTCGGGCTTCACGTCCTGCACGAGTTCCTCGTATCTCAGCATGAAACTCAGCGATCTCAGTCTCGGCAGTAACCTTTTTATCGTAGATATCTGCAATTTTTAAATTCGTTTAACACTTGGTGTGATCAAACGAAGACAAAAGTATCCAATTAACTCTAAATTAATTTCGTAAAATTAGAAGTGAAATTACAGTAACGCAGAATTGCTCCGCCTCGGTCAGGTCATCGTACTGATCCTTGTATATCTGCAACTTCGACAGCTGATCCGGCGGCGGTAGATACTGAATTAAACCTTGCAGTACGTTGTCCGAGATAACCGGTCCCTCGCATCTAAACAGGCATCTCTTCACTTCCACGTAAGGCATATGCTTCAACGTACCGCCAAGAAGGATCGATATATTCTGCGCCGCTTTACTGTCCAAAACTTTGAGATCTTTCACCTTCTTCGAGCTTGACCTGTACCCACAAGGCGAGATTTTTCAATATTCCACGTACACGAGCGTAAAGATAATCGAGACGAGATGAGACTCACTTATCAACTACATCGTCCACTCGTCTCCCGCTTGGTTTCGACGAGAACTTCTGCACGAGGCCGTCCAGTATTTCCGGGCTAGCTAGTTTATCTTCTTGTACTTTCATCCAGAATGATTTCTCCGTTAATTTGTGAGGTAAAATCTAAAATATCAGTGAGTAGAAAAAATGCGCTGTCTAAGGAAGCAGTTGAGCATCAAATTTGTCGATAATAATATCTTCAAGAAATCGATCGCACGTACAGCTTTCCAGTTTGCTCTCTTCAACTGGCCTTCCACTTCCCACTTCTTCTTCGGTTTCAATCCATGAGGCAAAGCTTGCATCGCTGGCGCCGGTGGAGAGAATCCCGCCATCGGTGGCGGTGGAGGTCCCATTCCAGGCATGGGTGGTGGTGGTGGTCCTCCCATCCCGGGCATGGGTGGTGGCGGGGGTCCTTTCGAGCCAGGCATGGGTGGCGGAGGTGGACACGTCATTCCCGGCATCGGCGGAGGAGGTGGACCGCCGCCACCAGGCATAGGAGGTGGCGGCGGTGGTAGTCCACCCATTCCCGGCATAGGTGGTGGAAGTGGACACACGGCAATTCTCTATATATTCATATGTAATGAAACAGCAGCTTTAAAAATATTCAATCTATAGAAATTTGTTTATGTGTGTTTAAGAAAGATTTAAATTTAGTGTTCAAGATTTATCATGTGTAGACTTACGGGACCAGACGTAGACCTTGTCGTCCCTTGCTCCAGCTCCTTGATCTTGTTCTCCGCGTGCTGCAGCTTCGCCTCGGCCTCTTGTCTACTGGCTATAGCTTCCTCCAGCTTTTGCGTCATCTCTACTAACCGGCGTTCCTCGTCGGCCCGCGATTTTTCGACTAGGGTATCGATCAACGGTTGCACGTCGATCTGGAAGCGCTTCGTCGCGCAGAAATCCGGATCACAGCCTGAACGGTGCAAAACGATTTGTGATATGCACTCCTCGATCAGTTTGTAATACGCCGTTCTGAAAATATAAAAGCGTACGAGGGATCAATAAGCGAAATCGCATCGATCAGCGAGAAGATAAACGGAGCCGCGTATCGATGATTCACCGACAAAACCGCGAAGATAAAAATGAACACGTGGATGCACTTACCGTATCAATGTGTCGTCTCGGATAAATAAAAGGTGTTGAAGTATAGACATGAAGTAAGGCTCGGCGGACGTGTCCATCACCATATTCTTGATCACTTCAAAGCAGTCGTTAACGTCGTCCAATTCTAAGCGCACATTGTCAAATCTCTGCACGAATTCCTCGTAATCTTCTTCCTTGTGATCGTTGAAGATCTTTAAATGCGTCGCCAAATCCTCCGACTCATCTCTCTCCAGTATTTCAAGAATGTCAGCCAGTCCGACTCGCATTACTTCATTCCTCAGGTGTAAGCGGAAATCGAGATCCTCGGCGGACGATATTATCGAGTTTATGAGCTGAAGGCATACTACCTGCGACCCACGATAAAATTTTGTAAAAAACATTTTCTTTACCAAGTTTTTTCAAAGTTCTAAATGTGAAATAAAATTTATTCACGGCGTACCCTTAAGTTTTCATTCTTCTTGTTCATCAAGCCTTGTACAATCGGTAGAAATCTCTCGCGACTCTTAAATTCGCCATTCATGGTGATGGCGTCCAAGACCTTCTTGTGGCTGTCGCTTGATATGAGGCACACCGCGCCGAGCAGTTTCACGGCTTCGGACATCACGGACGGTTTCGTCGGCTCCAACGACCTCGCCACGATGGTGAGAGCCTCGTTATGGGCCAGCATCTCCTTTATACCGACGGTATTATTCATAATGGCCTTTAAGCAGCGAATGCACTCGTACTGTATTCGCTCGTAACGGTTATCACTACGGAAAAACAAATTTTCACATTAATAGGAAATAACGTGGCCCCAATTCGCGTTGAATTCTCTCATAAGCAGCACGCATTATGCGTATCATGCAAGACTGAAATGATAATGAAAACTAGAAATATTTCACTAATTGAGCAACACGTGAATTAAATAATTAAGTAATTAAATCGCGTATTATGTAAAGGCTTTTTGATATCCAATGAATAATATAAATAGGGCCAACAGAAGAGATTATTAATTATTAACATACAATTCTAGCTTTAATATATTAATTATAATTATATAATAATATATGTACGCATTTATATACACATTGAAATTTTGTGCACTATCAATCTCTTCGGGCTTTCATTTGCTCCATTTACATTACTAATTGTTTCAATTTTTTTCATAAAAACTATAAGAATCATGAAACAAAATCATTGTTGCTAGCTAAAAATTTCGCTCGTCATGTAGAACGTCATGTAAGTGGTTAAAGAATATCAAAGTGATGAATATTTCCGCAAAACAAGGAATTCAAGCGAATAATATATTTTTACGGGAATTACCTATCGTAATATATGAAGGCACTGGAATAGAATAATATCAGTGTTAATGATTACTCGAATATACGTAATTATCAATCGAGCGCTATTCAATAACTCATTCATGCGCGTGGAATTCACTTACTTTCGGTAACACTCATTTAGAGTGGCCAGGACCTGCTTGAGCCCCTTGGTGCCGAACTCCTGCACCCAGCTAAGCGGATTGTTGGTGAGCGCGATCCTGAGGGATTCAATGCAGTTGTAGATCTTGTTCACGCTCAAGTCAGGCTGCGCCAGGTATTGTATGTAGTCCGCTGGTTTGTCGAATTTCGATCGGTTGTCCTGTATACTGCCCTTGTAGTGCAGCACCAGCATTTCCCTCTTCTTCGACTCCGATTGTTGTCGCAGGGGCTCTTTCTTTTCCTCCGTCAGATTCATATTGGCCTAAGGAGAAAGAGACGATTAATTCTTTCCGCTTTTAAGATATCATTTGTACATTTTATCACATTTTCAAGTGAAATAAAGTACATTACATATTTTCAAGCAAAAAAGAGATATTAATAAACAATCCCTGGGAATATATGATTTTTGTACATTATCAAATCAAAATATAATTTATATGGAAAATTTATGTAATGGATTATTGTATGAGATTTGGCTTTAGCATTGCTAGAAGATGTTTCTCTGTGCGAGTTTAATCATCGTACGTAAAACGAGTATGTGTGACGTTTACTCACCAGCATTTCTTCAAATCTGTCGTTTACCGTCTCTTCATCCATCCTCTCGATGATGCAACGTTGCTGTTCGATCTCGTTGACATCCTCGCCGGAGTGCGGCCTGGGCATGGTGTTGTGGCCCGAATAGCCGCGCGTACCGGCACCCCGACCCGACTTCTTCGGCCGGCCGAACCATGTGTCCAACTACAAGAATAATTTTTTTAGCGTCTCAGTTCATCATTTCAATTATCTATTTTTTCTGAACAAATCAGCGTGTTCGAATTTTTAACTGTAGCTCCAATTTAGACATCACTTTAGTGCAATCATGCTGACTTTCTGAAACGACTTTCTTATACAATAAACAGTTTTTAATATTTATACTTAATATTTCTTTGGGTCACAATAATAATAAACGATCATGTCGATATAAAACAAGATTTATGAATCATGAAATCCGTCACGTACTGAGAGAACTGCGGATCTAAAAATTCACAGAACTGTGGAAACAAATATCTGGTATAGAGAACGCAAGAATCTTGAAACTAGAGATTTACGAAATAATCTATAGATCATTGTAGAATTTATGAAACCAATGAACTGCAAAATTAACATCCAAATGGGGCGAGGAAAATAAAGAAACCTCTCGATCGAATGCAAATTCAATCAAGACTCCACGAGATCGTTTCGATAACTACATTCCGATGCTCGAGTGCCATTGTAAACGTTTTGCTTTGCGGTGACGCGTGCGTGCAACAGTCAAGCTCGCGTTTTACGACGATGTAATCGTCCGGCGACAACGTCCATGCTAGAAAATGTACTTGCATAGGCACAGTAGCACCTCAATGCTAGAAAATTATTAAAAATAGATTTAATGATAATGAATGCTTTCTCCACCGCGACTTCTGTCGAGATTCTACCGTTTGACAATACGTCGGGATCTTTTCGACGCCGGAGGTAATTATCCCGTCCACTTACCGCGAGATAACTGGACACGCATTTACACGATACGCAACGCATTTGCAGATGCACGGAGGTATTGAGGAAGACCACGACCGAGACGTTCGCCACGTCGCCTTACCGGTTACTAAACCACCATGGGGAACGTCTGGCTCCGAAATCCGAGGATTGCCGTGAGGTGTGACCGGACACCGGAATCGTAATAGGCAGACGAACGTGACACGAGATAACACGTGTGCGAAATTAATTGCTGGCATTATAGATTCTTCGATCGTCCGATTGCTGGGCAAGACGGTTAAATAACGAGCGTCTGCGCGGATCGAAGCGTTAAGTATCGGTCTTTCGTGGCGTTCTTCTTGCAGGATTAATGCTGATGTTTGTTAATTTGTGTGTTGCAACTTGCAATGAATGACAACGCACGATATGATGTATCTGTGGAATAAAAAAGGCTATACTCTTTTTTAAATATATTTTTTGCGTGGGATTTTGATGTTGTAAGCGTGATGTTGCGGAAACAGAATGTGTTATCGTTGATAATTAATATCTCAACTCTGCGATAACGAAAAATGCTAATAATGACATCGATAATAATAGCGCATGTGTCATAGATGCAACATTCTCAATTTTTATTGAAGAAAAAACTGAATAATAATACGTATCGAAGTTATATAGAATAAGTTATATAGCACAGCGATTTATAAAATTAAGTATTAAGCAATTGATTATTTTAAATTCAGCAATGTCTTAAATTCTTTGCATTCTTCGTCTACTCAAGAGCTCAAACGGCCATTGATTGCACCATGATTCACAACGCTCAGACTTATATTTATCGACAGGCGAAATCAACGAAGCCACTTTTACTTTTTTCTCATCAAGAGCTGTCAATAATTTTTATCTCTGCAAATCAATTTACGTTCAAGCGAGGCTCACCCAGTCCGTGATCATTGCGGCGTGCTTGCGATGATGCCACTTCAGGAACAATTAATCCTTCGGCGAGCGACGACGTATGACTCACTTCAGACACGCGTAAAGGTCGCGTAAGTCCAAACCGATTTGAGCTGATGGACGCACCTTTATTTTTAGGCGGACCCACGCAAGCTCGTGACACTTTTTCGTCTCATACTTCTCGCGACTTTTTCCACGGAGAAGGCACTCGTCGACGTGCCGAGGCGATGTGGCAAGCTGACTGTCCCGACCCGCATCGTGCCGGGACAGCTTTTATCGACTTTCGCAGCAGTCCAGCAGCTTCGAACGCGCGTTATTCCTCTCGACGGAAACACCGGCTGACGTTTCCGTACGGAACACGGTCTACGACCGTAATAATGTGCGGGAACACACACTCTGTAGTCGTGCGTTTGCACTCACGAACAACAATACGGTCGTTCGCGGTAGCTCGGTTGAATGCGGGAGAGATGATGCGCGGGATGTTCGATGATGTACAGGAGAATGAAACACGTCACGCACAAATACGTGTACGCAATTGTCGCGCCGATTAGCGTGGATTTAACACGAACCGATCAGAGTCGGCTGACAAAGAGGATATTCAAAATAAATAAAAAACAAGTATCGTAACAAATGAAATTGCCTCCCGGCAATTCGATTAATGAACCCCGAGACGAGAGTTCTAGGCTCAAGAAGCTCAGCAAAGATGTTCACTCCGTCGAGAAAAATCCGATTTAAACAATCTGAACTGAACGAACGAATTATTGATAAAAAAATATCGTTTATATAACACTAATCATGAATATCACGCATTTACTAGTAACGGAAATGTTACTGGTACATTACGTCACGAGAACATTTCGAACGAGAGATCTTTCACGGAGAACCGCAGTTCTCCAGACCGAGGACTTTGCGATCAATTTCCACGTTGCATCGCACGTTCACCACTAATCACCGCTGCAATTACTCTCACGATTCTCCCACGTGGCACGCCATGTCATCGCACGCGGCTCACGCAATCGCGCGTTCGCGAATTGTCAAGGGTGGATTCGGATGACAGCGAGCAGGCTGACAGCTAAAGCGGGGAGGACCCGCGCTTGAGGAAGAACGGCGACGAACTGACCGGTTGCGATCAGCTCGGTTGCACGCTGGTCCAAGACGCTTGAATGCACGCGATATTCCATCCCTTCCCTGCCTCCTACCTCGACCCGTTCATACAGCATGAACATTACGCGATGAAAACGCGAATCGTTTGTTACATTGTTAATTGAAATGCTTGCCACACGATACGAACACATACATGGCCTAGCCCACGAAAAGTGTACAAATAAACTGACTATTGCGTGGTATTTCCTTACATTAGATATACTGCAGATGGAATGTGGCCTAAGCGACCTTCTCACTTTCTTCAATTAGCGTGATTAACATATCAGTGGTATGTAACTGCAATCCCATTTTCTATAAAACGAGTCTTAATAGAATAAGAGTATTGTTACGCTATTTATAAGTGGTATAATTTATTACTGTTATCTAGCTTTTGTGAGTTAAACTTCGTGCAGTAAAAATCGTATTTTTCAGTTTATTAAATAAAAAAGTTTTTAGACAAATTTAAAAAAGTGGAAAGTAATAATTAACTTATGTTAAATAATTATTTTATTAGTATTTCTTTCTTACTACTTACTAATTTGTTACTAATTTACTAATTTGTACATTATTATTTGTTAGTTTTATATTATTCACTATTGTTTCCTTTTTATAGTTTTGATCATGCGGTGTTAAACGTGATCTATATGATTTTTCTGAGTTCCTCGGAAGATTAAAACTGGAATTGACATTATTTCGTAGATTCAATTGTTACGGACGAAAAAAATTATTTTTAATACGTTCATAGTGGCACATTCACAGTTTGACTCGACGCGACGAAGCGATTCGCGACGCAAAATTACCACAATTGTAGAAAGTGCGCCCGCTAATCCCAGACTTCTTTGATTACAAAAGATTACTGTCACACCTCGTGCCTTCGTGTTCGTGATTTATTCTATATTGTATTTTTATATAACAATGAGCAAGTTTCATAAATTTTCCTTCGTCCACGGATCAAGTTGAGGTCGACTTTTCTTAATAAATAAAAAAGCTGATTTCAAATCGCCTTTTACTGTTTCACATATCATCTTAAATATATCTGTAATAATAATATTCAAATTCAAATTATATCACGATAACATGTATTTTAAATAAAGCTGATAAGTTTTAATGAAGAATTAATGAAGAAATAAAGAAAAATTAAAACTCATTTTCGTTGCATTCCTAAACCTTACAGAAATAAAAAACATTACTAACTGTAAAATTAAATAATTATTAACCATGAGAAAGCACCATTCAACGTACAATGTATCAAGAAAAAGAAATTAATATCAATTTTACCAAAATGTTACAAAAAAGTCTCATGAAAGGAGAGAACCTATAATGCTCTGTATGCTCAATATTCGCTATGTGATCGGCAGAGATCAAAGAAAGATCCAAAGCGGGTACGAAGGAATACAGGAAAGATTCGAACGATTTATCGCATACCGAATTTCAGCGACTCAGGCGTATCAAGTAATTTCGTAATGCGTGATCGATGACTCGCCACTTCGTCATTTGCCCGTTTCGCATCGCGAAGAGGCGTGCCTGCGAGCGCGCGGGCAGATATAGTATATACAGTCGGTACAGTTAGGCCGTAACGTAAGATTAACATAACGGGGCATCGTGGTGGGATTAAAGAAACCAAAAGGAGAGAAGCCCAGCATACCCGAGACGGCGCATATCCTTACGGTACGCTCGGTATCGCGGAACCGTATCTCCTCCGCGCTGACCGCTTATCGGAATCAAGCTCACCGGGCCTGAAATTCGTAAGAAGCGTGCTAATTTTTCGACAGCTGATCTCTCTTCCGCATGTGGGTTCCTCCACATTGTTGCTGTTGGCCGACACAATCAGCGCGTAAGTTGTTCGCGCACCGCAGAGGATCAGGATCGGGTTTCTGATGTCTTCTCGCGTTCAACTATCTTGGTACATGAATCTTCGGCACAGCGACGCATTATATGCATGTAAACAGCGTAGGAGGGAGATATCATGCTGGATGACGTCAACAGCAAGAGAATTCAAGAAAGCAGGATTGATTAAATATAGAATTTGTAATAAATAAGAAGTTAAAAGATATCAATCTTCCGTGGAAGTTTTTATGTAATTAATATTGGTGAACTTTTATCAAGATCAATGTGAGGTAATATCTTCAGAAATTATCTCATTACGAAATCATATTGCTCCGTTTATGTTTCATAGTTAAGTTATTTAATTTTACGGATAATTTAAGCTCTTAATTATACACCTACGTATCTTCACTTTTCCGTGCTGTTGTAACACAATTTCATGTTAATCTAATTTCCTAGTTCTGGTTTTCTCCTCGATGAACTCTTCCGCTATAGAAAGAAAAACCCGGAGCATTGTATAGCGACGACTCTATATCCACGAAAGATCGTTTCTTTCGACATAAATCGCAAGAAACTTTCTCCTTTATTTTCTCACTACTGACGTTATGATCCCAGATGGTGGGTCTATTCTTGCACCGCTGACGTCATGCTTCCAATAAGTTTTCTTGATGACAATGTTTTTAAGTCTTTTATCTTACTTCGGCAACAAATTCCATCTCCCGATTCAAAGCAAACTGACCGAAGAATCCGGTGATGGTCACGATATCTTTTTTCTTGTTTCGCGGAATGTGCCTCCGCAAGTTTCTGCTTTATTCACCCCGAGATTATTCTGCTGCACTCAAAAAGTATCTGACTCATTAAGAGGCCGTACGAAGCTTGATCGTCTTCTTTTTTCCAACACGTTCGATGTTTTTTTATCAGGCAATTCAAAGGCGACTCCTTTCACGTCGACCACGTAGTTGACCCCGGCCGAAAGGATACGTCTCTGTCGTGAATCACGCGGATCCTTACGTACCCGCGGAACGCGCCCGACCGGCTACGTCACGGCTTCGAATAGACCAAGGTTCTGACACGTTAAAAAAAAACACAGTATTTGTCACTGATCACGTGTTTGGAAAAACAGTATGGGATATTATGAACACAAATTTACGTCTCTGTCAAACAGACGCTTTTAACGACGACTGTATCTCAAGTTCAGTTTTTTTTCCCCGTAGCAATATGTTATAAGTAACCGTGTTTTATTTTCGATGCTTTTGACAAGATATTTTAGAGGCAGCATTAATCAGATAAATATAGGTATCGCGTTGATGTTAATTTCTTATGAGAGATGATCCCGTTCCAGTTTTAGTGTCGCGCTTTAATCGCAATCATAAAATATAATTGCATTTAATTATCGCATCCAACGCATATTCCGTATAATAAAAATTTTAGCTATAATAATTACCACGCAAAAGCTGTTAACACTTTGTTTGCAATTGTAAATGCAATTTTGCAAATTTTGCTTCTTGCATCGGCTCACGATTTAATGCAACGAATAAAGATCCGTGTCGCCAGATTTATTTTCGACATTGACACACGGCCTTCCTGCTGCTCGCGTTGATGTATACACGTATCCTCGATTCCCCCATGGAATCAAGACCATGCTCGGCACAAACTTGACACGAATTCGACAATAGTCCTCATATGTTGTCTTTAATCGCGCGTGTGCATGTAACTACAAATGAGTGTTAGTGCTCGATAGGGAAGTTGCCTTTTTCATCTTGCAATCCTTGGCATTAAGGACTTATCTATGCTCTGTGGAATGCAGCACGTTTGCACGAGAGGCGGCGAGCGATCCAAATCAATAGAACCTAGACGATTAACTACATTACTCTCATCTAAAAGCCCGGTTTCACGTAACATTATTTACGTCATGTTACAGGGAGAAACGTGTTACGTGCTATTACGTACGAATAAAACATCCGTTACCATAACGTAACCGCAAAGTTTCCAGGCTATTCAATCGAGAGATTTACGCATTGCGAGAATTCAGAGATATCTGAATTTCAAAGCAGGAATTAATCTTGCATAATTATGCCATATCGCGATAATAAATCACGATTATCGGGAAGCAGGCATATTTCTGCGTGAGCGGAAGATGAATACTGCGTGTCATGAGTACCAGTGTTTTGAGGCTCAAAGAATATGTTGAAACATATAATGCGGAATGAGAAAATTTTGTGGTCTTTGAATTCGACACGCTAGTTAGTGGGTCTGTTTTTTATTCCTGCACTGCTGAACTGGTGCAATAAATTAGAGTGAGAAAAAAATATACTTGTCTCACTTTAACATAGTGCACCAGTTCAGCAGTGCAGGAAGAAAAAAACAGACCTATTGTTGCATTTCGGCATAGCGTCGTGTTACGTAATGCTCTATATACGCAACACAAACGGCCACCTGTTCTATCGCGCCGCTGTTAAATGGTCATGCGATGCGGCAATGGTGAAAACGGCCAGATCAAGAAAAATCCATTCCAAAGCAAGCTTATCGAGGTAAAGATAGATAATATCGAATTATTTAGCATTTTAGAGATCTCTTCAAGTTGATGTTAATCTGATTTAATCTGGAAAGAAATCGTAAATGGGTAAATAGGGTAAGAGGTACAGTTATTGATAGGGATACAGTTATTGACACATTAACTCTTTTAACTTAAATTTCTCGTCACATGCACGACGCTCGTACGCAAAGTTTATATGCTCGTACAAAGTACCTTTTCGCCAACAGATTTACTGAGTTATCTTAGATTTCTGTCATTGCGTTTCGAAGCGGGCAGCAAAACCATGCACTGATCTATTCGGAGCATCGCCAAGAGCGGGTCAGTGATTGTTTTTGCTACCGCTTCGAAACGCAATGACAGAAATCTAAGACAACTCAGTAAATTTGTTGGTGAAGGAGTACTTTGTACGAGCATATGAACGTTTCACACAAGAGCCATGCATGTGTCGAGAAATTTCAATTAAAAAAATTAATGTGTCAATAACTATATCCGTGTCAATGATTGTATCTCTTACCCTATATATTATTCTATATAGGAAATGGAAATAAAGACCAGAAGATAGCATCGTCAAGAATTACGATTCTGATGCGTGCTATATCTGCTTGCGCATATAAACAGAATATATGCAAAATATTCTTATCAATACCGCAGTGCTCACAATGAACAAAAAATGAGCACGTCTCATTCCAACGTCTGCAGAAAGAGATTTCATTTATCTCATCGTTCGGCGAATATATTCTGTGTCCCTTTTTAAGAATTAGAAACGAGATCAGGAACGATCGAAGCTGATAAAACCGACATTCTCCACCATGAATATCTAATAAAATATCTAATGTTTATTCAGGTTGATTAAGACGATTCAATTCTTGGAGTTCCACTTTCGTACATTTCCTTTTCCTACTTTCGCATCTCTCCATCGCAGCTTCTCCATCCGTTAACGGGAGCAGGAGGCGGCGCATTGTTTCCGCGCGTTCCCCGGGAATGAACTGGTGGTTTTAATTATTCCCGATTAACCGGAAGAAAAAATACGCGCGTGGTTACGGATGATATCACTTGCGCGAGCAGTCGGGGCGATGACGCCAGCTGCTCAATCCGGCCTTCTTGCACGCAAGGGAGACAGAAACAGAGAGAGACCGAAACGGTGTCACGCTGAAATTCCGATGGGCGTACATACGGAGGCCGACCATGGGTCGATCCTCCGTTTCTTTTTCTTTTTGCGACCTACGCGCGCTTGTTTCGCCGAGAAGATGATCTTCGCGTCTGAAAGGTGCGCGCCTTGTCCTCGCGCGAAATACAAGCCGCGCGATGCTCGGTTAGCACGTCTGCGCGCCTGTTTTATTTTGCACGCGCATATAACGTGCTAAATGTGGATTTTTTAATTCGGCCGCTTTTGTAACGCGAAGCTGGAGAGAATCGTGTGCACACGCACGAAGGTGTTGGGTATCCCGGCGGCCCTATTCCCACGTGATATCCTCGGTCGAGAGAATCTCTCATTGCGCGCGAATTAAGGAAAGTGATAAAAATCGCTGCAGCAGCAGTCACTTCGCTGCGAGATTAATTCCGTCAACGTGGCTGCGTTCCTGCGGTCACTTGGACACTTCTGTGCAAAAAAAAAAAGGATAAGAAAAAGTCGCGCAGGGAAATAGGCAGTTGCAAAAAAATGCTTGCAGGGAAATTGACAGTTGCAAAATATGCTT
Source organism: Ooceraea biroi (assembly GCF_003672135.1). Lineage (NCBI taxonomy): Eukaryota > Metazoa > Arthropoda > Insecta > Hymenoptera > Formicidae > Ooceraea > Ooceraea biroi. The sequence continues at coordinate 9,131,965 of NC_039507.1, forward strand.
GCTACGCGACGCATGCTTTAATTTATGGGAACTGTAATTACATATGCACGAGCTGTGTCCGGCAAGAACTCATTGATCTTTCCGGTGATAATTGATATAAATGCGATTTGCTTTGGGCATCGCGTGCTGTTCAGGCACGTGGTCTGTTGCATCAATCGTTGTCGCTATTCACTGAACACTAAATGCTGCACGACCGCAAGTATCGAAAGGCAGCTGTCTGCTTTTTGCTCGGAGAACTTTCAGCGTGCAATGACTTTACGTAAATGATTAAAAAAGGGGGGGGGGGAATTGCTATCAACGTTATGTGAAGGCCGTTAACGATAAAATTAACGATCGTAAGCGTGACGTAAAGTTTGAAATTTATACGATGATCTTTATAGGCGCGCTCGAGTAAAGTGCACGCTAACGCGGCTCGAATTTGCGCTGCACCTAAGGTCATCGTTGCGTATATATGGGTATGCTTTTTGTGCGTGTCACTCTTTACTGACGACTGCGTGAAATTACGAAGCGACGATATTCGGTTGGTTTTGTTTTCGTTGCAAAGTTTCCGTTTTTCGCCGGCAAAGTTTATTAAACTTATTAATTCACGCGCATCCCTTCTAATTAATTTTGCACGGTTTAAGAGACAAGCGAGCACGTGCTGTAAAAAAAATGGTTCGTTGTAGTATTTTATGCAGCACGATCGGAAAATCACGGTGAGTAATCAAGAATATTGATAGTAGTTTTATAATAATATCCCCGAAGGTCATAAAATTTTAATCGAACGATAATGCATGCCTACGTCGCGAGGGAATGCTGGTGTCTGCAGAATATATCAACATCCTACGAAGAGAGAAATGGAAAGAGCAGAAAAATTGTTGCGGAAATACGAGGTATATATGACAAACGAAGAGAGGACGACTCGCGTTGCGTAAATGCACGAATCGTGCGGCGTTTTCTGCGTGAATGCTTGTACCACGGTGACATAAACAGTGACAAATACACGATAACAGAACAGGAAACTCGTCGTGTGCCCACGTATAGCGGGTATATCGCCATAGAATTTCTGCGGCGTGCGTTTTATCGCGTTCCATGAGACCTCATGCGCATCATTCTTGTCGCGGGTCTCTTAATAACAAATTTCGCACGTTAATGAATGACAGAGATGCGCTTACTGCTCAGTATTGCCGCAGTATGTCACCGCGATATCACACGATTATGCAAGATTCTTATCTTCTACTATTTTTTGAAAGTCACGCATCTGTTTTCGCATATGTAAATCTTCTGATTAAATACGATACAAAAAATCTTGCTATTTTATTAAGATTAATTTTCGGCAATTGATGTGAACGATCATTTCTTGATTCCTACCTCGGCTTTCTGATACCAGCTCTTCCTCCTTTGAATGCTCGACATTTTGCGCTCTTTCGACGTTATCGGAGCACACACCTTACGAGTCTGAGCACCATCGTTGTATCGCGAAACGCTTCGCACGAATGACGACGATTAATCGGAAAAACGATTCGTGCGATGATACGAGTTAAAAAAAGGAATTGGGATTTGCGGTGCACGACGTCGTCCCACGACGTTATTTGCGACGCGACTGTGACACATAGGTAAACGGCAAAGCGTTCAGTTGATAATGACTATCGTTCCGAAAGCTATTAAGATAAGGAACATAAAAAGGTATCGATACAGGTATCATATCGCATCGTATCTTGCAACATACGCCTTGCTAACGAGAATCGAGTACCGTAATTAAAAATTGAAAACATTGACGTAGAATACTTAAATACGTAAGGCGTACGTATTTGCATCTGCAAAGTGTTTGACATGCTGTTATTACTTCCGTGTGCAATTCCAAGATGATTCAATTACTGCAGTTAGACGGAGCACAATTAGATTCTGGAGTGGTTGTTATTTTTGGTTCTCATGTTAAATCCCTGAGGCTTGAAAGAAAACCTTGGGGCAGTATGCTATTTTTTGCAATATGTAAACAATCATTACCACAGTTTCAATTCATCTTGCTGATCTATAGTCTTTTATAATCTTCCCCAATAAAATTGTTTTCAATATATTTTATATCTCTTTGACAATTTTTCTCAAGTTGGGAAACATAACTTTCGTTAATTGTAGCGTTGAGTATTAACAATTTTACTCACAAAGCCAGTAGGTTTCTCCCTTCTATTCGCCATGATCCCTGGAATTCGTTATCTTCTTCGATGCATCTCTTTATTCTGGAAAGGATTGCAAAATATAATCATTTACAGAAACTCTCTACTTATCTAATAAATCCTAATCTAAATTCTAATATTTCAAAGGTATTACAGTCTGTCAATAATTCATTTCTGAATAAATCTCTTTGGCTGTATTCTGCTCTAAGCACATATACGTAATGTAACAGGTGGTTTCTAGGCCACTGCTCCTTTTATCAAAGACACATAAAGACATACGCGATTATCATCGCACAAATATGTACTAAAGCAAGAGTTAATCGCTAACATTAATTATCAAAGAAAATAAAATTTCCTTTTTACAGAACATAAAAATATCGAATAAAATCCTACACGCATACTGGCATTACAATCGCATAATTCGTGCTGTTTCAGTAGTTACCATGAAACTCTTTATTTTGCGCTTTTTTGTGTCAATGCAATATTTCAATACCATTCTCGTTTATTCGTGTCATTTAAAGAAAAGGAGGCGTCCTCCTCTCGATCGGAGCGGATCCACGGTACGCCTGACAGAAAAGGTTAGTCGCGAAACGCGGTTGAGTTCTAGGGAATGTCAAATACTGCGTGTGCCAATGTTGACAAAGTAACAGAAACGAGCAGGGAAAAAACTCGGCCTTGGGCCGATTGAATCTTCCAGTATTTGTTAAACAACAGGCACATCCTCCGTCGGACAGAGGTTAAACGCGCGACAACGTATCGATTCGATTCGCGTTCGAGATCCCTCAGGCGTACCGCGCGGGCAAGCGTCTGCGGTTTGCGTTACCTGAATTTTCACGAGCTCCGTTCTCGCTCGCGCTGAATTTCCGCGCTTCACGCCGGGGACGTCGGTCGTTTCGCCGTCGCGTCGTCGGTTTTCCCTTTCCGCGAGTTCGTCGCGACCGCACAAGTCTGGCAAGTGGCACGCAACTTCGCGAATTAAACGAATGACACGTGCGCGCGCGCGACTCTTCACGCGGCTCGCGCTGCGTTTTCCCCGAAGCGTTTCCGCGAGAAACCGCACCGGAGTCCGTTAGCTCGGCTCGGCCGTTACACTTATCACGATTCCGAACCGTACGACCGACGCAACGTGCGAGCGCCAAGCAGCGGCGACCACTGCCGCCAACGCACGGGACCGAAATTCGCGACGCGCGGTCGCGACCCAGCTAACCTAATTTAATACTTTCGTTGCGCGAAACGGGGCTATAACTTTTTCCTCGGTTCTCAGTTGCGACATAGACGATACGTTCGCTCGCGGTCGGTCATTTACGGTGCGGCGGTTTTAAATTGCTTCGGGGCGATCGATCTCGATGATCAATTCCTACGCAAGCCGCATTTTCATGAAGTCGTATCGTCCAAACGCACGTTGTACGCACGAAGTGACGGTTCAGATTTCGTTTTACACTTTATTTTGACGAATTCGGTTTTAATTAGATAATGCTAATGTGTAAACTCGAATGCTTAACTGAAACTCCCATTCGCCTCTCGTAGAGAGAATTAAGGGGATGCTGGAGCTGCTAGTGAACTTCTTCGCGACGGTGCTGCCATCGCACAATATTTGCACAATAAAATGTTTTTTTATTAAAATTTGGCAATTTGTACGCACAGAATCGCTGTTGAGCGGTGTTTGGACACAATTAAGGAATATGAGACTGCTTTTCGAAGTGACTTTAGAAGCGTCATGAAAGAGAATTCTGTTTTCCTTTAGAATTAGAGGTTAGAATACAGGAGAACACAGAATTCTCTTTTATCACGCTTCTAAAGTCACTTCGAAAAGCATCCTCATATTCCTTAATTGTGTCCAAACACCGCTCAACAGCGATTTTGTGCGTACAAATTGCCAAATTGTTGTAAAAAGCATTTTATTGTGCAAATATTGTGCGATGGCAGCACCATCGCGAAGAAGTTCACTAGCAGCTCCAGCATCCCCTTAAGGGGAAGCTGGAGTTGCTAGTGAACTATTTTTTCACTATAGCGATGGTAATTGCAGTTTCGAAAATTCTCTTTATCGCTTGTGCAGAATAAAAAATCCTTTTCCACAAATGAAGTATAGATAGAAAGAAAGTCCGCTCTGCAGGACTTTATACTCAAAATAGAAAAAAGTTAAAAACTTGCATTTGTCTTTTCTAACTTTTTTCCATTTTGAATATAAAGTCCTGTAGAGCGGGCTTTCTTTCTATCTATACTTCATTTGTAGAAAAGGATTTTTTATTCCGCACAAGCAATAAAGAGAATTTTCGAAACTGCAATTACCATCGCTATAGTGAAAAAATAGTTCACTAGCAGCTCCAGCTTCCCCTTAAGAGCACTTTAAATCTAATATTACATGTAAACATTTCATGTAAACATTATATACTATATATATTTATATTTACAAGCCCGAGCTATACGACTTTAATAGATATCAAGTTTAACCTGATAATAAGCATGATCTCATCTCCATGATGCTCCATCATTTTTAACCTGTAACCAACGAGATAAAGACAGAGCTGAAGATCGTATAATCACGCATTTTGCGTGCCACGGGCGACGGACAATGGACTTTAAGGCGGTTCCCCAACTTGCGCGCGACCAATCAGCGAGCGGTGCCGCGCGTGCGTCGGCGACGCCGACGACGTGTCATCGGAAAAGTCGAAGGGGACCGGCGGAGCGATCCGAGCCAGCCCGAGGGCTGCCGAAGCGTCTACGTGACGTCATGTCGGAGCAGAAGAGATAAGACAGTCGGACGAAGGGAGTTCTGTTTCCTGGTGTGTCGTAGAGCTGAGAAGTCGTTTGCACGCGTCGTCCCCGTCGTCGTCAGCTCCGCGTATCTCGAGATGTCGTACGCGTACCTGTTCAAGTATATCATTATCGGGGACACAGGTAAATGCGTGTCGTCGCTCGGGGACGAGGGGCACCTCCGTCGAAGAACGGGACCCCCGTTCCACGCTGTTCTACGTCGTCGTCTGTGACAGGGCTCATTGTTTTCGTTTTCGCGACGTGTCGCGATTGTGCGCGCTTGATTGTGCGAACGAATGCGAGTAAATCCGCTTCGCGAGGGGGTGCCTCTTATCTCGCGACGTTACGCCCGCTTCTGCCAAATATGCGCGTCGCGAAATTGTTCGCGACGTGCGCGAGAGCAACGGGTTCTGACTCGCTGTCGCATCGCATTGTCGTGTGATTTGTTGCTGTTGCACGACAAGTTGTACGGAACACGACGCACGTCTTGTCGATTTTAGCTATAAATAGCGCGTCGTGCGACGTGTCTTTCATAACGGAATTATTCGTACTGCGACGGGGTGCACTTTGTATTTATTATTATTGTTGTTATTATTATTTTATTATTATTATTATTATTATACGGAAGAGAGAATGTTACTTTCTTTTTATTTTATTTTCACACAACGGCGCCGATGAATTATTCGCAAATAAAGAGAGAGTTTATTATATATTTTATTGTGTTAATTTACAGAGTTTATTTTATATATCTCTCTCATGGCAAACAATAATTTATATAAAATAAAATGGAATAAGCATAATATATTATTACACATATATTATACAAGAGCTTGATATTGAATGATTAGCACAAGACAATAAATATAGAAGTCTTGCCTATTTTACCTATTTCAATAGAATATATAACAAAATCGTTTTTATTGGAATTTTATAATCAGAAAAGTCGTAATATAAATTTTGTGTCTTTTATTTCTGTACAGGAGTTGGAAAGTCCTGTCTCCTCCTCCAGTTTACGGACAAGAGATTTCAGCCAGTTCATGACTTGACAATAGGGGTCGAATTTGGCGCTCGTATGATCACCATTGACAGCAAGCAAATTAAACTGCAGATTTGGGACACTGTAAACATCTATTTACATTGACATATATTATAGCTCTCATATTATTAATTATTTATTACTTGAAAGTCACCATTCTCGATTAGAAATTAATGTCATTGATGATTAATTAAATCTAAAGTTATTACGTGTCGTTCTTTGCAGTGGAACACGTATCAATTTTAATGATCAATTTTTGTGAGCATCTACTTGTCACTTGTCGTATAAAATCTGTCGCATCTCTTCAACATATGGTCATTCCCCTGTAAGATATCATGTTAATTATTTTCACACTTGCGCTTGCAGGCGGGTCAAGAGGCATTCCGTTCTATAACAAGGTCGTATTACCGCGGAGCAGCCGGAGCTTTATTGGTATACGACATTACACGTAGGGAAACGTTTAATCATCTCACGACATGGTTGGAGGATGCAAGGCAGCACTCCAACTCCAATATGGTCATCATGTTAATCGGCAACAAAAGCGATCTGGACAGCCGAAGAGAAGTGAGGAGAGAGGAAGGCGAGGCTTTCGCACGCGAACACGGTCTAGTCTTCATGGAGACCAGCGCTAAGACTGCAGCCAATGTTGAAGAAGCGTTCATCAATACGGCGAAAGAAATCTACGAAAAGATACAGGAGGGTGTCTTTGACATCAATAACGAGGTATGAAAGTAACGTCGTTTTGAAATATTCTTCATTCAAAGGAACTAACAGCCTTTTGTTTACAGTTTTATATAAGTTTTTGCATAGTTATTTCATGCCTTTATCACATCTTTCTTATCATTTTAATTACCTCTTTTTATTGTTTAGTACATTATTAAAAATACATTTTTACATAATCAGAAATTTGGTGGGTACCATGCTCGCGTTTCGTATCAGCGCGAAAGTAGATAAGAAGTAGCAGATAAATGTACCACAGTAGCCTGTAGCCGTAACTTGTTTTTCTCCTCTTATCGTTAATTTATTTCGTATGCATTCGCATTATTCTACTTCAAGATTGAGGTTGTAAAGTAATTGAAAAAAATGTCACGTATACGTTTCGTATCTACGTGTCGTTCCTAATGCGATTGAATTGCACAGGCGAACGGTATTAAGATCGGACCACAGCATTCACCAACTAGTCCGGGTGGTTTAGCAGGCACCGGTGGACAAGGTAGCGCGCAGGGCGGCGGGTGCTGCTAGGGGCTGGGGCTTATCTGTCCGCCGCTTCATCCTTCTCCGATCTGAGAGTTGACTCTACACTCCCGCGCTCCTCGTTTTAATCTGAACACACTTACTTTGTACAATTTAATTTCGCGTATGCGACGTCATGAGGTAACGAATGACGTAAGTTGGTGTATTTATTATTTGAGAATAATCTTATACACGTAAATAAATATAGGATTATTGTAAGACGAAAATGTTATACATCGCTAAAAATCATGATGCATTAATAAAGTCTTTATTTACAAATTCTCGAGAAAGACGAGATGAATGAAGTTCATTTTGCGTCGTGTGTTCTCTCTGACTCTCTGACGGATTAGATTCTGGCGCGAGCAGAGACACTTATTCCAACTTCTTAATATATAATCATTTTCGTTCTTGCACATCACACACGTACACATCACGCGTAAATAGTTTTACCTTCGAACGTGAGGTCTTGTGTTTTAAACTGGATGGTAGCTGAGGTTCCCTCTTGATTTCCAATTAGAAATTATTTTTTACGTTTATTTAAGGGTTACTATAATTTAGTTACATTCTAGTTAAGTCTTAGCAGGCTTGTCTCCCACTTTATGCAGCACAACACGAGATATATTATGCATACATTAAGTAATATCGATCGGGAGCGATAAAGCGAGAGAAGACGGGAAGACACTTGAACTTGATGTTTTATATTCATTTAATGTATATTGCGTATATACTATAATGTAATGTGCACTAATCATTCAAAATTCCATTACCTATCGTTAATGGCTCGTGAATGTATCGTTTAAATCAATTGGACGTGATTTCCATCTATTACTTAAAAAAGCAAATATTATATATATACATATATAATCGACGCCATCACGAGGCCTATTTAGCCAGATTTATATTCTATATAATAGTTACACAAAAAAGACAATTTTATTGCATATACATATACATATATATATCGATAATATTGGTATCATCATTTATGGCTTTTAACTGTGGCGTCTCCTTCTGAGAAGCGAAGCGGCATTATTAGTGCTATAAACAAATCAAAACGATTTACATTTTTACAATTTATATCATATAGTGAGATTGCGAGGGGTTTCTAGCATCTAATACAAGAGCCATGTTTAAGTTTCTCGACCATAGATGAGGATACCGATGTGCGTGTAGGATAATTTTACCTGTATTTCGTCAAAATTCAAAAATTACTACGCTCCAAATAAGCGCTCTTGCTTCTGTCTCGAGAGAACGAATATATTACGAGATATCTTTGTTCGCGCGCGCGGAGACGCGAAAAACGAACTTAATAATTACAGGCATTTACGATGCGAATAAAATATAGCCCCTGATAGTGCACGCCGTTACATTTATTGAGCTGTTTGCCGACCGGCAAGAGTAATCATACGTTACCACCGATGTTCCCTCAATGAAATTACGAGTGGGAGCACAGCTATTAGCGTGAATATATACCGTATTAGTACAAATTGGCTTGTCGACTATTATTGTAATCAAACTGCTCGTGATACTTCAAATTACGAGCTTATATATATAATTGTTGTACCAAAGAATGCGTCTGCATTGCGTACCTCTTTTTTGCGCTTGTAACACCGTAACAGTTACATCAAGTATATCGGCTTCAGGAAATATCATTCGGACACGTTCTGATTTAGCATAATTATCCAGCGATTCTACACATGGTCGATACTTTTTGACCGCTTGTGATGTATTTTGTATGTATGTGCTGGCATACCTTTTCGATCGGAAATATATATGTGCACATTACTTATTGTCCCTGAATTTAAGCTGTTTTTGTGTAACTTAAATGTTTAAGGATATGCATGGGAGCAGAGAGATAAAAAGTGCGTTTACCCGGGAAAATTATTCCATAAAATTTGGGACTAAGATTGGATGTACATAGAATACGAATTCTACGCTTCTTTCATTTTATTATGTAGCGTTCAACATTCTGTATTAAGTTGTTCCATATGGTACATTTATTTAAATAATTACATAAAGACAAAAAATTTATAAAATTTTATTTATATATGTCGTGTTATTTTACACGCGAATAATATTTTATTAATATAATTTTAATAACCAGAATGTCTTGCAATATGTAATTTGTGTAAACAATGTAAATTATGTTTGACGTATCATCTATGTGAATAATAAGTAATCTACGGCTTATATTGAGGATTTTTTATATTCCGTTTCTTACGTTGCATATTAATTTTGATATTAAATATATATATAATATATACATAGCTTTAATTCTATTTTCTAAAATCTTAGATTTATAGTTTTGAAATCATTCTTAAAAATCAGGCTTTAAGTCAAACGCCTGATCTGGATATCGAAATCTTATAATCTAATATATGTCTAACATGTATACAAATGTGTAAGTTGGTTTAAAAAAATAATATGTATATTTAATTATTATAAGATATGTATTTGGAACAGATATACTTGGATACAATTAACGGATCCAATACGGGGATTCGCGTTTTACTTGCCGCGGACTCGCGCTCGTCTTACTCCGTCGTTTGGTGCTTTCAACAGCCGTCTCTATCATTCGATTATATTATTTTCGACTGTCTCTCTCCAAAGCAATATCAAGCCGATAGTTTATTTGTCCTTGTCTTATTTGTCTCATCTATCACACTATATTATAGTACATACATCGATACATTATAGTTAAAAATATTTCCCACAAATATTTCTAACGAAAGTATTGGGTTGGCCAAAAAGTAATTGCGTTTTTTTTTATATAAATAAAAGGCGAATTTTTCATGGGAAACAAAAACTTTATTAAACAATATATTGTCCATTTTGTTTGATTATCTTTTGCCATTTTTCAGGCAACTTCATGATTCCGCGCTCAAAAAAGTTCTTATCTTTTTCAGCAAAAAACAATTCCAACAACGATTTCATATCCTCATCAGCAGTAAAGGTTTTACCATTCAAGGCGTTTTGCAACGAACGAAACAAATGGTAATCTGATGGTGCCAGGTCTGGCGAATATGGTGGATGTGGTAACATCATGGTAACACATCCCGTCCAAGCTGCAACAATTTTTCACGAGTGACCAAACTTGTACGTGGTCTAGCGTTATCATGGTGAAACACAACACCTTTGCGATTCACCAATTCTCGACGTTTCTGTTTGATGGCATCATTTAATTTATCCAGTTGACGACAGTATACGTCTGAATTAATGGTTTGATTCCTTGCAAGCAGCTCAAAATACACAATACCTTTAAAGTCCCACCAGACTGACAGCATAATCTTTCTTTGGTGAATATCTGCTTTTCAAGTGCTTTCAGCAGGTTCATCACGCTTGCTCCACCATCTTTTTCGTTTGACGTTGTTGTAGACGATCCATTTTTCGTCGCCTGTTATCATACGTTTCAAAAATCGATCATTTTCCTCACGTTTCAAAAGAGAATCGCAGATGTCAATACGCTTAGTGAGATGAATTTCTTTGAGCTCATGTCGTACCCAAATATCGAGCTTACTAATGTATCCAAGTCGTTTTAAATGGTTTTCAACACTCGATTTCGATATGTTAAGATTCTCAGCAATCTCTCGTGTCGTTAACCGCCGATTGGAATCGATCAGTGCCTTTATTTTGTCATCATCAATTTCGATTGGCCTTCCCGAGCGTGGTGCATCTTTCACATTAAAATCTGCAGATCGAAATTTAGTAAACCAATTTTGACACTGCCGCAGTTTTAAAGCATCTTCGCCATATACATGACATAACTTTTTATGAGCTTGCACAGCGTTTTTCCCTTTTCGGAAGCAATAAAACAAAATATGACGAAAATGTTCTTTTTGATTTTCCATTTTGAAATCGACGGCAAACAAACAATTGTTAACGAAATCGCGTACTTTCTTTTTCTAAAACAAGCTTGAACTGCGAGTTGTTAACCTACGTAATGAATTTGCGGTTTAGAATGAAGTTAGTTACATTTCAAGATATGTATGTCCATCTATTGGAAAAAAACGCAATTACTTTTTGGCCAACCCAATAGATATACACGTTGATATTATTGGATAGATACTTCCTTGAACTATCAAATTCATTATTTTACTTTTGAAATTTCTCGCGTTATGATGACAATGCAAGGGAATATTGTAATATTGTAATATCATTGTACCATTATTCGTTATTGCAGATTAGTTCTTCAAAAGAAAGATCTGAAAATAAATCAGAAGTCGAATATAACGTTTCCGACACAAAGCAATTTCGAATCTGACATTGGACAATGTCGCGTACATTAGTTTTTACCTATAGAAATTTATGTAGCCTATCGCGCGCGCGAAAACAACTTTACACGCGTTACATGTTCAGTTACACACGTGTTAGACACACACAACACGGAACGTTCACGTTTCACGGAAATCAAAATTTATCCCGTAGTGATCTGTAATTAGTGTATTACGTTTGGATTGACGACAAATCTATCTACCTATCTATTTATGTTTCGAATTAATATTTTGAAATTTCCTGTAATAATGTTTAATTATATGAAGTGGTATGGTGACAAGCTTGTCCAGAACTCGACACTTCATCCTGCAGGTAATACAAAGAATTATCTATTGGGTTGTTCGGAAAGTAATTTCGTTTTTCACAAAGAGATGTCGTTAGTCGCGTTCCTCAATACTTAACCTTACTCTAAGCGGCAAATTCGTTTTATATTTTGACAACTGACATTTCAGACGTCATTTAGTATCTTATTGTGTTGCGATCTGTCAAGTAATTTTTGTTTGGCATCACATCAAACATGGAAAATCAAAGTGAGCATTTTCGTAATATTTTGCTTTTTTACTACCGAAAGGGTAAAAATGCAGTGCAAGCGAGAAAAAAATTGTGTGCCGTGTACGGAGAAGATGTATTGAGTGAACGTCAGTGTCAGAATTGGTTTTCGAAATTTCGTACTGGAAATTTCGATTCGAAAGATGCACCACGTTCAGGTCGGCCAATTAAAGCTGATGACGAGAAAATAAAGGCTCTGGTGGATGCAAACCGTCGCATAACAACACGCGAAATTGCTGAAAAGTTAAATTTATCGAATTCGACCGTTTACGATCATTTGAAACGCCTTGGATTCGTTTTAAAGCTCGATATTTGGGTTCCACACAATTTAAAGGAAATTGACTTGATTCGACGCATTACCATATGCGATTCATTGTTGAAACGTGAAGAAAATGAACTATTTTTGAAGCGAATCATAACTGGAGATGAAAAATTGATTGTTTACAACAATGTTAAGCGAAAACGATCATGGTCCAGGCAAGATGAACCTGCTCAATCGACATCCAAGGCAGATATTCATCAAAAGAAGATCATGCTTTCTGTATGGTGGGATTGGAAGGGAATCGTATTTTTCGAGTTACTACCAAGCAACCAGACGATTGATTCGAAAGTGTATTGTCGTCAGCTGGATGAATTGGTTGCTGCCATCAAGCAGAAGCGACCAGAATTGGCGAATAGGAAAGGTGTCGTATTCCATCACGACAATGCCAGACCACACACAAGTTTGGTCACTCGCCAGCTTTTACAGCTTGGATGGGATGTGCTACCACACTCACCATACTCTCCTGATCTGGCACCATCCGATTACCATTTGTTCCGGTCTCTACAAAATTCTTTGAACAATGTAAACTTCGATTCAAATGAAGGCGTCAAAAATCACTTGCTTCAATTTTTTGTCAATAAGGAGAAGGACTTCTATGAGCGTGGAATCTTAAAGTTGCCAGAAAGATCGCGAAAGGTAGTGGAACAAAATAGCCAATACATCACTGAATAAAATTTATTCTAAATATGAAAAAACCGCCTTTCATTTTTCCTTGAAAAAACGAAATAACTTTCCGAACAACCCAATATTTAAAATAAATCGTATAATATTAATAACGGAATGTCTCGTCGTTTTGCAGGAGAACGCTCAGAAAGACTTAGCAGACTTAGACGGGAACGACAGGAGACAATGAAACGTATAAAAGGATGCTTTCGGAAACCATTGAGATGGTCATATATACACGTACATTCACGGAAGCAGGAGCCATTTAATGTGATTAATGAGTATTATGATAAATACTCGGACATAATAAGAGACTGTTTGAATGAATTGTCAGCCAAAATCAAGAAGGATCAAAGTATGGCATCAAGGTCCAACATTATAGCTTTTGCAACATCTTACTATAATCTAGGTATAATATACAAGGAAGGAAAGTGTTCAAACTTGTCTCGAAAATTGTTCCTAAGATGTTACAAATTATTAAAAGAAAAAAGGTTGAACCGCAGAGCCATTTTGATAGCTGTTAAGACGTTAATAGTATTAAGCGAAATAGCAAAAGAAGAAAAAGAAACAGAAGAAGAATGGCGATGGTTAAATGCTGGTATCAATTTATGTTTACGATATATTGAACGTGATAATTTGCAGGAACCAATTTGCGTCGAACTTGCTGATGCTTACGTCAAAATTGAAAAGCAACAAGATATGAAAATAATATTAATGTCGTTATATGCGAGTATGATAGATCGTATGAAAATGTTATATTATGAGAAGACGGAATATAGAGATAAAGGTATGAATATCGTTCATAAGTTTTTAAACAAGCGAGCAAGAGTGATTCAGTCTCTGAATGAACGATGTGAGTGGTCTAGCTCAGTGATTGTAACGAGTTTACGTCTTTTAACAAATCAACGCTTTACTGAAGCCAGAGATTGTCTCGCTGCAGCAAAATATATGATGGAATTGGTGGAGAGAGATCCGTCACTTCACACTATTAATAATATCGTCACGGAGCTAAAAGCAAGGCTTGCTGATGCATGGCATACATATGCAGTCCAGATTTTGAAGGTGTCTTATCACCAAGAAACAAGAGGAAGAAAACAAAACAAAAGTCCTGTCCTAAATCAAGAGGAACCTACAAACTTACTATTATTTACATCATTGGCAGAAGACTTAGTAGATATTAGTAACAGAATTACCGATTCATGTGTATCAGATGTAAACGAGGCGCAAATAGTTTTTCGGTATGCAGCAAAATAATATGAAGTGGCTAGTACATATTTCGCTAGTACAGGCAACGATACCGCACGTCTCCATGCAGTATTTAAATTTGTTTCATCAATTGCATTCTTTGCATCTTTAACGACTGATATAAACAGACAAAAATCAAAACATGAGAAACGAAGGAACTTATTATATAAAATTGTCGCAGAATACAGAGAGAAGACGGAATACGCACCAGAACTTGTATCCTATCTTGTAGACATTTTGAAATTGTGGATGAATGGGTATGACACTTTTACTTTTATGATACAAGGGACTCCTACATATTATAAATTATGTTCTAGTTTAGAGGAGGAATATCAATATATTTCCGACATGCTGCAGTATTACACTCTATATTATGAAAATACAATATAAGCTATATATATATATAAATATAAATTATAGGTTTTATTATAACAATATAAATTATAGCAATATATTATATCAAATAGGACGTAGAGTTAGATGAACCCCGCCAGAAGCTTGCAAAGTATAAAAGTTGACGCCAATGACTTTAATGAATTAGTAGAACTATTATATATTGATATTCACGAAATTGGACAGCGAAATTGTTTTCGTTTTGACAGTGCATTATTTTCATCTTATAGCTGCTTATCGCATTCTTTCATATATTTCATATAATAATGGACGATGGCAGTAAACACTTAAAATTTCTATTTGCGGAAATGGAAGCGATGTGCAGAAATATGCGAGAAGTACTTTAGATTATTATAAAATATATTTAGATATGTGTTTTATCAGATCAAATGAACAAACTAGGACAATTAATTTGAGACATGATTCATTTCTCAATAATGCGATTGAATCAGTGCTTATTATAAGTAAAGGACGATATCTTACAAATCGCACATTCTGTATCCCATTACTTTGGCATAGAAGCATATGCAGCAAGATTTTTTGATAATAAAATAATATATAACATAATTATAACATAATTATAATAAAATAATATATAACATAATTATATAACATTATATATTATATAACATATAGAATGTACAGTATAATTGTATATAATATATTATTTAGAATGAATGAAAACATTCATAAAATGTTTTGCGGAAAAAAAGCAATTTGTAAGAGATTGTATTTTTATAGAATTTGTTTATCTAAATGCAACTATATAAAAATATATGTATATCGATTTATATAGAATGTCTTTATTTATACAAATCTGTAAAGCCATTTATATTTTATTTTATTTATACCATTTTACATTTTTTTAAGATTCTAGTTTTATAATACATTACGATTCTACTCTATCATTGCATACTGAATTTATTGCCAACCATTTCTTTATTATGTAATAAACAAGGTTTAAAGACTTACCTTAAGTTCCTTTGACATGTTCACAATTTCACAAACCTTTTTTTGCAAAAGCTAAACGCAATAACGATGAATTTTTCACTAAATACATTTTACACCAAGAGTAATAAGTTTATAGTGGAATTAACAGATGGTGCTCACTAGTTTAGCAGAAACTCCATTATCTCATATTAGGAGCACATCTCATAATAGGGGATTCTCCTCTATACACACACACAGTAATAATTTTACATTACACATTAATAATAAGTTAATAATTGAAAATTTAGTACTTCACTTTTCATTGTGAAAGTAAAACCTATTTAGCTAGAAAAATTTTAATGACTGGACGAAAGGGCGCTGGGATAATGCTCTCAGCGTATATCTCATATAGTGGCGCCCCTGAGACACAGCGTTCGGCGGCTCGGCCGTCGCGCGTCGAGCGGTAGTGGGGGAATGATAGGCGTCGCTTCTGAAATCGGCCCGAAAAGGGCAACTAATTCCGAGCACTGCATTAGTCTATTATGTTACATTAGTTAGTTTCTTTCTCTTATATATATTCTATTACATATATTATATATTATACATATATTACATATTATATTACAACATGCAATATATATTGTACAAATAAGTTGAAAAAGGTAAATACCTATAAGTATATTATATATAAGTATATTATATTATATTATAAGTATATATAATATACTTATATTATATATATAATATATAATATACTTATACCTAAATATATAATATATATGTATCATATAAAGATCATATATAGATACACATTATAATATGAATTAAAAATAAATCTCGCGTGTATTAAAATTATATTCGGTATATTAGTAATAAATACATAGTGATGTACGTAAAATAATTTTGATTGATTTGATATTATTCATAATCTCCCATACAGCACAGAACTTTCCAAATATATTGCAACAATGTTACAACGTCGCAAGTTGTAATGTAATATAACAGAGATATTACAGAAACATTGAAATTAATATAACATTTCCAATATTTCAGAAATATTGAAAAACTAATGCTATATAAATTACTATATATAAATGCTAAATTAATATGAAAAATATATTTTTAGTGTATTAATTTATATAAAACGTACATATGGTTTTACAAATTTATGTTTGCGATTCTCAAGAATAATATTAATTTTATTATAATATAAATTAATACACTAAAATTAATACATTTTTCATATTAATTTAGCATATATATAATATATATATATATATTATATATAATATACTATACTTATATATATAATATACTTATAGGTATTTACCTTTTTCAACTTATTTGTACAATATATATTGCAGGAATTAGAACAATATTTTTAACTGATAACAGCGTTTGAAGTTTAATTACTTTCTTCACATATATATCTTACAATATTATTTATTTAATATTTCATTTTATCAAAATAAAAAAGAAGATAAAATGAGATATTAAATATATAATATTGTAAGATATATATGTGAAGAAAGTAATTAAACTTCAAACGCTGTTATCAGTTAAGAATATTGTTCTAATTCCCGTTTTCCACGCAGTGTACGAGTGTCATTATAACGTTCTTTTTACAAGCTATAACGTATTGTGCGCACACCGACATGACCCATAGATTGTATGCGTCCGGCGTCGCGAGACTATCACTTCATTTCTAGCTATACCACGGCACGGTTATGTCCGTAGAATCTTTCATCATGAATTATTTATAATATTAATTTTATTATAATATTGTTGTGCATGGATTACAGTCAGCTGTGCTGACACAAATATTTAATCTTTAATATTATTAATTTCTGACATCATATTCTAATAGATACAAATAATTTTATAATAAAATTGTTAGTCTAAAAGCAAATATCTCTCTACTACCATAAATATATAATAAGCTGTTACTTTATTTTATTTCCATCATTTTATTTTTAAAATTGACTTATAAATGTGATATCATTAAATGTATTGATTTATGGATATTTAAAATGTTGCGACGAATTTCTATAATATTTCTATATCTATTAAATAAAAAAGATACATCTATTAAAATCTGACTCTTTTATCATATTGTATATTTGTTTTATTGTCTTTGGTTATATTTCCTATTATGTATCATGGCATGTAACCCTTTGGTGTTAATTTAGTTTGGAATGTAATAATTTACCTTAAAGGGGAAGCTGGAGTGGCTACTAAACTCCTTCGTGTCGTCTGTATTACCGACGGAGTGAATGATTTTTTTAATAGATCTTTTGATTAATTGCGCAGAATGAAAAATCCTTTTGCACTATATATATCAAGAACCTAATCTTGTGCTCTGTTTTACTCTTGGTCATGATTTAAGAAATGCACATATATGTTCTCAAAATTTTTATTCCAACCTATCTTTTTTACTACACTTCTGAAGTCTCTTTTAAAAGCTTCTTTATATTCTTTCCTTCTGTCTTCTTTGTAATTGGTTCCCATTTTGTACGTACAACAAACTGCGCACCTTATTATAAGCATATTATCATACGAAGCTAAGCAAGCCACAAGTCGATAATAAAACTGATTTTCGAAATTTTTTTCCGTTTTTAAAATTAAGTCCAGGTCATTAACAAACATTTTTATATGTGTATTATTGTAATTGTGGAAAAGGATTTGTTGTTAGAAAGTTTTTTCCGTTTTTAATAAAGTCCAGTCAATTACAACGCATTTCTGTGTGTATGCCATGGTAATTGTGGAAAAGGATTTGTTGTTCTATGCAGCCAAAAAGAGAAAAAAATAAATAAAAGAGAAAAATACATGGGCTGCGTTCGGTTTGCACACTTTCGCGATACCATAATCAGTTTAGCTTCTACATTTTACACTGATCGTGAAAAAAGGAAGACTGATATATGCTGATAGCGCGAAAGTGTGACTCAGCCATGAGTCACACTAACATGAGCGACACACTCTTCTCATTTCCTGCTTCAGAAAGTGATCTTTCCTCAATCAATCTACCACGAATCGCACGTACTGCTTCTCTTGAAAGTCTGTATATGGATTTCGAAACTCGCAGTGATATCGAATGCCTTAAACGGGCCTAAACCATCACGAAAAATACGCGGCCTCCTTTGTAATAATTTCAATAATACTTCGTACATTCCGTACTTCGTCGATTGCACGTACGTATTTCACTTTTTTAATTACCGTTTTTGTTAACACTTCTACATGCTTCTTATTGCATGTATTGCGTTAAAATATTGACATTATATTAGCTTTGTATAAAGAGTCGTTCAAAATATAAATTTTGATATTGAATTTAAACACGCATCACTATAGATTTTGTATAAACAGAGGGCTGCTATTATTACAAAAGTTTACTAGATAGACCTTAAGCCTTGTGTCCACGATGCTAGAAATCGATCCGAGATCTCGACCCGAGATCTGTGTGGCCAATCAACTTGCACGTTTACGGAAAAGCTGCAAGTTGATTGGCTACATATTTCTTGGATCGAGATCTCGAACCGATTTCTAGCATCGTACGTGGACACAAGGCTTAAGAGATAGACTTCTGTCAGTGAATACGAGAGCTAATTTTATCGAAAGCGATGAAATTTCCACTTGTTACTTTTTACTTAAATAAAAAACTCATGTTCCATTAAAGGAAGAGTAACCATTAAAAGCAAAACAAGAGAAAGTTGGACATGGACAATCAAAGTGAGGATGAAGAAACTAAAAAGAAACCATGCAAAGACATTTGTAATTACAGGTATTGTACATACAATAGTATAACAACAATAGTGATGCAACTTAATGCATAGAGCATGTAATAGCGATACCAACAATTATTTGCAATTTATTTGCAATGAAAATATTTGTAAGATTTTTATTTCCTATAAGTTCTTTTATAGTTGATGAAACTATTTTAATAGGAGAAATGTTATATTTTCAGCATTTCAGAGGAAGAGGGTGGAGACACTGCTGCAGATTCCTTGGATATTAAACCACCACCACGAGCGATTGTTCGCCATCATAAATCAAGCTCATCTCATCAAGGAGAGAAACATAGCAATAGAAGAAGTGACAGGGATGAGAGGGAACGCAGTTCGCATCAGCATGAACATCATGGACGTAGTGACGCGAACTTAGAGGGGTTTGTGCATATATCTCAGCTACAGACTAGTTCTTTTCAAGAAAACAAACAGTTTTTATCACGTCTATACAGATCAAAAGAAGAGTTTATAAATGAGTATAAAAGGCTTTACTATGAAAGAGCAAAATCCGAAGAGCTTTATCTTCTGATTTTAACTGAACTAAAAGCAGCAATGTCAAATGGTAATATTACTATCTTAAAAAAATTAAAGGACGTAATTGATTACATGAATGAAGCAGAAGATCCAATAACTTTGAGAAATTATTATGATCATGCTAATAATCCGATTAAAAATACCAATTTAGTTATCTTGGCTTGCAAACACAAGAAGGTAAAGGTTCTAGAATACCTATTTGACAGTGATAATACACTCTTAAATAATTTATCTATTGATGTGAATATATTACCCGATGATAGAGATGAGGAATGTCATAATGCGTTTTATTATGCTATACGTTCAAGTATGATTGAGCTTCTTAATACACTTATCAATAACTGGCCGGATAATTATTTCGCTGTTCATTTGGAAGAGTTGGATGAAATTCTTTCAAAAGCGTATGAAGAGTTAAAGTTAAAGAATGTACCCTTGTCAGACAAAATGGAAATTTATGTTGAAAATAAGTTAATAAATCTGCGTTTCTTCTCTAATACTTCAAGACAGGACCAAAGTTTCAAGGGGGATCGTAATGATAAAAAAAATAAAACCGAAGAACGGATTGAATTAATACTTGAAAACATTAACTTACTAAAGAGAGATTACGAGAGAAACGCGAAAAAAGTAGATCAAAGGTTTTTGTTCATAGCAAAGTTTATTGCACAAAATATTTATATATTAAAACGGCAGTTAAAATCAACTTATGATAGATTACCTTGGGAAGAAATAGAATTCTGTTTAGTCAGTTTTGTTTCTTCTTACGTAAAACAACAAGAGATCAATCTATTTTATCGTTCTACATTGAATAAAAGCAAAATATTAAATCATTTAGAAAATTTTACAAAGAAACTTAAAGACGAAAAAGATATTATAGAAGATGTAAACATTAACAAAAATGCTGTTCGTCGAAAGTTAACACGTGATGAAGTTATTGCACAGATTATTAGCAATTCCCCTCAATTTGAAGAGTTGTATAATGATTATCAACGAATTAGGGATATTCAGTCTTTAAAGAAAATAAATGATTATATAAAATTGGCACTATTAGCTGATTCTAAAGAAAAGAAAGGCCAGTTAATTATTACAAGGACTTTACAAGTTATTGGTGAGCATTTAAAAAACACCTTAGAGTCTCCTAAGTTATCTAATACTACAAGTAAGCTTTTGTTGCTCTCATTACCGAAATATACAAGAAAAATAATTATAGATTTACGTAATTCGTTATCACATGCTGATTCACTCTTTAATAGAACAGAGATTGAGGATAATAAAGATGTTAATTTTTTTATTGGTGTTCAAAACGATATTAAGAAAGTTAGTGATGTAATTACTAATATTTTTTACAACAACAAAATCAAAGTAATTACAATACTTTTAAAAAATATTATCAGTAGTGACAATTTTGATGAAATAAAAGAGCTTGTAGAAATGCTTCGTACTGTTAAATTGGATGATATAATTTCGGAAGATTTTAAAATGATAGAACGCGAAAAGCTTGAAAATCTCATTAAAGAATTAAGCGATAATATAACTGATAAGACAGATTATGAACAGGAGTTGTTCAATAAAATTAATAATATAATCAATTCAGCAGATATCCTATCAAAAAATTACATTATAGGATTTCTATCATTAAAGAGTTTACGTACTTTCTTGAATGAAAGAGTGATTAACCACAATATTGTTAAGGACCTAAAATTCCGTGTTAATATAATATTAGAGCAGATAGCTCTAAAAATAGATTCTTATAATCTTAAAGATATTGTTATGTTGATACTGAAAATTTTTTATAGTGTTGAGTCGAGAATACAATGCGACAAACTTGATGAACTGAACAGATTAATCTATGAAATTGTTTTTATTGTTGAATTTGTAATAGACGACATTGAATGGATTAAAAAATTAAAAAGCGAGTTGAATAAAAAACGTTTGTTTAGTCCTTCGTATAAACAAGAAAAAACTTACGATACAGAAAAAACATATGATAACCAACTTGCACTAAAACTATCTGAATTGAAAAATATTTTAAGCGATAACATATTAAGTGGCCAATTAACTAAAACATTCCCTTGTTATAAGAACGATAAAAAATTACAAGCAGTAGTAGAAATGCTTGTTTTGGATATAATGTCAATTTTGGGCTCAAAGAATTTTGACCTACTAGAAAATAATCTACTATTTTTAGATGAAAATACTCCTTTACTAAATGGAAGATGTTTACGTAATCATTTAGCGCATGATAATGCATTAGTTGATATATTATTATCTGATCCTTCAACAACAGTTATTTTAAACGCTAAAAAACTTATTGAAGAAAATATAATGAGAAGTAACAAAAAAATTGGCAAATTAGTGAGTGATGATTCTTCCAAATTGAGAGAGAAATACGATCAAGGCTTAATTACCGTTACTAATCAGGAAACAATGTTCGATGCTTTGCAAGAAGGAAATTTCGAAAGCTTAAAAGATTGCCTCAGAAAAGGAGCAGATATCAATGCTAGAAGTATTCACTTATGGTCCACATTGCATTTTGCTGCTAAGGGACCTAGTCTTGAAGTTATAAAATTCATCCTTGATCAAAATTTGCTTAATGTTAAGGATATTAAGGATATCAAAGGCCAAAGTCCACTGCACGTTGCTGCTGCACATGGAAGGAAAAATATTGTGAACTTTTTCGTAAAAGAAGCAGGTTTATATGTTGATGATCCAGATAATAAGGGCAAAACACCACTACACATTGCAGCTCAAAATGGTCACAAGGATACTGTCGAGATTCTATTAGAAAATAAAGCTAATACTGTTACCCAAGATGTAATCGGTCTTTCATCTTTACATTATGCAATAAGAAACAATCATGTTGACGTTGCTAAGATTATACTAGCAAAAGATAAAAATGTTGACATTAATGAGTCTAGTGGTGGATTTACTCCATTGCATGAAGCTGCAGAAATGGGTCACTTGGAGTTAGTTAATTTCTTACTTGAACATGAGGCAAATTTTAACGCTAGAAATGATAAAGATTGGACACCATTACATGCGGCAGCCATCAACGGCCATCTGGAAATAGTGGAGGCTTTAATTCTGAAGGGAGCTGATGTTAACGCTAGAGTTATCAATGGTCAAACACCATTACATCATGCAGTAGAATTCGGTCATGAGAAGATAGCTAGAACTCTATTGGAACGTGGAGCTAATGTTAATGCTATTGACAAACCCTATAATAATGCAGCTTTACACTATGCGGCAAAAGATGGGCACGAGGGAATCGTTAAGACTTTACTGGAATATAAAGCTGACCCTAGTATTAACACTTTTCAAGATGTAACTCCACTACATTTGGCAGTACAGAATGGCCACTTGGAAATAGTAACTATTCTCCTGAACCATAGTGTCGACATTAATGCTAAAGATAAAAATAACTATTTTACACCATTACACTATGCAGTACATAGTGGTCACGAGACAGTTGTTGAACTTTTATTGGAAAAGGGAGCAGAAGTAAATGCTAAAACTAATATTAATGTAACACCACTACATGTAGCGACTGTAAAAGGGTATCAAAATATTACTGATCTTCTGATAAAAAATAAAGCTCGAATTAATGCTCAAGACATATACGGTAATACACCCCTACATACAGCTGCTTCGAACGGTTGCATAGATGTTATTGAACTTCTAATAAAAAAGAAAGCTGAAGTAAATGCTAGAAGGAATGACGGCATTACACCATTGCATGTAGCTACTCTAAGTAACCATATAGATGCTATTACTTTTTTAATAGACAATGATGTCGAAGTCAGTGCTAATGCAAAAGATGGTGCTACACCGTTACATTTAGCTGTCCTAAATGAAGGCAACATAAATATTGTTGATCTCCTATTAAGAAATAAAGCCGAAGTCAATGTAAAAAATATTGCAGACAGAACACCATTACATATTGCTGTGGGAGCAGGTCATAAAGAAATCATTAAGCTTTTGATAGCACACGGGGCTAATATTAACGTCAGGGCTAATATTAACGTCGGAGCTAATATTAACAACCACTATGTGACACCATTGCTTTCTGCAGTTACACATAATAACAAGGAAATCGTAGAACTTCTTCTAGAAAATCAAGCTGACACAGAAGACAGTAAACCTTTATTGCAAGCAGCGCTTCTTGGCCATAAAGATATTATAGAAATTTTGTTAAAATATGAAGCTCACGTTGACATAAAAGATTCTAAAGACTTTACTCCATTACATCTAGCTGCCATAAGAGGTCATAAGGAGATAGTAAACATCTTGATAAGAAAAGTTGACATTGATGCCAGAAATATTAATGGTATGACACCATTATATCTTGCAGCACAAGAGGGTCATAAGGTAATTGTTGAGATTTTAATAGCACGTGGAGCTAACGTCAGCATTCAATCTAACAAAGGAGCAACACCATTACATGCAGCAGCCGTAAATGGTCACAGTAATGTTGTAAAAGTCTTACTAAATAGTACATTAAATATTAATATTAAAGATAATGAGAATAGAACATCGTTAGAATTAGCAGTGGCGCATGGTCATTTAGAAGTGGTTAAAACGTTACTTCAATACGAAAAAATAGATATGAAGGATAGCGGTAATTGGACAATATTGCACATTGCTTCCCAGGAAAATAAGCTAGAAATGGTAAAATATCTAGTAGATGAAGGATTTGATATTAATACTAAAACTGCTTTTGGCTATAAGCCTATGCACATTGCAGCTAGAGAAGGTCATAAAGATATTATAGAGTTTTTCCTTAGTAAGGGATTAAATATTAACGATCTTGGTGCAGATAATCAGACGTTACTGCACTATGCTACCAAGAAAGGTAATTTAGCTGTTGTTGAGTATTTAATATCGCAAGATGCTGATGTTAATGCTCAAGATATCAATGGCTTAAGTCCTATGCATATTGCTGCTAGTTTTGGCTATAAAAACGTGATTGAAATTTTACTAAAAAATGGAGCGGTTTATAATCTTGTTGACAAGTCTCATAAAAAACCATTAGTAATGTCTCGTGACAAAAACGTTATCAATTTATTAGCATCAATTAAAAACTTATTTAAGGCCATAAAACAAAATAAATTGCCAGAAGCTGAGAGTTACATTAAAATGGGAGCGTTTGTTAATGCCAAAAATGTTTATGGTGGAACACCACTACATTATGCTGCATGGAAAGGATGTGACGAAATTGTCAATGTTCTATTACAAAATAGAGCTGATCCTAATACAGTTAATAACAAGGGGTTTACTCCTCTGCATTATGCCGCTAAGTTCTCTCACTTAAAAGTTGTGAAAGCCTTATTATCTAATGGTGCAGTGTATAATGCGGTCTCTAATGATAATAAAACGCCATCAGATTTTACTGTAGATAAAAAAATAATTAGCTTATTTAAATTAGTGAGTAAATCATTTAAAAACGTTAAAAGTGGCAAGTCTAAAGTTATTAATGATCTTAATAGAATAAAAGATATTGATACAATAAAAGCAATCATGGGTGCCCGTAATGAAGGAAACAAAACGCTAGTAGTGGTCGCAGTACATAGTAACTTTTCAAAGGTCGAACAATTGAAAGAGATATCACAAGGTGACGTATCCTTTCAGATTGCTAAGGCTGTAGCGCTTTCGAATCAGAGGAAGTGTCAAGAAGCCTTAAATATTTTCAAAAGTGCATTTGAAAAGAGGAAAGAAATATTAGGACCAGATAATCCTGGCACTTTAGATATTCAGGCACATATAGCTAAAATATTATACGGACAAGGATTTTTCCAAGAAGCTTTGAATACACTTGAGGAAATTTTTCAGAAACGAAAAGAAGTGCTGGGTTTAAATGACAAGGACACTTTAAATACAAGAAGTACAATTGCTTTAGTGCTACATAGACTAGGAAAAAATGAGGAAGCTTCCAATATTTATCAAGTAGTCTATCCGAAGCAAAAAGAAATATTAGGCTCAGATCACCCGGATACATTAAATACTCAGTTTCACATGGCACTAGTATTGAATGGACAAGGAAAATTTGAAGAAGCATTAAATATGAATAGGATAGTTTTTGAAAAAAGAAAGAACATGTCAGGTGCGGAAAACGCGGCATATGCTGTGCGTGCTCAAAATAATATAGCGATGGTATTGTGTAATCAAGGTAAATACGCAGAGGCACTGGAGATTTATAAAGACGTTTACGAAAAGAAAAATGTGATTTTCGGTTTTACTCATTCTGATACTTTGAGAACGTTACATAACATTGCCGAAGTGCTGTTCCGACAAAAGAAATATCATGAAGCCTTGAAAGTTTACCAAAAGGTTTTAAATATTCAAAAAAGTGTTTTGGGACCAAATCATTTCGATACCTTAAGTACTCAATATGGGATAGCAAGTGTATTTTTCGCTCAAGGCAAATGGATTAGTGCACTGAAAGCCTACAAAAAATGTTCTGATCAAATGAAAGCTGTTTTTGGATATCATCCTAATGTTTTGGATATTTTAAACAAGATAGAAACGATTAATTCGATATTTAAACTTGAGGGCAGAAAATCAGATATTTTCCAATGTCTGCAAACGGACATTAATATTGCTGCTAGTAATGGTGATATAGAAAATGTCCGACGTCTAGTAAAAGATGGAGCTAATCCTAATGATAAAGATATGGATGGAAGAACATCGCTACATTACGCTGTTAACAATAGACGCATAGGTGTTCTGAACTTCTTACTAAACGCCGGAGCTGACGTTACTCAAGTTACTAATAAAGGTAATACACCATTACACACTGCTACTTCTAAAGGTTACAAAGAAATTGTTGAAGTTTTGTTACAACATGTGAGTCGTGATAAATTAAATAACTTCATTAATGCTAAAACCGCTGCTAGCGGCAGTACATCACTTCACGTTGCAGCGAGTAATGGTTACTTTGATATTGTCAAATCTTTACTGAAGCATGGTGCAATCTATAACATTAAGAATAAGGAAGGTGAGACACCTCTTAATCTTTCCAAAAACCAGAGTGTTATTGATTTACTGCAACTGGTTGAAGAGTTATTTAAAGATGCAAAAAAAGGTAATATTGAAGGTATTAACAAGTTAAAGGCAGTGAAACCAGATGAGTTTCAAGCTGCAATAAATGCTTGTAATGATCAAGGGAATACGCTATTACAAGTTGCTACAGCTAATAAACACATGACTACTGCGAATAAACTGTTAGAAATGCTAAACAAACTAAAGCAAACTTTATAAAATATTAATATAGAAGACGAAGTCATAGATTTAAAACTTTAAACGACGTGGAAGTATATTTATATAGAGCCTAAGTTACCATATTTACATTAATATTAACAATAACTGTGAATTAGAAAAATAATATCAACTTCTCTTTTTGTATAAGTTTCCAATATTTTAAACTAAAACTGAATCGCTTCTTAAATCATTTCGGTACACATCACTTACTCTGAAATTCTTATTATAATTCCCTCTTCATATGTTTGTAGAAAGGTCTAGTCATCTAGGTAAGAGCTAGATCCTAATGATAATTAATTAGCAATATGACTAAGTCTGTTATACAATTTAGACTAGTCATTGGAAAATAAAATTCAAAGTGTGCGTATGTGTAAGATAATTTTTAGTGTTTGGACTATCTGTAAAAAATTGGAGACCATATTTTCAAATATTTTGAAAGGCCAGAATTTTTATAGAGCTTGAGGTGTTTTATATCTACTTTTATATAGCTATTTTTATAGTTGGTGTTATTTTTATAATATTTATGAAAGTGTGAATTTCATATATCTTTATGTATTATTACTGATAATTTATTTTTGTAAGACAAATAGAATTTTTTTATTTTGTTAAAAACAAATCAAATAAAAATATTGAATATTTAGGATTATATGAGTTATAATTTATTAATCTGTGATTTTTTTATGAAATAAAAAAAGATATACTTAAATGTAAATTAATTTATATTAATTAGTTAATGTTTAATTAAAATACATACAAATTGCCGATTATTCCTATAAAATAAATTGTCTGTATGGTTATAGATATAAGCAAGGAGAGTTGTAACAAAGTAAATATATTAAAAAATGTATTTAGATAAATTTTTATTTTAGTTTTATTACTTTAAAATATTTTATTTGTATTCAAAAGATTATTATTGATAAAGCAATTGTATGTTTATTATATTTTTTAAATAGTTTTATATGCGTAATTAAGGTAATATACAATTTAAAGTGTTTTAGTAATGTAAATTATTTTTAATTATATATTTATATTAATATAAATAATTTTAATAAATAGTGAAAAAAAATTTAGTTATTGTGCCTTTTGTATCTTGTAAAATTTAATTTTTAATGTCAAATAAATCTCAAAATTCGAGTTGCTAACCCAAGTAGAACAGAATGTCATGATATCCCTTTGACATCTTATTTTTGACATCATATTAACGTGACATTTTGTTCTACTTGAGAAAATGTTAAGGTTTATTAGGATCGAAAGTCACCATGCAACTTTCACTCCAATAAATCATACAATAGGTCCAATGGGTCAATTTAATAGATTATACATAGTTCGTAGTTTAGATGAAAAATGTTCGTTTAAACATCATTTAGACAACGTATAAACAATTCTATGTAAAATATAGAATTAACATTGAAATCTGTAATACAATCCTAGTTAAATCTACAGTTATTTTCAGTGCAATTAAAATTCATCGGTAATATTAAAAATTGTCAATTATCCCAGAGCTTTCAGTTATTTTAGTTAACTATTACGATAGTTTATTTTCAGATGAAACGTTACAAAATTTCTTATATATTTAATTTATGACATTTTATTCATTTCTTATTTATATGTATTATTCGAATTATACTAATGTTTTTCAAAAAGCGCGCTGCAAACTCTGTATAAATGGCGGGTGTTCCAATTTTTACTTTAGGAGTTTTAGAATATATCGACGATTATTGTTCTTTGGCGCTTCTTTCTTGTTTCAAATTAGACTGGTTTAATTATAAGAATTTAAAAAATTAAATCTTACATGACTTGCGATGTTCGATATTGACCGTTGCGAGTTTGTTTGCGACTCTTTTTGGTCATGTGATGTGAGAACAAATAAACTTTTTATGTAAACAAAATACTATGTTTAACAACAATCTATGTAAAGTTTTTTATTAAATAATATAGCTCAATAGCGAGATAAATAAAACTTTTATTTATATTGTAG
Organism: Ooceraea biroi; assembly: GCF_003672135.1. Taxonomy (NCBI): domain Eukaryota; kingdom Metazoa; phylum Arthropoda; class Insecta; order Hymenoptera; family Formicidae; genus Ooceraea; species Ooceraea biroi. The sequence goes on from NC_039507.1 coordinate 9,161,060, forward strand.
AAAATTTGACACAATAATGTTATTATTTTTAACTTTATGAATTTTAACAACGCTGACATAAACTATAAATTATTTTCGTAACCGCATAGAACAATGTCTAAACTAAAACAAATAAAAAGTAAATGCAATTATTATTATATTATGGTAGAAAACAATATAAGAAACTTCCAAAAAATAATGAGAAATGAAAACTTCAGAAGAAAAATTAAACTTGTGTCCAATAATTTTATATAATACATCAAAAGCAATTCCATAATTCATTATTTCGAACTTTAGAAGCCAAGAAAAACGGCTGATTTGTTGCGCGGTCCTAAAGCGCATATTTCACCGTACGCAATCGACTGGTCAAGTTGACTCGAGTCCGAGTCAAGTAGATACTTGAGTCGATCGTCGCGCTGCAGTCCGGAGATATGCCGTGATATCCGTCCCGGCTGTTTTACCAGCGGAAGTGCCAACGGTCGACCCCGGCAACGGGCTCGCGCGCACATTGCGTGAGACGTCGTCACGTCGTCAGTCCGCTCGGTGCATACGGTGAGGTGGTACGTGCGTCTGCAATCTGGCGTTTACTGACGTTCCTGCGGATCGAGTTGCTGTCAAACACGCTGTGTCAAGGGGACGACGCCAGCGGACGCCATGATGGTAGGTGGAACCTGTTATCAATCGGTAGCCGGCGGTGTATCTTGCTCGCTCGGGTCGGCGCGGGTGCTCCCCGACGTCCTGGCACCGTCGTAACACGCGTTTCGCGCTCATTAACGCACGCAAAAAATGTTGCAGGACGGAATATGTGACACTGCCGACATCTTAAACAGCGTGCCTCCCAAGAAGGTATTTCTCTTTGCCTCTCTCTCGCTTCTGCGTCTCTATCTTCGGCACGAATCGTATCTTTCGAATGAGCTGTCATAATTGTCCTTGAGATCCTTCGCGTTCACTCTTTCCTGCCGTCATCCACCGGATTGGCTTGCATCATATTGCATCTGTCGACTACTTTCAGACAATCCACGCTGACACCATAGATCTCTTGGATAAGTCTCTGCAGGTGGATATCTCAGATGCCCTCAGCGAGAAGGATAAGGTGAAGTTCACTGTACATACGAAGACCACTCTGCCTGAATTCCAGAAGCCCGACAATCTAGTTGTAAGGCAACACGAGGAGTTTGTGTGGCTGCACGACCGATTCGAGGAGAACGAGGAGTATGCGGGCTATATCGTACGTGAGAGAACTTGGTGTCGCTGCCAGTTCATTTAACTCGTATTTTTTTACACAAGTATCGTCTTGACAGATTCCGCCGTGCCCACCGAGGCCAGACTTCGATGCGTCGCGCGAGAAGTTACAGAAGCTTGGCGAGGGTGAGGGGAACATGACACGCGAGGAGTTCAATAAGATGAAGCAGGAATTAGAAGCGTGAGTTTTTCTTTCTGTATATACATAAATTTATTCGTATCGCTTCTCATGCATTTCAGTTGCAGAGATTTGACGGAATCTGATTATCTTTCAGGGAATATCTAGCCACCTTCAAGAAAACTGTTGCCATGCACGAGATGTTCTTGACCAGGCTGGCGCATCATCCAGTTTTCCGGAACGACCACAATCTGAGGGTCTTCTTGGAGTACGATCAAGACCTCTGCGTGCGAGGTGACGCTTTGATCTCGATAGCTTGCACTTGTAAAAAGTTAACGACGCCTGCAGAATTTGAAGATCTCATCTACTTCTCTTCATTGCAGGAAAGAACAAAATGGAGATGTTTGGCGGATTGGTGAAATCATTCTCGAAGACCACCGACGAGTACTATCTGTCGGCCACGGTGAAAGACGTGAACGATTTCTTCGATCAAGAAATGGCATTCCTTCAAACTTACCATCACAATCTGAAGGAGGCGACGAGACTCGCCGACCGTCAGACAGCCAAGCACAAAGACGTGGCAGATTCGTACATCAAGATCTCCACCAGTCTCCTGCAGCTGGCTACGACGGATACCGGAAAACTCGAAAGATTTCTCACCAAAATCGCCGAGACATTCGAGAAGTTACGGGTAAGTGACATTCTACGGGGTGTTCTCGAAAATTTTGTCGAGTCAAGCTAACAGTGCATTACTGCTATTGATAAAAATTCCTCCTTTTCTTTGCAGAAGGTTGAAGGACGAGTGGCATCAGATGAGGATTTGAAATTGTCGGATACTCTCCGTTATTACATGCGGGACACGGCTGCCGCTAAAAGGCTTCTCTTCAGAAGACTGAAGGCTCTGCATGAATACGAATCTGCGAATCGCGCTCTCGAGAAAGCACGTGCCAAAAATAAGGATGTCCATGCAGTAAGTGCTACAACTGTCGCATAATCGTTGAACCTTTCTTTGGTCGTGTGATGTGGTCGAACGATATTCTCTCAGCTAATTTATTACTGTCAAACAACGTGCGAGAATGAGGAAAGTCGAGACGGTGACGAATATAACGTTCGCTCTTTAAGATTGATACGTTGTATCACGTAACAGTGATTAAAGCAACCTTGATATCATTGCAGTAATTAGATACTATAATCATTTTGTGAGTTACTATGAGTAGCATCTAACCAGAACTTTAATTTTTCTTGCTTTTCAAGGCACTGGAGGTTGCTGAGGTGTGTCATATGTGTCGTACATATACTTTTCGTTTCGTAGTGCTTAAAGAATGTTGGATCCTCTTTTCAGCCCTTTTTTAAGTGGATAAGATAAAATAAAGAGAAATTTATTTACCAAAATTTATATTATAAATTAAACTCTACTAATATTGCATAGGTCAAGAGAGAAAAGTATTTCAAAATGCGATCAAAGCATCAGGTATTTTATTTAACAATATGAGAAAAATATCAATTATGATTCCATTACTTCAGAAAATATGACATATTTTTCTATTTTTTTAAAACATATATTTTTTAATATAATTGTAAATTTGAATAATTAATGTGGAAAGAGATCATAAGTACGATGTTTTATTTCCAGCAGAGAAATTGGCACGAATTAGCTCCAGTAGCACAAAAACAGTTACCAAATATTATATTATGCATGAATAATTGCATGCACTTGGATATTACCTCGTGTGATAATTTATATATTATTTAGAACGCGATTATGTAACATTTTTATAGTAGAAACGTCATTATAAGTCTTGTCAATAATTATGCTAAATATTACGTTTCATTGTTGCATTGAAAATTTTGGAGCAAATTAAAACGCACTTAATGTTTTAATATCTTAAGTGTTACATTTGTGTTACTTAAGGCGGAACAAGCGCAGACCGAAGCGTGTGAGAAATTTGAACAGATGTCTGATAAGGGGAAAGAAGGTAAATAACAATCAGATATACGTATTATTTATTTCTTGAAAATAATCGCAATCAATATCATTTTGTGGGAAAGGTAGATTAAAACAGATCATTACATGATTTGTTACATTACGTTATTTTATAAACGTACAGCTTTTGCTATAGTTAGAGTCACATCATGATATTGACTGCCCAAAATATTTTCTTAAACATTTGCTGCGGTCAAAAGGACATTATCATAATCATTTTAATTTTTTTCAGAATTATTGGATTTCAAGACTAGAAGAGTGGCTGCGTTTAAGAAGAATCTCATCGAGCTAACTGAGCTAGAGATAAAACACGCAAAGGTGAGTTTTCTCACTTTTTACACATGTTTTCGAGTTGTGCGTAAAAGTATCATAATACATGCATCGTGTATTCGTTGTTATGTTCACAGTCGCACTCGGAATTGCTCAAGAAATGTTTGTCCGTACTTCGGGAAGAGTGATCTAATTTTCGTGTTGCCATGGACAAACCTAGTTGCATACGCACCGTATGCAGATAACAGTTTATTTAAGATAACAATAATGTAATGTAATACTATATATTTTTTGTTATCTAAATTTAATGTAAAATACTATATATATTTTTTGTTATCTAAATTTTACTAGACCTATCGTGCTTCGGAAGTAAAAAAGTATTGTAAAACGATGGCTGCAAAGTGACTCCGCGAGATATCGAACTCGTATTTGCTTCTCTTCGCGCTGTAAAAAAAGCTATGCAAAAGCAGTTTTTCATTCTGCCGCGATAGGCTTTAAAAATAATGATACTTTTTGTAATAAGTAATTTCAGATAACACGTTAGGAAAATTAGAACGTTTATATATTGTAAAAACAAGTGAATTAAATGTTACCGAGTCCCTTTGCAGCTTCGAGTTATAAGCCTGTTATACTTATAAAATAAGGTTCTCTATATTACAAACAAATATATACATATATGTGTGTGTGTGTGTGTGTGTGTGTGTGTGTATGTGTATATATACATACATATATATACATATATATTTAGAGAGAGATATATATACATATATGTATAAATAAGAATATATCCATATGAACATGTTATTATTACATTATTTAAGTTTAGAGCGATTTTGTGAAGGAGGGATTGCTAGTATAGAAGCTCAGGATGATTAAAGTTAATATAAACAGATTAGATTTTCATATAAATGAATTTTCCAGATTTTTATGATGGTACGAGAGCGTTAGGTCTCTGACAAATAATTGTTCGCAGTTGCGTTCATCGTAAAGTTAGGGAGCAGGGCAACGCAGCCAGCTATGATTAAAGGGACCTTGAAACGATTTACAATAAAGTGCAATTATACTTTTCACTGTAGCATTATAAAACAAAGCGACGTTTTCTTGCTTTCCGTTTCTTTTCATACACACAATTAATTTTCGTTTACCGTGATTGCACCACACGAACACACTACGAAAACGAGCCTTATGCTGGGATCAATGGAGGGCGCAACGGGGATCTAGGGTGAATAATAAGCATACGCACATGAATATTCCTCGTAAGTTTTTATTGAATCGAATCATTTTCCTTTCTATAATACATGATTGCAGACATATACTGAGAAATTCATTAAGTTGCAAGTTTATTCTTTAATTCTTTAAGAATTAATTCGAAATCCATCGTAATGTACCGTACATTATTTTCGTCTTATCCTTAATGTCAATAGATCTCTATGAGTATCCTATGTGTGAGTGAGTGCAGATAAACGCGCTGCGATGCGGATAACGTCGTATCCCGTTTATCGTACGCCGGTCTTAATGTAAATCTGGTATCGTTACATCGTACAGTTAATGATCTTAATAATGACGAACAGTAAAGACGACGCAATAGAAAATACCTGGTATGTATTTTTTTTCGTTTTTCCTTTGGTACGCAAAAGTCACGCTGAGAAAAAGGTCTCGCTCTTTCGACTCGCATCGTTTCTGCTTCTCCCCTCTCCGTCCTCGCACTCTCTGTCATCTCGATCGCCGTTTCATCGATATCGAATCGCGATAATATGAATTTTTCTGGGAACAGTGACCGATACATGCGCGCAATTCCACTTTAACGATATTGTTCTTGCCGTCTATATGCGTATAATATACATATGTGTTATATATATATATATATATATATATATATATATATATACACAGGGTGTCCCGGGTTTTAACCGACAAACTGCGGGAGCATATTCTACTAGTGGAAATAAGAAAAAATTCTTATATCGAGTTTGCTTAGAAATGCTTTATTACAAAGTTATAAACCAATATTGAAAAGAAATATCAGATAAGTAACAACGGATTACGTAATTGCAAATGGGTATTACTAAACACAGAACTATCTGGTACTCTCCTGTTAGGAAATCTACGTTGATACTCTCGTACGGCAGCTCGTGCATTTCCGTCACAGAATCCGTACACGAAATGAATATCGGTGTATTCCTCATTTGAAAACACTTTTGGCATTCTGATAGTAATTGCTAGTTGACACGACGATTGAAATCTAACACCTACTGTTGTGAAAGTAACAATCATACTGAATCGTTTCAACATAGTGAACATGAATACATGTGAATACACGTAACATAAACATCTTCGACCTTCCAAATTCGACACTATGTTCCGTTGTTACTTATCTGATATTTCTTTTCAATATTGGTTTATAACTTTGTAATAAAGCATTTCTAAGCAAACTCGATATAAGAATTTTTTCTTATTTCCACTAGTAGAATATACTCCCGCAGTTTGTCGGTTAAAACCCGGGACACCCTGTATATATATATACGACAGTCGTAGAGTTGGTGAATATGAGACTCTCCGCTCGAGAGCCCTTATTATAACGTAATTTAATGAGCAAATTGTGTTACGAACAATTGTTCAGCTACGTACACACGTTCACAGTATTCTGAATAGTACGCAAAAGACTCTGTTTTATACAGAAATACAGACGCAAGGGTGATTCTATTCCGTCCGCGAAGGTGCGAGTCAAACTTATTAGCGTTACTCACGAGTTCGTTTTTTCGGATCTGAGAACGTGGAACTTTGCATATTTTAGTACGAAAAATTAAAGGAATTTCAATATTCTCGCGATGAGATATACGCTTTCCTCGAGATGCACGTTTCGAGTGAACACGTTTCGCCCGGGTTCTCGAAATTGCCCCAAGTTTTACCTTCTTCGCGTTTTTTAACTTCTGAAAGCGACACAGGCGCTCCGCTTGTGGAGCGAGTCGCGCGTAGTACCGCGGATGCGTTAATAACGAGCGGTATAGCTGCATTGTGCACGCGAGAAACTATAGATTCGGTCCATTGTGGTATTCTTTAATACGACTTTATTTCACTGGTTTGCATTATCAACGGACCATATTCGGGATACACTGCGGAGGCGGTCATTTCGAGCGAATTTATCGTTCTCACGCGTACGAACACGGCTGGTTATCGGAAATGCGCGATCGCTGTTAATTACGTGGCAGATAATTATCGATTCCTATTGATCAACGAGCCCCCGCGCTTATTTCGTTGCTCGATTATGCTTGATTATACTCGATCACTGTCCGTGATGAATTTTTCACGAGCACCGAACTAAGCACTTTCTAAACAATTTTTCTTTCTTTTTTGATTTTTCTTTTAATTCTACAGAATGTTAAACGCTCCGTGTTGCGAGGGTGGAAAAAAATGCGTCGATTAAATTCGCAAATCGTGGATGTTTCGTGAATAAAAGCGTATCAGTGAATGCATCCGATTTCCCCATGATTTTATTCCATTTATCAGAAATGTAAGCGCGGACTCAATCCCGCATTTATTCGATTATCTCTATTATGCGTGTATATCATAAAAAAGAATAAGTTTTAAAAATGCATAAAAGCGCTCTTGTACTTGCTGACGCAATTCATCATCATAAATCGGGGAAGATTTAAATAATTTAAAGCCATACAGAAATTTCGATACAAAGTGAAATAAATAATTGCCGAATAATCTCGATTCGGCATTTATAGCGATGCAAAATTACAATTTTATCCAGAATCGCTAATAGAATTTCCGTTCAAGTTTTGGAAAGACGGATCGTTATGGATTGATCGGCGAATTATGCTCAAGTTTTAAATTCGTGCCAAATTTAAGGCGTGCTAAAACTTGCCGCAACGTTCGTCACGTGCCAGACGACACCTGGATATCCGGACACCCGTCAGGCATCAAGATATCGCTCGTATAAACGCCAGGGGTTCAAGTCGTTTTAAAGTTTTATTAGCTGTCGCGACGTGGAAACGCGATTCTATTAATATCCGAGTAATTGGGAACGAAACGGGGCCTCATAGAAATTACCCGCTCGCATTCATGGCTCAAACGATCCAGGAAAAAATCGATCTGCTGCAATTCGCACGCTATTTGTGTTTCAATATTCCCCGTTAACACAATTGCGCGTGTATATTTGATTATATTTAAGCACTTACACGTGAAAAGCTAGCTCGTACAGCTGATTTTCGCTAGAATTTCATAGAATTTAGGAGTTTTTAGCAGTGTTTCGATGAAATGTTAATACTTATTCAGTATATTTTTCCATCGATATATTGTGGGAATGCGTGCTTTTTCATTCAATTATTATTCAAACGTACGTGAAATATGATCACATATCCGCTTTTGAACATGCAACACATAAAATTTAATCTTTATTATTGAAACTATTGTTAAATTTACTATACTTTTTGTCATTCAACAAACGATATTTCCATCTATGTGCATCCACTCAATTTTTAATTATAATATATCCGAGCACGTGTGAAATTTAATCCTCTGATTTTTAAATATACGACATAGAATATTCTATTAACTCTCCCTGACAAAGTATCAATACTTCAACGTTGTTATACATTATGTACAATATTAGATATACGATAGTTTCATCGCAGCAACGACGTCAGCCCTAACTCTTATCCTTAATCCGAAACGGCATCTTTTAAGCGACACAATATAGATGCCGACCAGGTCCGTTGACTTTACGCTCCTCGGGAGAGGGTGGAGAGCTTAGGGCTCCGATTTATTACACGACATTACACGCGGCGGCCGATATATCAAGTTTTTTTACGCTCTCATCGGAAAACGCGTAAATCGACGGAACCGACCTACTTGCGGTGACGTAAGAATTTCGCGCTCGAATTCGCGCCCCGAGCGTGCCGCCGGCACCCTGCGAAGATTATTCGGCTCGATAAACACCCACCGCGTTAATTTATACGGGGACCACACCCCCCTGCCCGGATCCCTCCCTTTACGGGCGTGAATTCTTTTTGACCGTAAAAGTACGCGAATGAAGAATGCACCGACTTCCGAAACGGAAAAGGGGTTGGACGTGGGGAAAACAATGGGGCGGGGGTGGGTAATGTATATCTGCGCGGTTGTGCGAGAGAGATTTCGAGGGCAGATTTATGATAACGGTATGCATCTGGGTCGGCCAATCGGTCTTCCAACCGCGCGCCTGCAATCCCGAGCTCTCGTTCGCACCTGCAACTCCGGGCCGCGTTCGCGTTCTCGCGCGGACTCACCCCCTTGAATCGAATTCAAATCCGGTCAGCCTAACTGTCTACGAACCGACGCTGGCAACTCCAGATAGATTAGCCGCGATTACGTCGCACGCCGAATACGGGCGTCGAATCCGCCAGCGGAATTCAATCGCTGAATCGACGGTCGTGATAAGAATTCGCTGGTCGCCGTAGAACTCCCTTGCCTCGCTTTGTTCTGGAATTTCGTTCGACTGGCTTCACGACCGCGCGGTTGTTTAGATGCGATTCGCCTCGTTAAAGTGCGCCCTTTGGGGAAAGTGCCCTCTTTTCTTTATCCGAGTTCATTAAAGACACGGCGGACGGTGAACATTGCGGATGATCAAATTGTTACGTCGATCGTTACATTTCTTTTATGACCGCATTCCGCTTGTAGAATACGTTAATGACGCGTTACGGGCGTGCTGTCGAAGTCGCTCTTCTCGATTGCTCGCGTGACACGCTTGGCGATCGCGCGCATACATTTCCGATGAAATCGCGCGTACAATCACTCATGATACGCAATGTTGCATCAATCGCGAATTTATTACGGCCGATGTCAATAATTCATCGTACGTCCGCGCTACCGTGGGAAGCGTGCATCGCGAGATCGAATTAAGCACCAACCAATTACCGGACAAACCGTGCACCCTGTGTACCTCCCCAGGGCAGATGCGTTAAAATTTCATGCGGGGATGGAACATGGTGGGGCCATGAAGTTACTAATGAACTAACTTTCCCCGGGAATAATTTGGCGTTTCGAGAGTTATGCGAGTACCTTTTTCACGGCGCACCATCGAAGGGTGCGCGATCGGTCTCACCTCTCAGTGCGAATGTAACGTGCGCGATTTCGCAGTTACGATTTCCTGGCTGGTAATTCAGGCGCCGATCTTATACCGTATTAAAGTAACGTCATTAAAATAGCTACGGCACCCTTAACACGCGACCCGCTTTCACCCGGAACGAGCGCGATATTTCTCGTCGCGGTGAACGTTATTTTTTTTCTCCTCCCCTTTCTTCGTTTTCCTTTCTCCTTCTTCCCTTCTCGCCCCTTTACGGCTCTTTAATATTCCTGTAAGTCACGAGGCGGTGCGAAACTTGTGGCGTGAACTTTGGAGTATCGCCGCAATAAAATAGAATTATGTCGGATAATGTAATCTTATCTAATGATTGTAATTACGCTCTATCCGATGTAAAGGAAGTCAGTCTTTCATTTCTTGTTAACACTGCTGTTAATGATAAGCAGAAAACAAATTTGTTAATTAATCTTGGTAATTATGTACTTTAACGGACCCAGCCCCGATGACCTATGTTGTCAAGATCACCCTCCTGAGTGACCTTGAAGAGGTTTTAGCCGTCGCTCGTTGTTTATTAAAAAGTTATTAACAAAAGAAGTTTAATAATTTTGCACGAATTTTCAGCTGTCCACGCGAAGCAAGGACTTGAGTTTGACATATATTACAAAGGTCACCTTCCTGCATAACCCGCACTAGGTTTCACCCTTCGCTCGTTGTTTGTTAAAAAGTTATTAACAAAAATGTTTAATGAATAAAGCATAATTTTACGATACCATATACGTTTACGAAAGAGTATATTTGATGGAATTTTAGCTTAGGTTAGGTTAGGTTAAGTTAAAGCAGAGAATACTTTGTATTTAACTGTTTGTGCTTTTGGTTAAAGTGAAGAATACTTTGTACTTATATTAAAAGAAACTATTCTATATATTAACAATTCACTGCTTTAAATGACTCCTTTCTTCGTTCATATACATATTCGTCGTTTATATCTTTCAATATTCAATATTCTTTCAAAATAACTACTATATTTTCGAAATTTCTTTTGTTAATAACTTTTTCATAAACAACGATCGACGACTAAAACCTAGTGCGGGTTATTCGGGAAGGTAACCTTTGTAATATATGTCAGTATCATGTTCTTGCTTCACGTGGACAGCTAAAAATTCGCGCGAAATCATTAAACTTTCTTTGTTTATAACTTTTTAACAAACAACGAGCGACGGCTAAAACTTCTTCAAGGTCACTCAGAAGGGTGACCTTGACAACATATGTCAAGGTCAAGGTCATCGGGGCTGGGTCCGTTAAAGTACATAATTACCTTAATCTTTTATACCTGATTATCAAATATGATTGAAAACGCAAACGCGTTGCTTTTGCGAAGAAAGAGTAATGGCAGACTTACAGGATTATATCGCGCCGAGTGCAGATAATAATGGATAATAGAGGATAATGCCTGCCGATTTATGATTTCCGATTCCAATTTCCGTTCGCGACGCGCTAATCGAGGACGGCGCGCTTAAGGGAGCGCTCAAGGGAACTTAAGGGAACACCTCGGAAAGAGAGGAATTACAAACGTGCAGGAACCACTGGTTCGGCGAAGGGAACAAGGGAACAGGAAGACACAGCTTCCGGGGGATCGAATGAAACGTTCCCATTCGATTCGATTCCGCGCAGGGGTGGGTTTCCGTCCTCCATCGACGTTTGCCCGCCGTGCCCCGGAGCGCCGCCGGGCGAAATGAACCCCGCCGCGTGTCGTGGCTCTTTCTTACAGGGTTTTTTTCCTTTCTTTGCCCCCCGCCGCGCGCTTCTCCACCGCTGTCGTCGTCGAGCCAGATAACGACGGATACATAATGCACGAGTGACTGCACGCGATTCCACGGAATCCGCGGAAGCCATCTTCACGCTTCGCCGATCAAAACGTTACCTCGCACAGTTTTTTTCCGTTCAGCCTCGGTCTCTACCCTTTCCTCCTCTTTCCTTTGTTCCCCAGACAGACCGTCCACCACCAACCCTCCCCTGGCCGTCGGGACAATCCGAACGGGGCGCTACCCTCCCCTTCCCTCTAGACCGTATCCGCTGCCGCAAAGGGCACTCATTAAAGATCCATTGTACGGAGCGGGAGGCGGGGGTGAGGAGAGGCGCGTCCGATCATCATCGCGAGGATTCGCGAGTGCAGCGCGCGAGGCGCGTGAATCGGTTGATAATTATCGCGTCGCGACGCGTCCCCGCGTATGTGCTGGAGGAGGAAAGGGGAGCGAGGGAGACATCAAGGGGAAACATCGCCGATCGGCAGTTTTCATCGACGCGAATTCTCGCCGGCCCTCCCGACGAGTTGATCGAGTAATCAAAAGCCTGAGCCGCGGCTGCAGTTATGGAAAAAAAATCATCATGAGGGAGAGGAGAGGAAGGGAGAAATCGAGGGGTCAAATGCTTCCCGTCGCACAGTGGACCGGAATCGAAAAACGCTGGCCAAAAGTAGAATTTTTTCAACTCCTCGAAACCTATGCATTTCGACCTTTTTTTGATTCACGAATATCAGCATTTCCAAAATTGTGTATGGAAATTCATAGGAAATCATTCCTATGAATTTCCATCCTATCATATTAATAATTAATGGCAGGCAACGCGTTAAAGTTCTGAAAAACAAATTATGAGCGAATATAAGCTGTAGCTTACATTCTCATGTGCGGATGCAAGTAATTTCGCTTTTCACTCAATAAATAGGATTCAAACTTTCTTCCCGAACAGTTAAAAATGTTTGTTCACCAATTTATACATATTAATCTAACTTTTTGGCTTCTTAAAATACAAGAAAGAAATTTCTGCGAAGTTTAATATCATTTTTTTTAATAGCTGTAAAAGGCGTCTCAGGATTTGTTGTTTCATCATCTTGTGGAGGGTTCTAACTAAGTATTTTCGTTTGAATTGCGCGCACCAATGCGCCCCTTTGCGTTATACAGGATGTTTCATTTTAACTCGTATTTTATATCGTAATAACTCAAAAATGTGGCATTGTGATAAAAAATGTTTCATTTCATTCGATTTGATTCCACCGCGAGTGCTGTAAAACGTCTCTCGTATTAGCGTAACGTGCGTTAACGCGTATCACGCTGACCCGCCTCCGTTCCCAATGCAAATTGTAAACTCGGATCTGTATTTTCGGAGCTTGTTCCGTCTAATGGCGACAGATTTATCTTGCATGAGATCGTGCGCTGATGGAGCGCGGTTTAAACCGCGGGCTCTCTTTATACTGTATCATTTTGCGGGCCGAGGGACGAAGGGAGGGATGTTGCTCTATTGACAGGCATGATATCTGTATTAGGGTTAACAAGGGGGTGTATTTTTCTCCTAAATTGCCGTTTTACGAACGCTCGTAATGACTTCAATTAAGCGGAATTAGTCCCGTGATTCATTGTTCCTTTTTAAATTCCGTAATTATTCTCTTATAGAGAGAGAATTTACTTAATGAGAACTGGCGTTGAGCGAATTCAGGCCAGTCAAGAAAATTAGGGAACTGGAATTCTTAAAAAATTCCTTGTTTTTCGTTGATAGAAATTTGATAGAGCACCTATATAAATAATAATAGTAATACAATTCATATTTTTCCGATTTCGTTTCAGTAATAAAAGCTTTAGTAACAGTAATAATAATTCTTATTTACGGTACCATTAGGTAACGTTATTACGTAATCGACGTAATATTCTCGGACACGTTTTGCGGATAAAAATGTCTGCAAGTTAATGAGCTACTCCATGGTTACCTGCCGCGCCGCGTTTCAGTTGTTCTCTGCTTTTATTTCGGAATTAACAAATATAAATATCGCGAAATGCGCCAGCTCGGTAGTCGTCGGGTAACGCTGCGCCCGCGACGATAATTGGATTAATCCCTATGTAATCGCGAACACGCGAGTAAACGCGCGAGCGAGATGATTTTTGCGATGAACGCCAGCGGAACCTCGTACCCCCGCGCGCGCGCGCTCACGCCGGATTATTTTCGTTGGATACTCATTTTTAATTAAATTAATCGAGGAATCGGCGCGCTAATCCGTGGAATTCGTAGTAGTAGCCCGCTCGGGCGTGACGGTTCGTGTGCGCTATTGCAGAATTCCGTGAGGTTGGTAAATATTCGAGGAGCGCCGCATTGTTCTCATTACGGCGTATCGCGCCCCGCTATTCCGATAACTTCATCAGCCGGTATTCGACATCGAAATACCCGCGTGCCGCGGATAGGAATTTCGATTCGTGCGCGTAGATATAAATAAATACACGCGTGCACGCCATCGGCTATCAAGCCTATCCCCCCATCTGCCCTTCGCTCAAGCACAGCCTCGAATCTCCGTCGAAAGCACGAGCGTCGCGTGAGGGATGCAGGCGGGGTGCATTCTCATCACTCCCTCGTCTTTCGACGCTTATGGGCTTTCGAAAGAGTTCGCGCTGAAAGTCGCCGTGTTTCATTTAACGAGAACTATAATGAATAATTTATCGTCGGGAGATCTGATCCTCTTTCTCCCGCATCGCTGGGAAACTGACCGCGGGCGTTTTCCCTCGCGATAGAATTCTTCATCTCGCGCTGATGGATCGAGCGTTACGCCAGGGCGCTCGCCAAGAAAATCGCACGGTTAAGAATACGTTATTCCGTAATCAATTCGACACGCCCGGAAAGATGATCGACTCTCGAATCGACAACGCGAGCGGAAGATTGAAAAGTATCTCGGGTAATAATTAAAACGTGCTCGCCGAAACGCCGATCTGCCGGTGGATTAATATCGTTCTCATATATGCCAGCCGAGCTGAATAAAATATCGCATTCATAGCTGGAAACCGCTCTATGTCTGCATGATCGACTGGCATGAATTTGTATTAACAGATTAGTGCTCAAACATTTGCCTCGAAATATAGGTCACGCATAGGAAATCAGTGCAAAACTGATATCCACACTATTATTAAACTAGATCCCAAAAATATAATAATTGAGCATCGCATCCTGCCTTCGATCAGTGTCTCAATAGATTAAAATTGACATTTGTAATAAAGTTAACGTTGGTAGTAAAATCACACCGCGTAGCGAAGCCCACCAGAATGCAAACGCGCTAAGTGAATATCATTTATCACGCGTGCACGCGCGTATTCACGCGAGCGAGTGCGCATCGCAACGCGGGCACAAGCGTTGGCGGCTGATTGAAGAAAGACTGCTCCGATACACGTAAGGGAGCTATTAACTTATAGTAACGAGGAGATCGTAAGGGATGATTGGGGTGGCTGTCGGAGGGGTCGTAAAATTTGCCGGATTCGGCAACCGCTTTGTAGCCTGCTTGAATTTCAAATAACGCGCGGCCGCGATAAAGTTGCACCTGTAAATTTATCACGACCGCGGCATGTCTTGACCGTTATCGGAGGAAGCGGGCGATTTGACAACGGCGGTGAACCCCTCGTAAAATCGCCCCGTCTCGAATTCCGATGGAATTGATACCGCGCGTCTACGTCTATCAAAGCCGCGTAACGCTCCTCAAGGGCGGCCAGTTATTTATTCGAGACCGATTTCGGAAGCGACGAGACGTGAGATTTTTATGGGTGTTGCTGGAGGATTGCCACACGGAGCGTAACTTTGATACGTGCACCGTTTTCGTTGCGCGAATTCGATATAAAGTTCACGAGATGATGCGTGCTTACGAAAGAACGAATGTGCGCGGCCGCATAAATGTGATAGGGCTGAGTATCGCGCTCAAATATCCGCGTATGATATTACTCGAAAGGGGATTTCTTTTTTCGCGTTTATCCGGAATGACTTCGTTAAAATTTCAGTAGTTTCAGTGGCGATTCTGGATACGGTGAATTTCCGCGGATTCCGTGTTGCGGCTTATCGCGGGTTCTCACACGCGCGGATCTACCCTTTCGCCTCTCCCGTATAGAACGTTTTAAATTACGACGAGGAGCACGCGTTGAAATTACCGCGTGCGTTATGTTTATCCGTGCGCACATTAAGCGCGAGTGAATCCTGCACGAATTATTGAGCGCGGCCCCATCGTGAAGCGCCGCTATCATATTATTGCACTCCCATCGCGGAGATCACGTAGGTATAAGTCATCACGGTGCGTGATTCAGTGCCTGACGAAGCTATTAGCCGGTCGTGCGATGTAACCAATTTAAGCAGCTTGAGAAAAGCGACGAGCCAGCGAGTTTGCAAAATAAAGCTCGAAAGATCCTCGAGAGGCTGAACCTCGCGAAATCCGATGAAAATTTTCGTGAGTAACGATAATTGAAAGACTATTCCCGTCGCTAATCGGCTATTCACGGCTCGCGTAATCCGATGAACCCGATGATAAGTCCAAACTCCAAAATTAATACGTACCTTTTACGTGCCGACTTACCGGATCCATACACTAGTGTCAGGTATTCGTGTTGACGTTGCTGAAATTTCGAGCGCCTCGAGATGACACGCGTGATCTCTCCGATGAATCCGACCCACGTGTCAACGCGGTGACAGGGGCCTCGCTTCATCGCGCCGACCGAGGAGCAGAGCTCTCATCGCAGGACCGTTTTTGCCGCACGACGTGCGCCTCTTTTTACCACAATGTATCGCCGTATCGCGATCGGTAGCCGATCACAGCTCGGTGATGCGACGCGTCGCCGTACGTGACTCTCGGCAAAGCGCGAAGTGAAGCGTCGATGATTTATAAGGTGCTCGTGATAAACGCGATTTCGCGCTCAAGACGCACCTTGCAGATTTCCGGTTCGCTCCGCTTTAGATCGCGCTAGTCATCCTCTATCTTTTATACACACATGCACGCGCATGTACACGTATCCGCCCTCACTTCGCGTATCTTCCGGTGAACCGCTAAGATTTTACCGTGGGTGCATCTCACGTGTGCCATCCCTTAAGAGGATGCTGGAGCTGCTAGTGAACTTCTTCGCGATGGTGCTGCCATCGCACAATATTTGCACAATAAAATGCTTTTTACAAAAATTTGGCAAGTTGTACGCACAAAATTGCACCCATGCCCTCTCGGAATAAAATAAAGGAATATAATGAAGCTTTTAAAAGTGCCTTTAGAAGCGTAATAAAAAAGAAATTCATAATCTTCTTTACAGAATCAAGAAAATTATGAATTTCTTTTTTATTACGCTTCTAAAGGCACATTTAAAAGCTTCATTATATTCCTTTATTTTATTCCGAGAGGGCATGGGTGCAATTTTGTGCGTACAACTTGCCAAATTTTTGTAAAAAGCATTTTATTGTGCAAATATTGTGCGATGGCAGCGCCATCGCGAAGAAGTTCACTAGCAGCTCCAGCATCCCCTTAAGCATTAAACGGCGCGCTGCATCGCGCGAGCTGTGTAACATCCCCGGTTTTCCGTTCTCCGGCACCCTTCGACGACGACGACGAGCGTGCACTCTTGTTGTCTCTCGTCCGCTGGCGCGCGTTGAAAGGGCGAGACGCGTTTTCGCGGCAGACGTGGTTCTCCACGAGACGTGTCGCCTGAATAACGCATTAAGTGTACAAACGAAGACGACGAAAGAATTCGATTCCCGAAATCGAGATGCTGCTCTTTATCTCTACTTCTTCTACGTGTTTTGTATCTCTTCACACACACACACCCACACACGCGCGCGCGCGCGCGCGCACATGCACGCACACGCGTGTCTCGCCTTAAAAATTAGGACAATACAGAAAGAATCGTCGTTTAATCGCCTTAATCGCTACGTGTATCCGACATGTGTGTACAGTGTCTCGGGCGAGAGAAAACGATGCTCTACTTGATGATTTCGGTGGGCCCTCGAAAGGGTAACGCCGCTGATGGGGGCGGGAAGCCCCGTAGTACGTGCCCGACACATTTCCGCCGCCATCGCCGCCGCTCGGTGGACCTACGGGTCAGGTCGGTCCAACTCTGGCCAAAGTTATCGTATTTACATGCGCGATAACGATACCCTCTCGTATACTGATTCGACAGATAATTCGATTAATCCCGACGTAATCGCGCAGGCACGAACGAGCACGAATCTCACGAGGGCGAATGAGAGAGCTTAGCTCGCGCGAGCTGCGCGACTTGCATGCGTATCCCTTTTGCGACCGCTAGTTTGATCGAGATGATATCATTCGACAGCGCAGGTTATTACCGCTTCGTGCATGCACAGAGAGACCGTAATAACGAGCCGGGAAATAAACGGAAGAAATTGCATCGAGAGGGACAGAGGGAGCAGGCTCCTCCTCTTGAGGAGACGCTCGTTCCGCGCAGTTCAGCCAGATGACAAGAGGGACGACGATGCGACGTTCGCGTGCAATTTTAAAAGCCGGAGCTTGCATGCGGCTCGAAAAGAAACGACGTACGTCACGGCGTCAGTTGCTGAACATTCCGGCGGATACTGCTTGTCCGACTTTCTTGTTGGACTTTGTAGAACGCCCGAAAAATATGCGCGCGCCCGCGTGCTTCGCCGGGACTTTGCAAATTTCCCGAACGTCCAGTATAAAGTCGTAATCGACGACGGACGCGTCCTCCAACTTACGTTACTACCGGCGTAAAGAAGCCCTTCGTGCTCATTCGTGACTAACGCAAAAAGTTTTGTTGTTCCAACGTTAATAGAAAGTGCGCTGCGCCAGTGGATCGATCATGATCTTTCGACTGCTCCGCGTGATGAAATCTCTTTCTCGCGGAGTTCTCCTCGGTAGCCCAAAGAAACACGCTTCGAGAGACACGCAATATTGTGCGCGAGTGCAAAACACACAACGTACTTATGTACCTTGAAGACATCTTGAATACCGCCGGTATTGAACGCACGACAATTTGTCGACGTTCAATATTGCGCGTCGAGCTTTCCCTCCGCGTAATAATCTGACGGAAGAAAGCGGTTTCGCTTTCGATGTTTCTCTTTCGGCGCTTTTCCGGATGCTGTGGAGGAGGTATACCTCCTAGTGGTAATAACGCAGCCGTCGAGATGCCTCAATGAGAACGGCTTTCCTAATAACATGCAGCGTGAGAGAGTGCCGTACGATCCGCTCGTTTTTCGCTCGCGGATTGCAAGTCCCATGCACGCTTTGTGCATGTTCTCTGCGCGCGATGAACGCGTATCTCCGCGTGGTGATGATGATGATGTCTATCGACGTAAATTATCACGAGCTCTTGTAAGAGATCGCTTTTACAGCGCTTTCATCAAAGTCGGCTGCGCGGTTGTAAAGATGATACCTCGTGAAAATTTTTTACACAGAAACTGAAAACGCACGTGAAACTGTGTGGCGCGAGATCAAACGCATGTTTCGGCGTTCATATTTGACATATCCCAGGAGAAATTTGCCAGATTTCGAAAACGCAAAGCTCGCACGGAGGTTTCAAAGGTAAAGGATCCAATTGGCTTCGTCTCTCGAATGATGCAGGACTTTTCAACTTTTATTAACAATCAGATTTTTAATAACAGATGTAGTTCTCTGATAATCGATTTATTCGATATATTCAATGACGTTTTATAATGAAAACAATTTGAATGTCAAATGCATCTGCAGAGTCTAACAAATCCTCTGCTACACCATACAGATTATTCATGGCTGAATTAACGTTTTGGAAATGTAAATAATAATAATAATAATAATAATAATAATAATAATTGAACTGTTTCTAATATAATATAAATGTTCTGAAACGTAACATCTAAATGAAACAAAAATAACAAAGACCTGCGTCATTTTCGCATACTTTTGTAACGTGTCTCATCTCGATTTTTGGGAGATCACACTCCGTCAACACGATCGATTCGTCGTGCCGTGCAAATTCGAGCAAATTAATCCGTACGATCGGCCGATCTTAACTGACCGGCCGCGTCCACGTAAGCCGGAAATTGGACCAGGCCTGGGCCGCGTTAATCCGCATCGTCGTGGCGACGTATTTCGACCCGGGGAGATTACGATTACCAGCGAGTATTTACATAATTCGAGTCGCATGCGCGTCGCGAGTAATGACCCGGAGCAGGCAATCGCGCAATCTGCCACGAAAATCTCGCATATCTAAGTAGTCCAGCCGGCGGCAATCTCGACTAAAGGTAAATAAGGAATAAGGAGGAATCGGGAATGGAAATCAGGAAATCAGGGAAAAAGGTAGGAGGGCGAGGGGCAGAAGGAAGATAGCACGAGGGGGAGAAGGAAGGCGAAAGAGGAAACGAGGAGAACGGGAAGAACGAAGTGGAGGGCGAAGAAGGATATCTATAGAGCAATGATCGGTGAGGGGGATGGACAAGACACGCAGGAGTGGTATGGCAGTGTGAACCAGAGGGAGGAGAGGGCGGGTGGGTGGGCGGGCAGACCTTGTGAAGTGTCCCGGGAGTAATATCCTATCTATCACAAACGGAAGTAATGGTGTAATAGTTATGGACATTCCCCTTTCTCTCTCGTCAAGTGAAGTGGCGCTTATCGCGCCAGACCGACCCCCGCTGCGATGAGCAACACCGGCACCAGCACCCCCGGCAGATTCCGCCACGCTGCCGACGTCTTGCGGCGCTGTATCGCTGCCATCTTGTCACCTGAAACACCAAAGCAGAGGGACCAAGGGTGAGTCCGTTAGCGAGAGCGAGTATCTGACAGCTAGAAGGGGGTGAGTATCGGACAGATCGATCGGCCGACCAGCAGGTCGGTCGGTCGGTCGGTCGGTCGGTGGGTTGGTCGATTTTCGCCGCGTCCCCGATATCGAAGTGATTGGGTACGCGTCGACAGGACGCCGCCACCGTCGTGGTGGTTTGGAAACGCGGTGGTGTTGTCTCTCTTGTAAGTTAAGTCGGGCGTAAGTTATTTCCGCCGTAGTGCACCCTGTCCGCCACGCGAAAGCTAAAGCGGAGAGTACACTTGGTAAAAGAGCGATTGTTCTCTCTCTGTTTATTTTCTCTCTCTCTCCTATGTCTCTTTCTCTTTATCTCTGTTGTTCTATGCGTTATTCCATAATTGCATCGTCCATTACGAGTGCTTTCAGTTATGTATAAGTTATGTATAAGCGAAAGACAAAGGAGAAAGAGAGAGAAAAGGGGGCGATTGAAAGGCGACTTACACAGATTACGTAGATTAAACCCGCATATGCAAACGGATGCGAATCCGCGGCTCACGTTTCACGTTAAACGGCTGGTTTGATTCGAATCCATTATTCATATTGGACATACCACGCTGTACGTACATCAGGCGGAGCAAAAGTCAAGATCGGACTAGCGCACGTGTACGCGGCGTGTACCTATGCGGGCGCGGTTTCTAGGATAACCGTTTGAATAATCAATTTTAAGTAACGGCAGCGATGTTTAAGGGGATGCTGGAGCTGCTAGTGAACTATTTTTTCACTATAGCGATGGTAATTGCAGTTTCGAAAATTCTCTTTATTGCTTGTGCGGAATAAAAAATCCTTTTCCACAAATGAAGTATAGATAGAAAGAAAGCCCGCTCTACAGGACTTTATATTCAAAATGGAAAAAAAAGTTAGAAAAGACAAATGCAAGTTTTTAACTTTTTTCCATTTTGAATATAAAGTCCTGTAGAGCGGACTTTCTTTCTATCTATACTTCATTTGTGGAAAAGGATTTTTAATTCTGCACAAGCAATAAAGAGAATTTTCGAAACTGCAATTACCATCGCTATAGTGAAAAAATAGTTCACTAGCAACTCCAGCATCCCCTTAACGCGGCTCGACGCGCGCTGCGCGCGAACGAGTGAGCGATTTCGATTAACTTTATGCACATCTAAGAATCATGTACACACGCGATGATCACGATAGATAAACGCGGATTTTTGCGGATACCAGCCGGCTTTACCTCCACTTAATCCGCTTTCCATTTGCGGTACATGCGATACTCTGAATGCGGGCGATCGTGTTTCATGCATTAATGGTATCAACGGTACATGTCGGCTATTATAATGTCTGCCCACGGTATTCGCTGATCGTTATGGCATCGAACGTAATATACAAAATCAAAGAATCGTATTATCGTTTGCTTTTATTATTCCCAAGTAGATTACGACAGAGCTTTTCTTCTTGTGAAGAAAAAGCCGCGTTCTCGCACGATGCATTTTACATTCAAAACTGGATTTAATCACGCGATGTTAATTAATTACGATCCTCTCTCGGTTCTTTCTTCTCTGACGTAACACGCGGCTCGCGATATTACGTCGTAAGGCGCGAGTTTCTTCTGCTCGGATTAGCGTGCGCAGTAAATCCGAAATAAATTCCGTCACTGCGCGAGTAGATTTCCATTATAATTTCCAATTGAAATTGTGGACTGCCACGGACTCGGTGCGGCCCGGCGCGTCTCCGCGTTGCATACAAAATTACTTCGACGCACCGTACTGTCGTTGTATTCGGTGAAACTGCACAGAGTGTGACGTGGATTACATGAGCTAATTACTGTCGTAGTTACTCGGGCACTGGCGCGTCGTACACACCCCACGGAATAATTAATGCTGATAATAGATATATGCCACGTATTATGAATTGCGTTATATAATACCGATATTAATCCGTTGTTGCGGAGATTGATGATAATCAAGGAATGACAAGCATTCGGCTATTTAATTAGTGCGACGAATCTACGTTCGACTTATGCCATCGTCTGTCCATTTTGTCGCACGTGATATAATAAATTACTTATTGTCGGATAATCAACGCGATAGAAATAATTGTGCATATTAATAATTACTATTCTTTTCTAGAAGACGAAAGAATCTTATAAGATACGTTTAACTCCGATGTAATCAAATTGAAATTGAATAAGTGAAATAAAAATTGCATAAATAATGTAACAAGTCGTACTTTGGCAGTGATGTATATATAACCGATATTAGAATAGTTTATTTAATTGATGCAATTAATTCCATCATCAATGAAAGCGTATTGGATTATCAGCGAAAAGCAAATCAGAATACATTAAAATGGGTTACGATATGTAAAACGTACTAGTAGTGAATCAGAATACAAAGTACGTCTCAGTACGTTAGTGAAGTTCCGGAAGTTTAATCCAAAGTTTAATCAGCAGAATGTCTTGTCTTTCCCAATGTAATGTTGAACATCTGAAAAACTCATGAAATGACTTTGTCTGAAATTTTTAATTTAAAAAGAAAATCGACTTGCTGAGAAAATTTCTTCTTTAATAAGGGCGCATACGATAAAACACATTATTTTAATTAATATAATTGTTTTAATTATTCATTTCTAATGAAATCGGGTTACAGTATTTTCATAGTTGCCTTTTTTCATGATGCTGATTACTTTGATATGACAGTCGTATATTATCATCTATGTGCATCTTTGAGCAGCTGTCATGATTGAGGATATATCTCGAATTTCACATTACAATTTGTGTTTTTTGCCGTTGAAAGCTGAAATTTACTCATCAAATGCCAGATTAAGAATCTGTAGAAGATTGACACAATCGTGTATGACACTTCGTCAAGCTAGTTTTTTGAAATTGATCATCTTGATGCAATTATCCTATTTTTGATAAGAATATTCACTACCGTGATTATAGCGCGATAAATAAAAGAAGATACTAGGACTTGCTTATATCAGATTTGCACTTTTTGCAAAATACCGCGGAATTATTTTGGAGAAATATTGTACGGCTCTTTTTATATTGCAAAAGCGCCTTGTAAATAAGAAATAATCGTAAATAATAATTAAAGGCGCAAAACTGCAATATATTTTTACCATAATATAAGTTCAATAATGAATAATTTTGAAAAATAGATAGCGAATGCGTATTCTAATAGAGTAATTCCTTTATTTACTTTTAATTAATTATACGTTAGTAAGTTTACGTTAATTTTAAAACTGCTCAACCAACTTTGTACTCTTTACTTCGTACTTTCTACTTTGTGGTCATCTCTCCTGAGAGATATATGGGAGAGACTAAGGTCCTAGCATTTAAAAAAAATATGTGTTTTGTTCTAAAAACAATGTTTTATGAAAGAAAAGATTAAAATATAATAATTTATAACAGTCTATCTTTTTAAGATTTTTTAATATTTATAATTTAATATTTAAAATAACAAGGTATGTTTTTTCGACAATCAAAAGAGAAGCTATAGTTATTTATTCCTAAATTATCCTAAATAAAAAATCATAATAATTTAAAATCACAATAAAGTATTCAAAATATCTATTTTCGAATTGGCAATTAATGAATATCACATCTTTTTTAATACTTAAGCATTTCTCGGGGATTTTCCCGACTTTCTTATATCATCGATCCGCTGCGTACACGATGGCGTACGTGCACGCATTACCCTATTGTGCAATTTGCGTGCGCGTTATAACGTGAGTACCCGTTTGCGGCTAATTAACCCGACCGGCCAATGTTTGCACCGAGCTTACGCCTCTGGCCTGAAAGACCGCGATTTCTCCTTTCATACGAAATAAAGGCGTCCATTGTAAATGGCGCGCTTTCACCTACTTGCCGGCTTACAAAGGATGCTTGGCCTTTGCGTTTGTTCCCGAAAATGTATTTCGTACTATCATTCAATAATGAATTAGCCGCATATCCGTTTTGCGTTTGTGTTACATGTAACAAAGGAATAAATGTCGCGCAAAGCTGCGCTTAAAAGTTTTGTATGTAGAAAGAGTCAGAAAAAAGGAAAAATTCGAACATTTACTCGCGTAACATGTAGCTAATCCTTGACTGTATTTTCTTTCTGAATATACATTAATTTTGTAAAGACACGTAGTGCATTAATATAATACGTAATAAAAAACTTTTGCTAATGGCTATAAATTTATCTTTGTAACAAATTTTTATATTTTATATGCAAAAAAGAGCGTTACGACAATGTCAAATGCAGAATGACATTTCATTTAGCATTCAAAGGTACGAAATGAAACAAGAAATATAAAGGAATATAAAGAGCAACTGTGTGTCACTGTGAATTTAAAAAGTCACGTAATAATACGAAGTAAATTTCTGTCTTTGACGTGCATAAATGTACATTAAATTAATTAATTAATCATGTAATGTAGACAGAGATCTCGTTGGTTCCGCGGAACGTGACAGAGTCAGTGTTTCTTTTTAAAAATAACATCGGCCTGTTTTTGAGAAGATCAAGAGTATGATTCATATGATTCTTCGCCATAAACCGTACCGTATTTTCCCACGCCTGTTCAGCTTCCAATAGATTTATTGATCTCGCGTATTATCTTTTACTTGATATCTCCCAACTGCGGACTTGTGGGGTGAAGCGAGGTACTTCCGTCGATCAAACTTCCGCGGTTAATTAACCACCGGCCGATATTTGCTCGGGTTTTGCGCCCGATACTCGCTTCAAGACCGTAATGATGTTCGCTCTCAAATAGAATCATAGTAATCCGCCGTTTAACGGCGGAGTTATCTGCTATACTCGTGAAACCACAAATACACGGCACCCCCAGTCGGAAGTGGTTAGTACCGTAAATATCAGATTTTGTTTCGCGACTGACTGACCCACCGACCGAGATGTACATCGTTTTTGGTCTTTTATATTTGCGCCCTGGCGTCTCACTGTCCCCTAACAAGTTTATCGCGACAATGAGAAGAGATGGCGCGTGATATTAACACGCCATGATATTAGGGTGTCTTTATCACGGCTGAACAATCTTCGTCAGACGGAACTCGAGATTCCGAAGTGGGGAAAGAAAGAAATGTTTGCGAATCTTCTTTCTTTTTTTCTTTCCTTTATATTTATTTTCTTTATTTTTATCGTATTTTTTTTCGCTCGCGGATGAAGAGAGAGCAGAATCTGTTTCTTGATTAGTATAGATATTGATAGATATTGAGAAGCGTTGTTGTAATTTCGAACTTTCGAAACATTCTCCGGAGAGAGAATGCGCTCAAGTTTTTGTTTATGATGCACGTAGCCGTTTTACAGGCAGGCGGTTTTTGCGCGCGCCTAACTTCGCAACTGAACTGACTACCGCGTTCTTGACTAACAATGACGGGGACTTAACTCATCCAGCAGAACCAATAATATTGATTGCGGAAACTGAATAGCACTCTGGGTTCTGCGAATAAGATTCTGCGCAAACTTTGTCAATTAAATCCAAGTGCATTCAAACATTTACAGAATACGTGCAGTGATTGCGGGATTTAATGACCTCGGTCACATGTATTTATAAGAAGCCCTTTTATTGCCCTCAACTTGCACCACGAGATACTCGCGAATTCTACAGTGCAATGTAAGCGCAAGATATTCGCGTACATTCAACTTTATATTATTTTTAATTAGATTTAATTAATATAAAAAGCAAAATTTTATTTGAAAGATAATTCTAATGTTATTATTATTATTATTTCGACTTTTTGCACAGAATTCTGATGAAACTTATTAATAAAGTACATATGAGCAATCGTCGGAGAGTGCACCAAAATAATTATAAAGTATTCACAGAACAGAGTGGTGTGTTCATAAAAGTAACACGAGTTTCGGATGCATCATGATGCAGAATCTACGTGGAAATCGTGATTTGGGTCAGAGTGCATTCCGGCGTTTACGGCCTACGTGCATCGGTTGTAAAGGCGCCCTCAAAACCTAATGACAAACAGCTGGCACAACCCCGCCAGCGAGGATTTAATGCTCCGATCCCTCGGTAGTGAGAACCGTTTAATAAGAATTCTCACCGCTTCATACATTTTTCATGATAAAACGCAACGGCTCTATCAACTAAGAGGATGAAGATGGATAAATATTATTCATCTAATGCGCCGCTGTCATTATCTCCCTTCTTCTTTATAAGCGTGCTTTTATAAGCAGTCTCGAGAAAAAGGACTTTATTTAGCGTCCCGCAAGAAACTAGATTTATCATTTCGTCGCAACTGGAATTCTTGGTCCCTCACATTTATCAAGGATTCTCCTGCAGGACCGGATAATCTCAGTTTTCACAAAACTTTCGCGTTAACGTCACGCGAATCGAAGAGCCACTTCGGGCACTGCTTCTCAGAATCCATGCCGCTTGTTAAAACAATCTTGTAAATTCAGGGCTGCCGAATATCGACGAAAAATCGAGAAAAAGAGAGAGCAAAAGAGGATGAGAGAGATAGGACAAGTTAATTTTATTCCGTTGTTACGTCGGTTTCGGCGCGTCCATTTTCCGCGAGTTCACCCTCTGTCGATATCTATTTTTCATCGTTTCTCCCCAACCATTAAACGCGAGTATCCTCCTTTCACGATGCTCCGTTTTCTCGCCCTTTCATAACATTGCGCTAAATCGCGCTCTCCTTCTCGCATCTCAATCTCCTTTTATTTCAATTTCTACCCTCATTCCGAGCCGAGATCTTCTTTCTTCTTTTAATATTATCGTACCGCTGGCGCGTAAAGCCGCGAGCTTGCGGCCGAGCTCGACCAGCGACCAGGCCGAGAATTGAGTTCACGTAAAAATTGGACAAGCTGCTCGCGCTACGCGTTTACGGCGCTTTTACTGCCCACCGAATAACATCCCCCCTGACGCGAGGGAGGCCCTGTCGTTCGTTGTAGCCGTCATCCTATAGACACCCCCGGGAATCTCATCGGTGACAACGCCGGCCGTACCCGCTATAATTGGCATGAAAGCGGAAATAAGAGTTTACGAGCAATTCTCGCGGTTAGTCGGGCAAGACAAAGGTCGCAATATATGTCGAGCGTTAGATGCAAACACCCGTTTACGACTTTGATGACAACTGACCAGGGCGAAGGGAGCAACCGGATCGCAACGATCTTCGTCGTCGCTACTGTCGACGTCATCTTTGTCCTCGTTCTCGTCTTCATCCTTGTCCTCGTCGTCCTCGTCGTCCTCGTCGTTGTCGTTGCCAGTTCTAGAAGTTCGCTTTAGCGCGTCGTCTTCCGCAACGCAGGACAGTATATAGTCCGCCCTGCGCCTTTAACGAGATTGCGATCTAGTATCGCTGCGCTAAGCCAATTTACCCACGACGTTGCGCCCGACGCTTAGATAATTTATCGCGACACAAAGTCTTCCCTGTCTCCTCCTGCCTTCCTTCCACCCTCGGTCCTCCTCCTTCACTCGTTTCCCACCGTCCCGCATCGCGCTCGCGAAACTCGCGGAATTTGTGCAGGATACAGCGGCTGCCCAAGTTCCGCAATATTCATTAAGGATTTTGCGGTGTTTCCTCCTACGTGGTGGTACGCGGTCGGGTCAAAGTAAACTCAGTGGTGCCTGGATATAACCGGCCGGTAGTTGCGGCGATCCGTCATTGGACTGTCCATGCACCGCTACACGACGCAATAATCCCACGCGGTCAGTATTTACAGAGACATAATCGTGCATCGCTCCTGCACCACGAGTAACTGAACCCTTCATACTCCAGCAGGTGTACCGTTATTAATTCGTCATTAATTTGTGGAGCACAGAGAAAGAGAGAGAGAGAGAGAGAGAGAAGGAGAGCGTGAAATCCTCCTCGTCGTTGCATTCTCGTAACGGGGTCAAAAATCTTGGGGTCGAAAGGCGATGTCATCAACATGCGCGCGCGCGAACAGAGTACACGTCATGGAGATTTCACCTCATTATCACGTACGCGTAATAATTAATCCTTCATCTTGCGTCGTAAGCAACGTGCGAGCGAGAGAGAGAGAGAACAGAGATGAACGCTTGACGCGATATTGCATGGCCGAGTTGCGTCACGATGTTACGTGAACGCAAGTCCGCGCGCGTCATACTTGACGGAGGAGAATTCTTTGGATACAAGAATTCCGCAATCCGCGCGGGAATTATCTCGAAAAAGTCCGCTCGATGTTAAGTGAGCGATAATTTCACTTTTATCACCTCCACTTTATCCCCTTAGGGCTCGTCTCTCTCCAGAACCCTTTATAACTCTCGCCTCTTTTATTATAATTTTATTATAATTTTAAATGACTCCCGTGATTAGGCGTTATTTTCAATTATGGCACGGGGAGAAGAATCGTCTCGCCAGGGAGCCCGTCCTGTTGTTCGAGATTTCCGTGGCGCCCCGCGCGCGCACGTCGACGCCGACGACGTCGCGGCGCCTTCGGTGACGACCACATTTGTCCCGGGCCGAGCGTTACGTCATCGTTAGTCATTAATAATGGCCGCAGGGCCGCCTTGACCCGGCCTATCGATGTATCATCGTGCCCGGCTATTGCCGCACGCTCCGTGATATAATCCCCCTCGTAAATTTGCTGCGTGAGAGACGAAAAAAAGAAACAAAACCAACGGAACCCTGACGAGCTCACTCTCTCTCTCTCTCCACTGCGCGCACGGATCCTTCTTCCTGTCTCCCGGATATCAAAATTCATGGTGCGCGCCGTTGCGCGGCGGACCGCCAGATTTGCAACATTCATCGGCGATACGTGTCTCTTCCGAAACCGTGTGCCGGCGCGCATGCACACTTTTACCGTAATTTACGGCGCTAGGCGTTGCCCCATATGTTCCCGAGGTCGTGAATTACGGGCCGCGCCGTTGCGCGTTTTCCGGTGGTGGTGGTGGCGCGTGTAGACACGCGCGGAATTCGCGACGGGGTCGAACCACCACGGGTGGCGGTGATGGTAGTGGTGGCGGTGGTATAATGGAGTCCATATCTTCAAAATTTAACTTGGAAGCTTAGTACTTCGCGGAACAGAAGGGACGCTCGTATAACGGTTTATCATGCATGCGAGGGTGGTGCGAGCTGTTTCTCGCGCCCCCCTTGTGTCTTTCCGCATCGGTCATCGGCCGGTCAAGAGGCCGCACCGATTTTACGACGTGGCCTCTCGCTCGATCGTCAACGATGACGTGCACCCCCTCGATCAACCCCATCACACGCCGCGTGTGAAGTGTCGCACGCGCGAGATCTATTTTTAGAACACGCGAGATCTATTTTTACGACGCGCGAGATGCCGTGGTCGGCGCATCGATTTCTAAAAGCCGAATGCGTTACACGTTGAGTCTTTTGTTCGCAGTTTATTTGCCGGCGCGTTCGAAACGGTGAACGTCCTCGATGGTTCTTCCTCGTCTTTCTTGAGGAAAGCAATCTTGTGAAATATCACGACGCATCCTCATTTTGCGAAACGCGTTATCTCGCGTTTAATCGCGGAGATCCATCGGTGCTTTTGCGAGCGGCGTGCATTGAAGGTCCCTGAGAACGTGTTTATTTCGGTGCAGCGGGCCTCTCTCTCTCTCTCTCACTCACATTCCCTGTGCATCCGCATAATAAATCTTCCGGCCGACCGAGTTTCTCGTAATCCAATTAAGATTTTCGCGAGTTCGTCCTCATCCTTTCACATCAATTACGGGGATCCTGGCGGACCTGGAATTGCGAACGACTCGCCGCTAAAGTCATAGCGCGGTGCTCTTCTTTGGCGACAACAAGGAGCCGCCCGGGACCGTTTTTTGCTGAAAGAGCCTTAGGGATTTCTTCGTCAGACGTAGCCCTTGTTAGAAAGAGGTTAAATCGTGCTATATATATGTATACACACACGCACGCACGCATTGGACCGGTGATAGTAGCGAGTGATCGATCGATCCGAAGGACCGGGGAGGCTCGCTTTTATGAGCGAGGATGTCGTCGTGCACGTACATACGCACGTGCGTGTCGTACTGCACTACGTATACTCGTCCACGCGGATTCCCATGTGCGGAACGTGGAAATAACAGAAACAACGTATCGAAAAAGGGGAATTGTGTTCCGAAGTGGAATCGTTCGGGAACGTCGAATAAACGTCGGTTTTCGACCGGATCGAGAAGATTAGACGATTTAGAAGACGTATTTATTGCGTCGTTATTTCGTATTTGTACATCGCGATGTGATTTTTATTGTCGAATCTCCGCGTCAGACGACGATTATTTGTCGAAATATGTCCCTACGTTTGTCCCATCAATTCTTTCGTTCTAAAAAATTGACAACTGCAGAATACATTTATTTGTACATATTACATGATTCAAAAATATTTTTATATTTGAAATAATAATAGAAATTAGTAAAATAAAATAAATAGAATATATTAAAATTAAAATTAAAAGATATTAAAATAAAGTACGTAGCTACATGTGTAATCAGCGAATTGAAAGGTCAAAATATCAAAATTCGGCTCGACCTTTGCCTCGTGATTATTATTCATTTATTCTTTTACATTACGCGCCCCCTAATTGCGAAACTCGTTTCTTTCGTCTAGACAACGAGGAGCACGGACGTTTTCAGCGACAGTACATTCGTGTAATTTGGGATGCTGAATTCTTCACGTGACTCTGAGGATTATCGTACGAAAAATCGCGTATTTGTCATCGATCTCCACAATTTCGAAACCGATCTCTCCTCGAGATTGCCGTTGTATCAACGATCTCAATATTGAACGTGGCCCAACTTCTAAAAGTATCCGACGAGAATTCTCTTACAATCCGCACCGAAAGACACGAGTCCCCTCCGTGCAGCAGTTTATCGGGTCTCCGTAAACGCGTTCGGATTGTAACGGAGATTTTTCCGTTTCATTTCGTCGAGGGAGATCGCCGCCGGTGACCTGTGTGAAGTTAACACCCCATTTTTGAAATTTTGAAATTCTAAAAGTTGTTCCAGGTTGTTCTAGACTTGTTCCAGAAGATCAAATTTATATAATAAAAATTTTCACGGAAAATTGAAAAAAACAATTTTTTACCTGGCACTCCATTTTTCGAAAATCAAACTTTTAAAGGTTGTTCCAGGTTGTTCTAGTTGTTCTAAACATTGTTCCAAAGTATTAGATTGATTGGTCAAAACCTTTAAGAGATATCGAAAAAAAAAGAATTTTGGAAAAAATCGTTTTTGAAGAATGGAA
Organism: Ooceraea biroi; assembly: GCF_003672135.1. Classification (NCBI taxonomy): domain Eukaryota; kingdom Metazoa; phylum Arthropoda; class Insecta; order Hymenoptera; family Formicidae; genus Ooceraea; species Ooceraea biroi. The sequence goes on from NC_039507.1 coordinate 9,192,426, forward strand.
CAAGTTTTATATCCAAGAAAATCTCGAAAAACTAAATAAAACCAAATAATAAGTAAAGTCACCCTGAGGTTTCGAATCGGGGCGTATAAATTTTGTTCCCGGTTGTTCTACTCGAGAAAATGATAGTTCTAAAGCGGGAAGCCTGGAACAAGTTTTATATCCAAGAAAATCGCGAAAAACCAAATTTTTCGAGTAGGGTACAAGAGTAAAGTCACCCTTAGGTTTCGAAACGGGGCGTATAAATTTTGTTCCCGGTTGTTCTACTCGAGAAAACGATAGTTCTAAAGCGGGAAGCCTGGAACAAGTTTTTTACCCAAGAAAATAGAAAAATAATATTTTCCATTAAAGAGTAAAGTGGACCTTATTATATTGTTGCTATGGTCTTGAAATTTTTGTTCTGAGTTGTTTTACACGGTTATAAACATATTCTAAATCGACAATGTTGTAAGTTATTTTGTTTGGGAAAGAATGTCCAAAAACGATTTTTTCCAAAATTCTTTTTTTTCGATATCTCATTAAAGGTTTTGACCAATCAATCTAATACTTTGGAACAATGTTTAGAACAACTAGAACAACCTGGAACAACCTTTAAAAGTTTGATTTTCGAAAAATGGAGTGCCAGGGAAAAAATTGTTTTTTTCAATTTTCTGCGAAAATATTTATTATATAAATTTGATCTTCTGGAACAATTTGGAACAAGTCTAAAATAACCTGGAACAACTTTTAGAATTTCAAAATTTCAAAAATGGGGTGCTAACTTCACACAGGTCCACCGGTGTTTGCTCGATGAAAATACCTGTGGGACACCCGAGAGGACCAGTCCGTCGCGCAACAACAGGGTTGTATCGATTAAGGATTCGGCTGACTTGCGCGCAAAAGACAACTCAACTTGTTCATACTTGCCTTCAGTGACGAAGACGAAGATCGATGCCGGCTTGGTGTTGGAGGCGCTGCACGTGTAATTGCCCGTGTCGGACTCCACCGCCTGGCGGATCGTCAGCCGGCTCTGCGTTGGTCCTGGATCGGTTTGTACGGTCACGCTGCCGCGCGTGGTGTCGTAGTTTATCATCCGGTTATTGTGATACCAGAACACGTATTGCGGCGGCGTCGGGCTCTGGAACAGATAGAAGAAGAATGGACGCCGGTTGACAAGCATGAGATTTAACGCGCGGGCTCCGACAACGCAGCACAAAGAACCGAGGGGTCCGTGGGCTCCTCGCCGAACCTCACTAACATTCGTTATGAGGATTTCTTTCGATGCGGGATAGCGCGTCTTTGTGCCCGGCGAGGAAACCGCAAATGCTGACACGGGATCTCTTTTTGCCTCGTTGCTATTTCCGTTCGCTTATTTCTGGGAAAGCATTGTGGAAGATCTAGTTCGTGTAGTATTTATATATAATGCCTACGATCTCTACGTTAATTTGAGCCGTTCAAAGTAATTAACTCCACTTTTTGAATTTTTTACAATTTTAGTGCCAAAGCACTTGATTAATGCTGAACTTTTTATATTTAAAATAAATTTCCTTAATAATTGGGCTTAACATTCTACACTGTTTATTTGAATTTAAATTTTAAAATATTTTATCAATTTCTCTTCTTTTTGTTTTATGGAGTTAATCAAGTTGACAAATGAGCAGCTCGTTTATAATTGAGCTAGGCGCGACCCGGGTTATTTAGTTAATAATTTATAACGACGTACTTGTGTGCGAAATTTATTCAATTTATTAATTAATCAAATAATGTAGAAATATTTAGTATTCAAATTCAGAAAAATCACGGCGATGCCAGTTTATCAAGGTACGTGCAGTAGAAATTCGATCTTATGCTTTGGTACATCATATCTTGAAGCAATTAAGTGTCAACTTGCATGGGGTTTTAATACTTGCTCGCTTTTACGACAGGGCCGCTGACGTGCAAGAGAAACTGCTTGCAAAAACGCGAGTTTGCGTCATACGCGAGGGTTTTCGTTAAGTGAGGGCGCGCAATTCAGCTGTAGCTGCGAGCGATGAGGTACCGTCATCCGTTTATTATAACGCCGGATACAGCGTTTACAGCGGCCCTGTCGTGCCGCAGAATACAGGAAGGATAGGTACGTGAAACGGCGCGCTGTTAAGGCGGAACGCCCGCGTGCTTCAGCCTCGGCGTCCTCGGGAAATGTGCGATATGCAGGCAACGACAGAACAGGCGCGTAAAAGCCGCGGAATAAAGGCAGTCCCGAAGCACTCGCTTTAGCGTGATACGTTTTATTCGCTGTACACTCGCGCGTGTATCCGTACGCAGCATAATCGCGAACGAGTAACTGTTACACGTCACATCAGCGTAATTAGAAAGAGAGAAACAGGAAAGGAGAGAGACTTTCAGCTTTGCATTAATGTCGCATTAATATAAATCAATAAAACAAGGTGGACAATAAATTTCCGCACAGAATGCACGTAGACTCGCTGTTAATTGCGGTAATATCCAAACGCCCATTCAACGCGACTGCATTGCGACCGTAATATATTATGTAATATATTAACTCGAGTCACTTGAAAATAACACGTTTATTTATACTGTTGTGACACACAAACCGAGTAATAATGCAAAGACACGCTATAAATGTGCGTAGAAACAACTCTGTTAGATTTGCAGTGTGTAAACGCGCGGTTATCGTTTGCCATTTCGTTGCGAAATGGTTTCATCGTTCCATCATGTTCGGCATAGGCGCGCCTTGCACAGTGCATAAATTTCCGCCCAATGTGGTCGCGGCATCAGATACGCGGGACGTTGCTCGTCATCCGTTTATTGTAACACCGGATACGCGCTTGTATTGTGGCGGTGGCGTCGAGCCGCAAAGCGGACGAAGAATAGACGCGCGAAACCGTACGCAGCGAGGTGCGGGATACCCGAGGATTTTCAGCTTCACGGGTTTCGCAGCCGGCAAAGCGAGCAAAGCGAGGCTGGGTCATGCGGAGGCCACGCATTCCTCTCTATGCTAAATGCTCGTTCTTTTGTCCCCGTTTAAGGTCCCCTAAGCTGTCGGTGAATGCTCACTGCGACTCGGCGCATCGGCAAAGCTGCAAAGCTGAAGCGTTCGTCATAGAGAAACGATCGTCACATCTCATTATTGTTGCCGCAGCGGCCAAGTGTTCTCGCCGAGCAAACGGGATACGTTGCACATGAAAAGCTAGGAAACAAATATAATTCGGTTTTAAATGCAACCGAGTTCCGCCGTAATTATAAGCGCCCGCGGAAAGTTCGGAAAGGTGTCGCACACAATATAAAATTATAATCAATGCACATTAAAATATAACATTTCGACGTTCATGCACGAGTAAGCTGTCAACTCCAAACGGGTTTTGTGGCATATAAACAGAGTGCGCTCTCGTGAAAAGTATCGTATAATATAATTATTAATTATTTTGCTTTTCAAGCTGAAGATATAATTGCAATGATATGAATTATCTCTACAAATCGTCGCGCTTATCAGTCTCTTCCTTCGTGATTCATGAAACGTTATACAGTCTCGTTATTTTTTTCAATTAAGCGGAATTATGCTCTGAAAATGTCTTTCTTTTTCGATACCCATTTCAGCGGATTATTGTGCAATTAACTCAGGTAATGGCATCCGTTGTGTGTGCGTGCGCGCGTACAAGCTTTTTGAGATATTACAGTCGATTTTGCGTCGCGAGAGACGAATAAATCCCTCCACAACCGCTGTATGTAATTCACTTTGCGCATTTAGGGATTCATATAAATTATCCCATTGTTCTCGCGAGACGACAAAGTGGAGTTTCAACGGGGTTATACGAGTTGAACGTGGTAGAAGAAGGCGAATTGTATCAAACAACTAACACAAACTGTTAACATCACGCTAATTACGCCGCTGCTTAGCCCGGTAGCGATATGCATAAAGTGCATGCATAATGTAAGACGGTAACGACGATAGTCTCGTCATATTAATGAGGAGTTGTCAATAAAACGATCGCAAACATCTGACCGCGTGCAAATCTGCTTTTGCATAAATTTGCATTATGTCGCAATGGAAAACGAGTATGATTTTAAACTGTGAGAGGTGTTATTAATATTGCATTGATTGTTCCGATTATGAAGTAGCGGGCGTGTGTGCATACACGTGAAATTACACGCAAAATTACACGTGCACATAGATAAATCCGCAAATCTCACACGCGGTGTCGTTTTGCCGAATTTCTACGATATTTCGTACGTATTCAAGATCAGTTTGCTTGATACGGCTTCATTGCGGGATCAGCGAGAGAGCAGTTGGCGAATAGTCAATCGCTCGTGAATTTCTTACGGACAATATTCGTACCGCATATACCTCAATAATATAGTATTTTAAAAAAAGATCTTAAAACATCCGCTTGCATATAACTGGTCTCGTTCATTTTGTTGAACCATACCATTACGAGAAAAGCATCTATCGTATGCTCTCAATACCGCATTCATATCCGGCGTTTTACGCGAGTATTTTTCGAACGATAATTTTTGCTTTAAAAAAAGGTCGATGATTTTCCATCGTCGATGCAATTGATCGACTTTACCTCATCCTATAAGCTGAACCGATCGAGATAGCGGGAATTATGTCGATCGCTGAATTCAGCAGTCTCGAGCGCCTGCCATGAAGTAGAAACGGACGGATCGCGGCGGTCAAGTAGAACAAAGTACGACGAGCGCGTCCGTTCGTCAGTCCGATCTTTTGCCCGAGATGACGAAGTGCTCACTCCCATCTCGTCCGGCATTCACGTTTGCGAATATGAAATCCGCACGCTGCTTTTGTGCCTGCCAGCAGGAAGCAAAAGCCCGTTCGACCGCAACACGAGGTAAATCCGCATCTTTTCGTCGCGTCGATTCGTAGCTGCTAATTGCGAGTGGAAAATCGGATTCGCAGCCGGACGCGATCCCACGCGTAGATGCGAGAGTAAAGCGAGGTTTTTTGCTCCCGCTATCGTCCGCCACGAGTCACTCCAATTTCGTATCGACGACTAAAAAGGTTGAGCGTTTCGTGTTCCGCTTTGTTGGCGAAAAGTCAAAAAAAAAAGGAAAATCCCGCCGTTACGTTCCGCCTGGGTGCGCCGTGAAATTTCGCGCTGCCCCGTTTGTGCGCCTCGAGGAATTAATTGCCGCGCCCCGGGGTGGCGTCTTAAAGAGAAATACCTTTGGGAACGTCGAATTCCAGTCCCGACGCTGTTCTTATATCGGAAGCGGAGCCTGAAACGTCCGCCTGCGACTCCGTGAGGAATTCTCACGGAGAGAAATATTTCGGAGATCCTTCGAGATCTTACGACGTTCACGGACGGAAGCAACGCGAGCCTCGTAACTTGTAAAATACGGCGGATGTAAACGTGCATAAAATACTGCGTTTTTTTAAACAATTGCAGCACGACAGTGCGGGTACCTTCGAGAAGAATTATTCTGCCAGGCTAGTGCTTAATGGGCATTTTATACGATGCTGCTTCGATATAATGCTTCACACTCTATTTAATTTCGAATTTTACGCTGTATTTTTCGCTCGATTTGTCTTTCAACAATGAAAATGAGAAGGGACAAATGCAATATTATGACAATATTGCATTTGTACATGACAATATTGTAATATTTTCCTATAAGTATAACGATATACGGTATAATGATATCATTGTTCTTTTAATAAATTTATATATATATATATTAAATAAGAAATTATTTTTAATTATTAATTTATCTCTCACTATTTTCCTTAGGTTTATTTCAAATCGAAAAATACATGAGAAAAATATATTCGTGCTTCGCTATCACAATTTTCTCCATTAATCTCGTAGCGTTTGCAATGAAACGTCACGAATCGACTTGCACGCGAATGCAACTTTCAAGTAAGTCGATGAAGCGTAAATCGCTCGTTTAACTTAATTGAATAAACGCACTGCGGCAGTTTCGAATATCCAATTATGCTTGGGTCCTAAGGCGACCTTTGGGAAACTCGTGTGGAAGGTCCAGTGCAGAATTTTAATCAAAGGGACATTTCGCGCAATGGGATTAAATTAACTCGATCTAATAGCGCTTGAGACCTTCCCTCGCAAGCGGACGTCAATTTGCTATCAATCCGATTAATCGACCAAGGTTTCGCCGTGATGTTTTAAGAATGTTCCTCTCGTTTGCACAAGGGAGGAAATCCCGAGCTGGCCTTCATAAACAGCGAAAGCCAATAGGCGAACGTTCGTCTACGTTCGCGTTAATGGCCGCTTCAAGTACACAGTCTCGAATTTCCAAGCACATGGATTCCAAGCAGTCGAGGGTGAGCCGGTACGGGGTTAATTGCCGGGTTGCATGACGCGCATGTCGGTGATGCAATTGACACTGGTGCGTCACGTTGTTGCTAGCGGACAGCGGACTCTGTTTTCCAGATAAATAGAGTAACACGACACAGAGCACGGACATTATTAATGAAGTGGCGTCTGTACACCTTCTCCGTTCCCTATCAACACAATTAACAATGCATTTTTCGCGCACGTACAGCGTTTGGATTCTTCGTGGGTGCTTCTCTGCTTTTAAAAAGCTCGTTAAAAAAGGAAATTTTTAACGAGGATTAATTCTTGTTTGTGAAATACATTCTGTTTGCCTGTTGAATTTTACTGACGCAAAAAAAATACATTAGCATGATGCAGCAATTTATTAAAATAATTATGCCAACGTCTGCCATCTCAAAGCGTGTCTCGCGAAAGAAAGCAACGCGAGATCTTATCCGCGAGCTTTATCCCCGCTTGATGTTTTACTTGATTTTTATTGTGCGTCCGCTTGCGTAGGCGGCAAAAACCGTCATTAGGTAGACGCTCTTCACAGCTCTGACAGTATTATTATTTATGACTCGTTGTAGAGAGCGAAGTAACGCCGTTCATTTCGAGGTAATTCACGCCCGGCGTCATTTAGGTGTCAAGTGTATTCGCCCATGGTGTAATTGTCATTTACTATACCTCGTCGTGCACAGTCGGGCCGAGCCTGTTCGTCTCCCGACCGTTTGCGAGAGAAACAGTAGCGATATAACACCGCATTTGGCATTCATTAAGAAAATAATGCGGCGACGGCGCTTTGAGCACGGAAATGCAAATACGTAACAACGTAATATCCAACGGCATCCGCGCGTCTTAATGTATGCCAGCTATGAAGGACGAGATAATAATTTGTCACACGTTATTTGTTTCTCCGCTCAGCTCGCCTCGGCGTCCATTGAGAAAAATGGCAATAAACGCGATTTAATTGAATGCAACGCGACGCACAATTTTATTGTTATCGTTGCGCGTCGTGTTAATCAACACGCGAGCGGATATTGTTCAATTGTTAACTCGACGAGCGGGCAATGTTCTTTTTTTACACTTTGCTCAATTACGCATCTTAATAACGTTACTACCAACGTTGACGTAAAATCGATGTCACTGTATTTGCAGCGCCGACATGTCACCCAAGGTGGTCGCGGGTGTTCCGTTTCTATTGCGAGTCCCACTTCTTGAAACGCGTGTTATGTGCACGAATTTCCGCGCGTAACGCGTTAAGCTGATTCCGATGAAAAAGATCTCCATCAATTTTTACGATCAACGGAATTTACGCTCGACGATATTCCCCACGATGCTCGCGCGAATGGCACGGATGTAAATTTCTCGCAAACAACATGGTGGACGGAGGAAAAATAACAACCACCGATCGGCCAGCGATCTGCCCGAGAGGATAATTTTCGCAAATTTCACCGCAAGTTTCCCGCCGCGTCGTCGCTCGCCGTAAACGCGCGCGATGACGGTGGAGGATGGATCCGCAATTTCTGCTCACGCAAATTACCACCCTCGTCGACGTTGCTACCCACCCATTCGCCGCGAATCCCTTCCGAGAAAGCGAAAAGAGAGAGGGATGTTTGCTCCAAGAAGGCGCGCGGGGTGCACGGTCCTCCGGGGTGCGCGGCCGTAAAACTTGCGAGTGTGCGGACGTCGATCCCACCCGGAGATAAACCGAGTTACTTGGCGCGGTCTCTGTGTGCATCATGCAACTGTGCCTTTCGCGACACCGCCGCTACGTGCATTTCGATCGTGCGCAAACACACACGCACACGGTGTATGCACATCACGGGGGATGTGATGGCCAGGCTTATATACGTCGCTATACGAGAGGGTGGTTTTCCGTGTGCTCCGCCGCGCGTGCACATCGACGTAAGTTTGTCAAGCTGCAGCGGTGGTTGTTTTGCAAGCTCGAGGGGCTTCTGGATTGAATCCATCGCGAGGGAGGAAGAGGAAGAGCCGGAGGAGGAGCAGGCGGCTTTTAACTCTCGGCATCACTGGAAGAACGACCCCGAGCGACGCATGGAATTAATATACGGTTCAGCTGTCTCCGATATCTCCTCGAGCGAAGTCGATAAGCTTCCTGACGTCTCTCTCTCCTTCTGCCAGTACGCTGTAAGACGCGTTGCTAGGAGTAATGCGATTATTTGCGCGCTGATATGCGAGGGAGACTGACAGTTTTCGCCCGTTGGCGTTGCGCTGCGTATCCGCGTTTGATGCGCGCTGATCGATACCACTTCTCTCGCGTCGATACCTCGAGTGGCTCGTTTACTTCTTCGTTTTCGAGCGGAGATGATATTCGGGGTGAATCGTTCGGCCAGAGGGATTTGTTCGTTTTATGCGTGTATATCGGCGACGCGTCTGATCGGAATGTTAATTAGTCACGTCCTCGCGCTTGAGAGTTTATCTCGGTCTCCGATGACCGATAATCGGATCGAGATCGCGCGCTCAAACATCAGTTTGCTAAAGCGGCTTTTTGATTCGTAGTAATAATTTATGTGTCCTCGTACTAGATTTGTGTACATTATTTACTCCTCGCGCCTGCAATATGGCCATGTGCTTTAATTTCCATCGAGAGCTGTTTCCACGACCGAAATTGAGAATAATAATTTAGCATTCAGGACGGCGAACATTCGCGCCTGCATCTATCGTTATTTTCACGAGTAACGTGCAGCAGTTGACATCTCAACTGCTGCATCCGCGTATTCGTAGGAACGCAATGCAATTTCGAAGTACACGCGAAGTACACGCGCTCCTGACAAGTCCAGAATTTATGCGCTCTTTATACACGATTTGTCTAATGCTGTTTACTTTCTCTCGATTTGATTTATTTCGATTTGTTTAAACAAATTTATATCAAAAACAAGTAAAAGGAAGAATTCCGTTTGATTCAACAGTTGAGTTGGTAATAAATTAAAAATTGTAATGCACAAGAATATGTTATAATTAAAGTTATAGTTAAAGTTTTTGCCTCAAGAACACTCGATTAATTACTAAAGGCACTTACTACTCAAAGCTAACTTTCACACATTTCACGAATGACATTTGTATCACAGAAAGGATATTATTCCCCAAGCGATACATCAAAGGTTTTCCTCATCCCTCCGTGTAATTCTCGTGTGTGAATTTTCCTTGCTTCTCCTGCTTCTCAAGGGAATTACGTGGGACGAGGAAGGTTCGCGCATTAAGAATTGAATACAATAACACGTACAAATGCCAGGAATGGAAACGCTCGCGGGGAATCTGCTTCCCTGCTCCATCTCATCGCTTAAGAAACGCGCAACGGAACACCGCGCGCCGAGCACACGCCGCAATGAAGCCGCGCGGAATGGAGTAATCGTCCGTACCACCTATATGTGTAGTAGCTCACGGTCCGACGTGCTGTGCATTCTTCCTCCTTTTTTCCCTCTTGCTTGAAACACTCTGGCAACCGTTTCGCCGGTACCATGGCAGCGGTGCCGCGGGTACAGTCGGTTCAAGGGTAAACCGGCGCGCAATTGCGGGGTAAATGTCCTCGCTAATTACCGAAACACCGCCGGCGGGGTCGCCGCCGCCACCACCGTGAAACGTTTTCGCCTCTTTGGTTTTCGCGAGACGAAAAAGTGTGAAAGAGAGAGAAAGAGAGAGAGAGAGAGAGAGAGAGAGAGAGAGAGAGAGAGAGAGAAAGCGCCTCGCGTCGTCGTTACAACCCGAGCTACAGTAGTCTGCTAATTTACCGTTACAAATGGGACGTGCCGGCCGGCGGAATTATTCTGCGGTTATTTACGATGCACCCCCGTGCCACTGTCTGCGGCATTCGGGGAGACGGCGCGAAGTTAAGCTCCCCTGTTCGCGCTATCACGCCTTTGGTGGTGCAGTGGAAGAGCGATAATAAAAAAAAAGAAAACTTGCAGCTTCCAGCGAAGCGCGGCGATCGATGCGACCGCACAGGAGGGTGGTCGCCGCGTTTGTCTAAACTCCCGGGGAATTATCGTGGCGCTTCAAAAGGACCCAAGAATCCTTTATTTAACCCTCCACGCGAAATCGGACCGGCTCGGGAAGAACTCTTCCTGCGTTTCGAATTCAAGAGAGAGAGAGAGAGAGAGGAGAGAATGGTTTTCTGCAGCTTGCAAGCTCACTCGTGCGTTCCCGAGTTAACCGGTCTTGCGTCTCTCTGAGGCTTGGGGATTAAGGGGGTACGACGATCGGTAAACCTATCGCGACGCGTGATCCGAGGCGAGATCCATCAAGACTTCCAACAGCGTCATCGCTCCCATGACAATGTCTACAGATGGTGGATGTTCAAGTTTTGGATAAAGATTGAACGAGGCGACTCGACGACTCATCTCTTATTCTCGCTTTGGAGAACGACGCGCGCGTACGTCGAGCAGTATGTTGACTACAACGTGGAAATCGAAGTCGGGCTGCTTTTTCACGACGACGCGGCACACGACGCTATTTGGAAACTCCCAGGCAAGCCATCCGTCCGCGCGCTTTTATTAAACACTCCTTTGGCAACAGCCATGGAAACTGGGACGATGCACAGTTCGAGAGCGATTGTGGATATTTCGTACTCTCGGCGCACTTCCCATTTCCGATCCGTTGCGAGGTGAGGTTTGCGCAAAGTTCTTTTTTTCTAGTCGAACACCCACGCTGTGCCGTGGAATCAATTTCGCAGGCGTATCCCTCTTCTGTATCCGGCATATTGTTCTTCGCGGCAAATATGCTGCTTTTTAAGCTACACGAAGCGTGTATTTGCTCCGCAGTGTTTCGCATTTAAGTGCATACGATGTCTAACGTAATGATGAAAATCGAGCCTGCTCCAGAATTTCAATTGCGGAAATGCACAAAGAAAGCACAAAAATTGTAGACACTTTTTAAGGGATTATTTCAGTAAGTATTTCGTAATAATGTAATAAATAGTATAAAAACGCGGTCGCCTCTCTGTTCGCCCAGGCTCTTTGCGTTCGAATGAGGTCTGGGAACGCCATTACCCTTTCGAGGGTAAGCGCGACGCGCCTTTGTAAATTTCTATGGCGGGATAAAAACGTATTTACGTAATGCAGCGCGAAGAAATGCGGCGGAATAGTTTCGTATAATGGCATATTCCAGGCCATTTCTCCGTTATGCCACGAGCGACACCTCCAGCCGTGTACTTTTTATACGGTTGTACTCATTTAATCTGCCACGCGATAGTAATGCGCTTTCTGTTAAAATAATCTTCGTTTGTGTATAATTCACCGGTGAAGCTTTGTTTCTTCTCGAGCAACAGGTAAACATTGTACATTATAGTCATCATGTTCCTTTAATTCTTTAAGAAAATTAGCATGGATATTCATCGATTTCATGCAAGATAAAGCTCAAATTATGATTTTCAGAAGCGAGATTGTCTTGTAAATATACAAAGCACCTTTCAAAAAAGTGAGCAGTATTTGACTTGCTGTATCATTTATTTATACAGCATTCATTTCATCAACGGTAATACAGTATAAATAAAATAAAATTAGAGATAAAAATTTCAAAGATACGTGATGACGAAATATTTTATTTCAGTATGCATCAATGTGATATAATGCATTAAAAAAAAAACAGATGGACATTTGACAATCGCGAGATGGATAAATTTAATTCTCGTCGTTGACGGACCAAATTCCAGATACTTTCGATATAGCTTTCTATTGGATATTTACTTTCTGCGAATACTGTCGCACTTGCCTTGACCAATTTCGTGATCGTGTCCGTCACAGTTCAAACGCGTAAGCACAAAGTCCACGAGCATTCTCGCGATGGTCTCTTTCCAAAGGGTGCGATTGTTATTCTGGGAAATTACACGACGCGTTACAGGTCCACGCGAGACATTTTCTCCTTTCAATTCTCTGATAACCGACGAGGGTAGATGTTGATTTTTCGCGGTAAAGCTAATAATGTGTTCGGGCTGCGTGGAGCGGAGGCGCTTCGAAGTAAGGAGAAACTAAGGGAAACCCTTTGCTCCTGCCCGCGATAAATAATTGAAAAAGGTGCTCGATATCTTCCATGAATAATTTCCCGAGTGGTCTTAAGCGAAGCGATATTTTTCCGCGCGAGATTCGCATGAATTTGCTGCTGCCGATAACTTTTCGCGAAACACGGCGAGTCGCTTCGGTTGGTCGACACCGGAGCCCGGCGTAATTGGTAGGAGATCGCAGGTGCGGATCTGAGAAAAGCCAGCTAGCTGGTTGACTGGCTGGCTTGATATGGTGAGATCGCGGAATAAACAAAGGCAATCTTTCGGATGATTGGCGTTTATTAGCTGTCCCGCGGACATGCGAACGCGCTTAAAACAAGGGATGTCGCTGCACTCGTCGCTGCAACATTGCAACTTGATGCAACGGGTGGACAAGGGGTGTGACGGCATTGGTACACCCCGGGGGCGGTTGTTAAGCGGCTTGAAAAACGACCTGGTTTTCCGTCACTCGCTCGTCTCTCTCCTCCCTCTTTCATTCTCTCCCTCTCTCTCTCTCTCTTTCTCTATACAGATATATTTGTCCGCTTCTATATCTGCCTGTATCTTTCGCTCGCTCCTCATCCCTTGCCAACCCTCCTGTTTTCCGCGTCGTTTCTCCGTCCCTCGCATGTCCAACGCTCACAAACAATTCGTGAGATGAAAAAAGCGCTAGTTAGGGAAGCGGATGAAACTGGTCGTGCACTGGTCGACGCGCCGTGTCACTCGCCGGATCCGTTTTTACGGTAGCTTGTCGAATATTGTGTAGCGAAACTGCGTCGCGACACGGACGCAGTTACGGGTGCCTTTCGGGGAGGAGAGCAACGCCACATAAGGAATCATCGTCCAATTTCTGCATTGAATATATAAAGTCCCGAAAGAACGAAAAGTGTGGTGGAACGTACCCAAGCTCGAGGAAAAACGGTTCGGATGTTGTCTCCGAGTTAAAGATGGACAGCAAACACATTTTTGATCGAAATAAAAGGATCGCGTTTGCACCATCTGCGTTTATTATTTTACTGAGATGTACTTGTCTGATCAATATTGAGGCGGGCATATACTTCTATTGCTTTTTGCAATTACAAGAAAAGAGAAATATAAATTAAATCGAATCCAGCATCTACTAAATTATTCTCAAGTACTTGTGTTCATTTAGTCATTGCTGAGAAAATCACAAGTTTCACAAGCAGTATAAGCAAATCACGAGATTAATATACGATGAATAGATTTATATAATGCGAAATAAGATTTAAATTACTTATGGCAGATTACGTGCGCTGAGCTGGTTAAGGGTGGAGAAGGGTTAAGCTTTTCCGTGGAAGTGAAGCAGCAGGTAGAGGGTCCGATAAACGCGAAAGGGACGTGAGAGGGACAGTCGTGCCGGGACGTATCGACGGCCTTTCGAGTTCGACGAGATCGGCAAGGGGCAGTGGGATTATGGTAGTAAGGTAGGGTAGGTATCGGGTGCCAAACTGTCCCCCAAGTTTTGCCGCGTCCGAAAGGAAATTCGATCTCCCCCGCCGTATATGCCGCGCCCGGCGCATCCTACCTCGAGGCACGTCCCCGTCGCCGGTCGCGACACCCACTTAACTGGATTTCCGTTCGCTGAGTTTAGCGAAGATTAGCAATTCGACGCCCCGATAAGAGAGGGTCGTCGCCGTCGTCGTCGTCGTCGTCGTCGTCGTCGTCGTCTCCCGGAACGGGGCAAGCCGGTATCCGGGGACTGCATGCGATTACTCGCGCGGACTTCCCTGAGATTACGACGGCGTCTATGGCGAGAGGCGCCCATAGGGTGCTTCCGATCGTCGAGGGGTGACCTGAGATCAATGCACTTGTCCACCGAGTCCCTTCTGTGTTCCAAGCAAGGGTTATTTATCGACTATCGCCGTCGCTGTGAAATATTCATGCTGTGTCTGTTGTGTGTCATTCGAAATAATGCTTTAATTCGTTTAGTGTTTAATTCATTCTGATAATTATAATAAATTCTTTAATGATTCCTTATGTATAAATATAGATGTTCCAGTTTCAAGAAATTTTATGCATAATTTTGATATATAATCTATATATTTTAATATATAGATGCATAATTTTATATATAATACAATAATTATGGGATGCACGCTTATACGTTTTTGGACCCAAAGAATGTATTTGATTCGAAAGCACATGGATATATCTTGATACAAGACGTTGAGAGAAATATACGGTCTTTGACATGACTGTGAAGTACCTTTATTCCGCTAATTGCCACTAATTGTCTGCGAATATGAGTGTGCAATTTGCATTGCATTATGATCTTGTTACGTATCTCGTTAACATAATTGGGCCATTATAACGACTGCGTTATTTGCGACATCGTCGCCTTGCTGACGCACGCAAAATTTAGTTCGATCTTTGAATTACGATTCTATGGAGTCACCCGGCATTATCGTTACGTAAGAAAACGGAGGTAGCGACCCGGTAATCCGCACATTCGGAATCAATGAAGCAAATGGAGATTTGAAGGTGTTCTCTCTCGCTTCGCGCGTAAGGAAGCGTCTTTGAAAAACTACAAAAACTATGAGACTCCCGCGATTACGCTCGATCGATCGTATCAATGTCGGCGATATCACCGATTTCTTGAAGGAATTCGTCGGATCTCTTAATCGCGTGTCGTCGTCGAATTCCCCTTCTTCGACGTTGCGTCTACGTACGCTCGAGGAAGCGCGCCGATCGTAAATCGCGTTACTGTGATTGAGTTTCCACGCCAAGTCTGTCGATATCGGAGATAATATCGCAGGTGGAAGGGCGCGCTCAAAAAATGGGCACGACGCGCGGAATCCGTTTTGATCGATATCCCCGGCCATTTGAAAAACACGCACGGTAATTTATAATCGAGTTTCAGCGCGCGAACACATTACAGGTTTCGACGTCGATAGCGTGTGAAATATCGCAGCCAGAGAGAAATAGGGAGAGCCATAGCAATGCAAGCAAGTGACAACAAATACTTTCGCGAAAGTCAGATTTATCCAATGTTTTGCGTTGCGTGATCCTCTCTCGAACTGCGTTTCTTGCTAGCTTGCCCTGGATGGTGTATGAATGTTACAGAAATTGATATGTTAATAGTTATTAACTCCATGAGCTTCGGTTGAAGCTCATGGAATGTTAACGGTTCAATTAAAAATGTTATTACTTATTAGAATAAAAATTATGATTTAATTAATTAAATTAAAACTTAATTCGCCGCAATCATCATATGTGTTCTTTTTTTAACAATCACATATGAAACATTTCTCATACAAATCATGTATTATAACAGAATTTTATCTTTTTATACGTGCTTTTGATAAATCATATCTCTCACGAAGGGAAATATTGCAATATTTGTTGTATAATACACGTGTTCCATTAGCGCAATAAAGATATAAACATTTCAGTCACGGGCTAAGAAGCATCTACCTGCGGTTATGTATTTTTCATCGCGTTTGATTCATCTCGCAAATATACCATGTTCCCGCAGAATATTTTAATCGAGAGTGAACACAAGCGGTGAACTATCAGCGATAATGGCCGGTTTCATGTGCAGCCCGTGTGGACAATCGATTTAATGAATTACACGTGATTGTCAGAAGAGTGCACGTTCGCGATATTTCAACATTTACGTGTCGATTAAAATTTACACTCGAATTAACGACAGTTTTAGCTGACTTTTTTCTGTTTGCTCCAGCGAGAAAGGACTCGTTAGGCTGCGATGACAAATATTTCTCATGACAATAGCAAAGAATGAAGTTTTTTTAAAATAAAACAAGCATAGATTCGTGCATTATCCATTCGCGATTAAATGCACCAAAAAAAAGAACGAACAATTTCAGCGATATTCATGTGGGATAACAAATACGTTGTCGACAATCACCTCACGCGCTGGCTCATATGTCCACCTATCAAATTCTGACATGGCGATCGAGTTAAGCAGAGTGTGAAATGGAGGTTTATTTTTCAAAACTTCTATTTATACGTAGATTTCTCTCTCATGCATGTGTGTGTATGTACTGTGTTGCGTTTATCGTATCTCTGGTCTTCATTTCCGTCGTCGTGGTATCGCGCTCTTTCGTAACGCGATAGGTGTCCGTTGATTTTACGATGAGCGCCAAGTCGGGAAACAGCCGAAGGAAATCGCTCGGATTACTCTCGTCATCAACCGGGATTTCGACCAATATACAACGCCTGAGGGTCGTGTAAAAAAACCATGTTCGGACATGATTTTTGGAAACGCGGGCGGCAACACGTGTGTCGTGTAACGAATTTTCCGCGAGACCGCGAGTCGTCACGCCGCACCGATTGCGCGACGTCAGTGCGTGAAAATTGTGAAATGCCCGCGGCCACTACGATCGGAAATCGCTCGTTTACGGAAAATCTGCTCCGAGAACAATTTCGCGCGGCCAACTCGCGGTCGTTCTCGCCCTCCGCTCCCTCGCTCCTGCATCGGATCGAGCGGAGTGGTAATTGCTGTTTGCCGCCGACCTACTTTCGATTGTGGGTCGACAAGTTGCAAGAGTGGGTCGCCTCGAAGGAGAAGGCACCCTGTTCTCCACCTTGGGAGAAGGCAGTACGGGAAGACGCGGACGACGTTTGCGCGACTACTGTTTACCGTTAAACAGGAGGCGCCGTAATTAGCCCCGGTGCCGTGCGATGAATGTCGGGTGCAGCCGGTGCGCGGAAACATCGCGTCGCGAACAGGCCCAGGAAATCGCGCGATGCTTCTCTGTGCATGCTCTATTATTGCCGGCAAGTCGTTCCCAAGGCAAAATAGGGCGTCGTTCAACTCCAATACAGCGTTCGCCAAGTAGTTATTTTAATCGATCCTGCCAGATTTCTCGACATTCTCCGCACAAAGCTACAATAATTTTCTAAAAGAACATTGCTTTACGAAATAACTGATGAATAAATAATATGAGACATGAACGAAATAACATCAAATGGTCATAGCGTTTGGAGATTCTTTGCGCGGAAATCAGAGAGCTTCGAAATGAGAAACAAGAGTCTTATTGAGGGTTTCCATCACAAAGACGTACGTAGCGGTACTGTTTCTAATTAAATTCCGAGTTTCGTAGCCGATAGTTCCCCCGAGTCTCGTCGTAGTCTCGATTCGATTCGCGTCAGAAGAGAGCAACGATCGTGTAAACGTCGGCTTACTAGACGCACACGTAGCGCCAAAACGGATGTCGGCAAGTTTCTTAAGTGTAGTTGCTCATGTTATCGACGTCAAACGGGGCGGCCTCGAGATTAATTAATTAAGTATATAGTTAATTAACGTGAGGCTTATTAATGGAGCACGTAATCGCGCGGTGAAAATTTGGCGTTGCGCTTACCGGGCCGTGCAACTCGGTTAGCAAATTAACGGCAAAACATTGACGAATTACAAGACGCGTTAGAGCCTGCCTGATGTAAATTCGCCGTGGTCGTGCACCCTTATACTCTTCACGACGAAATGTTTTGACTCACTCGTAAAATAAAGCGATTATTCGCTGCTTCAATTATTCGAGCAAAACCAAAAGCTGTTAGATCAAAGGTCAATATGAAAAAAGTACAAAGAAAGAACTCGTACTATTTGTATTCGCTTAAAAATATTCTTCTGCGTCACAATTCCACGTCATCTCAAATCACATTTTTATTTTAATCAGCGTTTATAAAGTAAAATGTCTACTGTGTCATCTATTTTTGCCTGCTGTTTATACGTTGATTTTGATAATTCTTGTTAATATTGCATAGTAATCTGAATTTTACATATATATATATAATAAACTGTTGTGAATTTTATTAAACCAACCTATTTTATTTCTGTCTGTCTTCGCGTCAATTAAGAAGCTATTATTGAAGATTGTGACGGTACTACAATTGGCATTAATAGTAATTTATTCTCATCATGCGCCTGCTCCAATATGCGCGAGAAATCATTAACAGCGGCCATGATGCTCGGGAGGGTTCGAAGAAAACGTGCTCCCAATTTTTCGGAGGCTTAGCGCGACGTAATTCCCTCGGTCTTCTCTCGCGCGTCGTAGGAATCGAAGAACGACAGCATCCTCAGTGAGATAAGTGCAGATTAGCGGCGGGTCTTTTTGCCCGCAGGACTGACTTCTCGTTCGTGTGCCCGTGGGATTATTAGGAGAGAAAAGAGTATATCCGCCTGTGTGCTCGGTCATCCATCGCGTCCGTAGCGAAGCTTACGGCCGACAAAGAGCTTATATCACGGGCTTTCTCTCGGCCGGGCTGACTCAGCCGAAAGTTCAAGTGCTATCTCGAGGTTTAAGGCTAATACTCCCGGACGGATCAGCCGCTGAAAAACTGACGTGTGCGTCCGCGTACGTCCAACGCTTATGAAGAGCGAACCGACGATCCTCTGCAGGATGACGGCTCTTGCTATATGATATTTTAACCCGTTCGTACACAGTGCTCGCCACGGGAGGTATTATATTATATATTGGTAACTGAGAATATCTCCGTTCTCTCTTCTGCAAAAGATACTCCGCGAGACTGCGGTGAAAAACGTTACGCTGGCGAGGTAACTTTTGAATAGTTGAAAATATGCGGGAAAGTGCAATTTCGGTGGAGGAGCTGTAATTTCTCGTAACGTTTTTACGGTGGAGAAAGGTACTTGCAGTTATTAAAACGCTCGTTATCGTAAAATTTGACGAGGAATCGTGAAAAATATTCCATGTCGAATGCTTTCGTAATTATGAAACATATCGCGATTACGTGCGGCACGATTAAACACAATCATGATTTAGCGCTGTTGAAAAATTACGCGATGGGAATACAGAAGGCCAACGTCGATCCACCTGGAGAGACGACCGGGAACCGCTTATTGCGCAAAATGTTTTACCTCCTCGTTAAAAGTACTGACGTAACGTAAAATTGAATTCGAAAGTTACTTCCCCGTCTTGCCACGGCGGTTGTGCCAAGGAAATTTTCAACGAAATTCGTTAAACGGTGTTTTCAAGTTGCTGGCTGGCAATTACAATTTAGCATAATCGTAGCACACAGCACGGAAAATTGATATTACTTGCGAAATTTCAGCGTTATCCATTGTTTGTGGCGATTAAAAAATTTTACGGAGAAAAAGTTTACGTTCCTCAGAAATATTATGCGTCAAATGCGTCCGGTTATTATGCATTACAAACAGACGACGATGATCTGCTTGGCACAACGCGACAAGAACTTGACATCCAATATTTCAGTTTACCGGTCGGAGAGCGGTCATAAATTGAATTTCGTAAATTACGTTCGGCGCCAAATACACCCAATAATCAAATACGTCCCGAAAATCTTTACAAGCTCTTTAATTGCGTGTAATTACCGTGAAAATAAAAAAGTGTGTGTGTGTGTGTGTGTGTGTATGTGCTGCAATCGAAGTGATATAATTTCGATAACCCACGTTTCCGTTACGTACATATACTCGACAAAATGCGCACTGCTGATATTTTATCGTAAAAGCGAAACAGCAATCGCCATGTATCGTAACAGAATTATTCATAACGACTGTAACGCGAACTGCAGCCTCAATTAAATTCGGAAATATCGCTCCGTAGCGAGTGGAAGTTTCATAATTGTGATTTTAATTATAAATACGCCTCCCTCCTTCTCTCTCTCTCTCTCTCTCTCTCTTTCTCACTCCCTCGTTGCTAAATTTCTCCAAGGCGTGCATGTGCATTAACGTTGCAAATTGCGGTTACGCGGGTGTACGTGCATAATGTTTACGGTTGGAAGATTATAATTACGGCGTCGCTGGCAGCGTATAAAAGGCGGGAATAGAGCCCCTACTTTTTCCTTGGGCTTTTCAAGTCCTCCCACTGCGAAAATTAATGCTCGAGTTGTGCCGTCCTCTTTCACGTGTCCGCTCAATTATTACGTGTACAATAAAACAGTATCGCAAAGCACCTTACGATTTCCGCAAACCGCTCGCTCACCACCATCGCGCGATCCTAATAACCCTCTGTGAAAGAACGCATTTGAATCTGAATGACAGAGATCTACCTTTGTCCCGAAAGCACGTGAGAGAGAGAAAGCAGAGGATTGTTAATTTTGAAGAATACCAGGCCCTTCGGACCATGTTAACAATGGAACTTCTTGTTATCTCGTACCATTAAAACGACTGAGTTACGTTACGAGCAAACATTGATCTCGCGAGATACTGAAAAAGGTTCTCCTTCTCTTAAACATCCGCGACGTTTAAACACTGTTAATAACGGTAATTTCGCGACGTTTAAACACTGTTAATAACGGTAATTTCGCATGTGAGTAATAATAAACGATGATTACTCCTCTCGCAGTTACACACAAAGAAATCTGAACCGTAGAATTATGGAATGAAAAATCTTCATAACGAAGTAAAGTACTAAAACTCTTTTTTTCTTTCTCTCTCTCTCTCCTTCTTTCTTCATTGTTGCTTTCTGATTTCATAAAGAAAGTTCACCGGAGACTGTCGTTTGCATTTAGCGTTTGCATAAAGGCGTTGGACGGTGTTTTTTTTTAATGGAATGCCGTACTTGGCATTATCGGAGAACCACCTTACATCGGCAGCATTACGTTACTCGGCGATCATTGTTACGCCCCGTCCATATATCTCCATCTTTCATCGGCACCGTAAGCGAGCACGCTTTATTCGAGCATTTCACTTGAGCTCGCTCTTGTATGTATCCGCTCCACGCGCGTATTCGCGCGCGTTCGTATCGCACGCGAATCTACGAGCCAGGGTCAACCATCGCGCGGAACACGAAGCCTTCGATGGGTTCGCGTGATTTTTATTACCGCCTTACGGCGAGGAGAGGCTTTCGTTTCGCGAACGATACGATTCTTACGGGCGAAAAGTAGGCCGGGCCAGGATCGATATTTTTAACGAGGGAAACCGGCAGGTTCTCGTCCGCGAAACGCAGCGATTTTGAGCGGGCCTCCCGCGAGGCTGCCGCGCGCGGCGAGGCCGCTAATGAGAATTTAGCCGAAAGTTTAATTGGCTCCATCATAATTTTGCACGACGCACGATCAAGTCGCGGTTTAATCAAGCCGCGCTCCATTACCGCGAGATTCATGCCCGCGTATTCGTCTTCCTGAATTTACTCCCTCGCCTTTCTGATTCATTATCTGTGGACGCGACGTGCGACGGCGCTTGTTGCCACCGTCAATTATCTACTGCTTAATTTGGCCGGAAACGATCGCGCGAAAATGCAATTATAACGATAATCAAGATTCGTCTTGAGAGTAAAGTATAATTATTGTACTTTTTATTATTTCGATTTATTATCGATGAATATTATCAAAGTGCGTCACAAACGCGTCTTTTCTCCCTTTAACGAGAAACGTAACGTTCTACGTGAATTCGACGTTTCTTTGCGAGAGATTGGAATGCTCACTATGGTTCGCATAGTTACGTCGTATCGAGGTGATATATATCGCTTTGCACTAGACGTTTTTTTAAATTTCTTGCGAAAGATGCGAATTCGACGTTTTCTTCGAAATTATTTGCAAGAGATGTGAATGCTCACTATGGTTCGCATATTTTCTATGTATTTCTGTGTGTTTGCAAAAATTATATGAATTTTTGGCAGCTCGGTATTATACGTGTATCCATAGATTGCATGATTGCCAGCGATTCCACGAGAGCGACTGATCCGCCGATTTGACTTTTTCCGCTTTTCCGCTTTCGTACAACGATGCGACATAAGTGTAAATATTCATTCGGGACGGAAAAACGTGCGGAGCGGCATTATGTGCCGCGAATCGCAATCGGTACAATCGGTTTGCATCATATCCGGCACTTGCGGCGATTAAAAATTTCCACCTATCGGCTTATGGTGCGGGCGCATATTGATTTTCGTCCAATCGGCAAATGGAAGTATCCTGTAGGTGCTTATCCGTAAGCGGCTTTCGCGCGATTCTAAAAACGGAGTGCGGTAGATGTGAAAATAAGATAAACCGGTATCTTTATTATACGCCGCCACGCTGTACGCGAGAGGAAGCACTGTTCCTTCGGTTCCTCTATCGGAAAGTAATTGTGAGGATAGTCCGATTATATCGTTCATGTAGAAAGAGAGAAAGATAGATAGATAGAGAGAGAGAGAGAGAGAGAGAGAGAACCGTGTTACATGCCACACATGTATATACTCCAAAGGCTTTCCATTTACGAGAAACGGAAATACGACGCGCGCTCTTATCGATCGCACCCAAGCGACTCGAATAATTTCGAGTCGACATAAAATATGGGCGTAACGAAATGTTATTTCGCACTCTGTAATATTATCAATACCGCGATACACGCGACGTTGCGTTGACATTACGAAAACGCCACGTACGTATTTTTCTGGCGGAAATAGCTTACGAAATTTTTAATTTGCTGCAGATACTAAAATTTCGTAAGAAAGGGAAAGAGATGTATCAGAATTTTATGATATGATAGTCGATTCATGTCACACTTGATGATCTCCATCTGAGGAGCATGAAATTAAATCAACAGTGAAGTCAAGTTAAATTATGTAATTAGTTTTACATGATCGGAGCCGTTATGAAATTAGTTCAAACAATATGCGAGTTTATGAAAATGAAATTTACATGTGCGCTACTGTACCTTTGTTTTGCTTTTAAACGTTTCGTGCGTTAGCATTTTCGATTAAAAATAAATATACGAGGAGTACTATTATATATATTTTTACAGAAACATGCAATATCGCGATTAAAACAAAATTACTAAACTAAACGATAAAAATATTTAAAAATAAAAGTACATTTTACATTACATTTTAACAAATATCAGAATCAAATAAAGCTACTTGGAACTTGGATTAAAATATTTTTAGTGGAGAATATTTTTGAACATATTTGTTGAGTAAACAGCGCTCTCCTGAACTAGCAAATATCCAAATTAAAATTTAAAGATATTTTTTATCCGAGATAAAAATTATCGGAGTATAAAACTGAGAGTAGAACTAGGTAAGACGATAAATGTTTAGCTTATAAGCGGTTCTAACCTTCTGCTGCTTCCTTTGAAGCTTATAAGTTGAAAAGGATTAAAAATATTATTCCTTTTATGGAAGAGATTGGATTGAATTAATAATTCCTATTCAAGAATCTTGTATATTTTAATTTTAGAAGTCAAGACGTTCCGTCTCTTGAAATATGCAGCTCGTTGTTCATTTTTACAGACGTATTTTTATTATATTTTTTATTTCCCGACGCATTACTTTATCATGTGCGGAAAGGAAAATAGCTTTGATTAAATCACTTTGACGCAAAATTATTAATAACAGCAACGAGATCGAGAAGAGAGATAGAGTTACAGCTAAAACTGAAATGTAGTATAATATTGTTTCCATGTGTACAAGTTTGGGAATAACGTTACACATAATCTGAGCAGTAATGGCACGGAAGCCTCACACGTGTGTGTGTGCTTGTCTCTCAATTAAGGATTGTGTCGGTAATCAAGAAACTTTGTTACAATGTAGCATGATCCGGTGAAGGAAGAGGGGAGATGACTAGCCCGCTCGTACAGTAATCATGCTCCGACTATCTCGGAAGATTGGAACGATAGGTCGACGGTCCGATGACCATTCGTTCTAATTTCGTCGGCTACTCGGCAGCGGAAAAATTGCCGCGAGGGAAACAAGTTTTCTCGTCTCGCGGTAGGATAATGGGTAATCGTCACAATTACACGCTCACGCGGAATGTAAAAGCGTATAATAAGTTCCGAGTTTAAAGTCTTTCATTATATATCAACTCTGTTATTTTGAAATTGTGTGAACTCTTGGAAATGTATACCGCTTACGCTAAATTTACATTCATACAGTGAAAATGATAGAATATTGGATTATAGGTTTTTAAATTGGTGTAACGAAGAGAAGCACAAATTTTGTTGCCAAATAAAATTTTGTCTTGCGATCCAGATATATCGGCAGATCGTGACGGAATTGGATGCTCCGTGATGAGATTATATCATTCGGTAATTCGATCCTGAAATCTCGTATATGCGCCTAGACGTGGAACATTTATCTTGCCACTTTCGAACTAGTAAGTGGCATTCAATATTCTAGTTTCAAGATAGCGATGGTAGATCCCGGAATTGAATTATCCCCTCGCGAGATTACAAGCGGCGCGAGGAATATTAACCATTTTCCGAGATTTACGCGCTATTCGCGCGCGCAAAAGGATACTTTAAAGAGAATTCAGTATGAGGCACTTGTTTCTCATTCGCGGCGACTTTTATCTCCGCGCCATACCCGGATGGCCCAATGAAATCTTTCCCCTAATACAGGGATGAGGGGGAGTTTTATCTCTTGCTTTAAAGTTCAAAACTTTGTCTGTGGTGGCAATTCTAAAATTTCCTCTTTAAGCTCGGATGAAGCGAATGTAAGCGTGCCCGCGCGTATCGATCGACGGTCTCTCGTTCCTTCCTCCCTCCTCCCACACTCGTTCCATCTCTCTCTCTGGGATGCGGCATTCTGTGCAGTATAACGAAACCAATGATGTAAAACTATATAACATGCACACGTGAAATTACACGACGACATGTGGCGAATGTCAGTCCTCTCTCTCCAAGAGAATATCTATTATAATAATTATATATCCGATAATACATTATCATGACAGCATGTTTCGATATAGTATAGAAAAAGTTATCGTTTTTATTATCTTCTCCGTTGTCTTCCTCTTCCCTTTTTTTGTCTTCTCTCTTTCGTTCTAAAATAAACTCTGCATTAAGTGCGTCGATTTCTTTATGCTACAGAAATCGCTCCGTCCGCGATCGCGTGACACCTCGCTATATTTCACGGTAATCTTATTTCATTAAAAAAAATACACGCCGAGATATTGCAGTGCAACAATATGCAAAACAATGCAAACCGCGAGATTAGCGGACTCTGGATTGCGTAAAAAAATCCCAATTCGCAAACCTCAATTTTTCTCGCTCGAATTGTATCGTGCCGCTCGAATTCAGTCAAAATTGCCGATTGGGGTGCGATTAGCTCGGTGTTACCTTTACAGCATTAGATCCCATCGACGCATGAATTATATGCCACTCAATAAGCCGTGAATCAGCCGGCAACCGCGGATGAAATCCGCGCAACATTAAACTTTGCGCGAAATTGCCGTTTTTTGCACAGCAAAGTTATCAGTAGGTGTCGACCAAGCCACGGCTCGTAATGTCACGCACTTTTCCTGAATGTGGTTCGCCGACCGGTTGGTCCCGCGGAACGATAAGCAGCTCGCCTCGTGTGCTCGGTTAGAAGAGAAGGAGACTTAACTGCTGCGGTCGCGTGCCGAAGTAAGATTACAGGCGCGGTTGCGTTTCGAAGTTAAGCCGACCCGGTTGGAAGTTAAACCGCCCACATTTTATTCGCCCTTATTTAGCCGGCGGCGTGTTGATGCGGGCGCGCATATACGCCTGCCCTTTCACCATTGGCAAACTTCGCCGCAGATGTACTCTCTCCATCACTTTTCGCCCGGGCGAAAATTTTTGCAAACTCGAGTTTCGTAAAGCCGGCGCACCCGGGCCGAATATCCCCGACAGGCACCGTTCCGATACCGAGTTCGCGTGAACCGTAAACGTGACCCGCCCGGGGTGGGTTGCACGTGAACCGAACCCGCGCGCGTGAGCATGCATTTACATACGTATATCCGGTTGGCACACGTGTACGGTACGCGCGCGCGAGGGGAATGATTAATTTTCAGCAACCTGTACCCTGTACTCATGACACTTTTAATTCATCAGTTTAATTAACGCTATCTACGGTCCGTGTGTCAATTACCGCGGAATCGACGTCGGGCGCATCGCGCATTTCAACCCCCGTACGTCCGTCTCCGTACGTCTCTCTTCCAGTGACTCGCGGTCACTGATAACGCTACAAGTCGTGCACGCGGAAGTCGATAATGAACCCGAGTCTCCCGTACTCCCTTGCTCTTTTCGTGCACCGGAAAAGGCAGAAAAAAAAATCGCGAACTAGATGCCAACACATTTCAATGAATGAGAAATGTTTCACTGCTCGTCCGAGCGGTGACAATACTGCTAGCTTGCCTGGTATCTTTATTCTCAAGCAATGAAGAACACGTTTAATTTAATCTGGCGCAATATCGAATTTACTCATTCAATCTCATTTCGCTTCGAACGTGATTTATGTCCTCGCGCGTCAGAACCCGCTGGAGTCCCAGAAACGGATGGAAAAAGCGTGCGAATTTATGGTAAAACGGCGCGGTGTGTATGCAACGAGCAAGGAACATAAATAAACGAAACCCCGCGTTTCCGCGGCCGCGGTCGCGGCCGCGCCGCCTTCTTTGCATTCCAAATTTTTCCGCGACCAACTCGGAATAACAATGCTCCGCTGAGAACTGTGATCGCATGGATTAATGACGTTTATTCTATCAACTACTGTTATAAGTGGAACCAGTTGAAGAAGAGAAGCGTTCGTCCTGATTTTTCAAACGCCATCGCGATATTATAAATTTTGCGTTCCAGATGCTCTGCCGAAGGGAATCTTGCATGTAACCACACAGACACACGAGTTGCACAGGGAGCATAGAAAAAAATGAAGCGACTCGACGGCGCCTTGTCAATTGGGAATCGAACGAGCAAGGGACGAGAAGGGGAACGCAATCGCGATCGGGGGAGGGTTACGCGAAACACGAATTTAATCAATTTCCCGCAGCGGCAGTGCATCGCGACGGGGCGGTTTTAATTTATCAGTTTAATTAATGGGTATCTGGTATACGGAGTTGCCAATTAAAATAGAATCAACGTCATCGAGTTTTGCGATTTCTTCGCTCGCGCCGTCATCGCGGCGAGCGAATATCGAGTTAAGGGAACGGCCGGAAATGGCGAGAGTGCGGGGCACTCGTAAACGCATGCACACACATACGCAAGCAGCGACGACGGCAGTTCGATAAAATAACTGAAATATTACCGAACGGGGATACCGAGTACCAAGCATGTCCGTATGGATGAGAAACGCGTCTCGATATTCGGGAGCGAAAACGCGCGGCGTGCAGCAGCGGCAACGAATATTCGCGAACGGATTTCAGAAGACGTTAATAATCTCGCGGCGATGTAGGTCAAAGGTTACGACGCTGGTGAACGGGCGCGGGCGTGCTGACATGACCACGCGCGCGATTCACTCTAATAACGCGATTCGCGTTAATATCTCGCGCTGCGGCGAAACGAACATGATGCGAAAATCGGCGGAGCTGCTCGCATCGTTATTAACGCATTTCTCAACGATAATTCCTGCGCGCGTAAGAACGAAAGCCTCGGAAACGTACTTTGCGTTACGCGCGATTCTATTTGCGGAAGATGCAAAAATTCTGTTGCCCCTCTGTTTTTCGGCACTTTGTTTTCCTCGAATCTCGCTTTTTATTGATCCATGTAAAACGACTCTTTATATGGCCTTTCATCAGTTTGCTTTTTCGCGCGCGAAAACATTATCATCACGATTAAAAGCTATTGGAACTTGGAGGATATCTTTTTTTTGTAAAGAAACAGAGAGATTAATATTTTTATGTTTTGCTGAGAGACTCTGCCAACTCTGATTTGACAACGAAAATTTTACAGATACGAGGAATATTGCATCAGCATGCGACATATTCTAGTTTTCATTATTTTGTGCATGAAATTTTTGTCAATCGTATCAAAGATAATGCTGGAACGACGAGAG
Source organism: Ooceraea biroi (assembly GCF_003672135.1). Classification (NCBI taxonomy): domain Eukaryota; kingdom Metazoa; phylum Arthropoda; class Insecta; order Hymenoptera; family Formicidae; genus Ooceraea; species Ooceraea biroi. The sequence continues at coordinate 9,220,346 of NC_039507.1, forward strand.
AAAATGAAAATGACATCAAGGCCTGATTGCTTCTCGTTATTCCGTGAAATAAAATCAGATAATACACCCGATGTAGAATAAAATTTTACGGTGCACGCCGATTTGCGTAAACACATTAAATATGCAAACGATTTAAAGCGCGGTGATTGTGACCAAACATGGGTGGCTACAAAATGATCAATATTTGTTAATACCTATGCAGCGTGTGCGGCATAGTATAACGTAATAAGCTTTCGCGTAAGCACGCGCGTAGAACGCGTCGGAAAAGAGGTCGATTAAAAGGGAGCTGCCATGCGTGCAGCCGCTGCATTTACGTCGTGAAATTTCTGTTATTTACAATTATTAGCACGCACGCTCGCGCACTCGTGTTGTAGAGCAAACGTCTCACGAGCGCAACGTGCACAAGCATGTCTTACCTTCTCTATTATGCATACGAGGTTTATGATAGATCCTACGTCGACGTGATGCTCGTCGCTGCCTAATATAAACGCCTCTGGTATCACTATATTTAGATTGACGAAGTGTGACAGTATCCCTGTACTCCTCGAGACCTGGAAAATGAAAGAAATGGAAGATGAAGCGTCTCGTATCAACTCTAATTTTTCAACTCTTAAAGCGACGTAAAAAATTTCAATACGAACCGGGACGAAACTAAAATATGTAAAATGTATCATAACATTTACAGTTTGTAATAACAATGAAATGTAATAATGAATAATGTGCTGTCGAAACTTGCGGATAAAACCCCGATGTAGAGTTGGAGAATATTACACGAAGTACGATACTGGAGTCTATAAATTATTTCGTTTTACCTTTGTGAGGAGGAAACAATAATGTGTACAATTGCATGGAAAAAAAAACTTGGAGAAGTAAAGCAAAAAATGTTCTATATTTTAAGCCAAAGTCATACATATATTTCAAAGTACGCGAATGTGCAATACGGAAACTGCGAGTATTAATTCATCCGGTTTCAAGCACACGACAATCGGCTTATCGACGATTTCGTCCAGAAACATTCCATCCAGAAAACAAGCGAATTTTTCGATACAGTCCATTAAATACCTCAACGAAAAACGAAATGATTTTCTGACAGTTCCAATGTTTTTCAGTGAAAAAAGATTTTCGGATAGTTGGTTGTATACTAATCTACCTACAGTGCACATTTTAGATGAATTTTACTTTTAATAGCCTAGCATGCCTATCTATTTCGATAATGATTCATGAAAAATTAAAAAGTTATCATATTTCAAGTTGCAATCTTGTTCCGCAGATATATTGTACCACGTAGCACAGTTTCACATTTAATAGCGCAGTAACAAATGCATCACTGATATGATCAAGAGCACGAAGAGACAATGTATCAATCGCAAAAATATGCGGATATATCATCACGATATTGCAACAGATGCGGAGGGTAATTAAAGAAAAGAGGATACGTCATATCTATCTATCAAAAATCTCTCCTTAGCTAACAGACACACAAGGGATCATCTCACGCCCGGCGGTCTCGCGCGCGCGACTAAACCTGCAATCTTACTTTAAAACGGTAATCGCACCGCGAAGTTTTCATCCCGGAATTTAATCCGCCGCGCGTGCGACCGCGTCGAAATAGCAGATATAGCGAGGGTCGCTATCGGAATAACTGTCGACGCGAGTCTCCTCCTCCTCGGACTTGGAAAACGTTCGGGGGTGCTCGCGCGATCTTCTCCCGAGCCTCGTGCTCCCTCGAAAAAACGACACTGGATGTACATTTTAGTTTTAGTACGCCGGGGCGTGCAGCGAGTATTGCCGCGAACTCGGCGAGTCCGTAGGAAAGTTCGCCGCGGGACAATGGTCCCCCGTAGGAAGATAGAAAGGTAGCTAGGTGGATAGCTAGGTACCATAGGCACTGTCGCAAAAAAGCATTATGCGAGTTTGAGAAGTGTATCGTTCCGTTGCCAACTCGGAGGAGGAGGAGGAGGAAGAGGAGGAGAAGGATGAGGAGAAGCGACGCTCAGTCGCCTCCGTTCTCGGCGCGGAACTTTCTTCTCTGCTCCGACGCTCCGGGCTGCGCGTCCTTGCATCCCCTGCGAGATGCGCATCCTCTGCTGCATCATGTGCCCGTGAGTCGCGGTAAAAACGTCACCGCGAGCAAATATACAGTCCGGATGTCAGCTGATGTGGTATCTCTCTCTCTTTCTTCCTTTCTGCCTTTCTTCTTTTTGCATTTTTTCTCTCTCTTTTTTAAAAAGCTACGCGCGCACCTCCTGGCTGCGTATACATCGCAGTTATGAAACGTCATGAAACGCTCGGCTGCTCTCCAGCCTCTCTCCTTTCCGTAATTTTTTTTTTCGTATTCAGAGGGATACGTGATGCGGAGAAGAGAGAGAGAGAGAGAGTCTCTCGTTGTACGCTCGCAACCGCCATTGTCGCGCACGGGTGTATAATCGCATTAATAAAACGGTATATTCTATGGACGATGCGTTATAATGGCGACACGAGAGCTTGTGTGCTTTTGCATGACAAAGGAGGAAATTGACAAGCGCTGATGCTCTTGTTGTCGCGGTGACGGTGGGCGGGTCACCGCCGCGGTACAAAAGAACTGTGGGTAGGAGATGAGAGTTCAGTTAATTAAATCCCTGCGTGCGTTAAACTGTCTTGAAAAATCTGTTATCAAGCGAAACGTATTCCGCCGGCTATAAACCTGGACGACGAGTAATAGCGAGTAATTGTTATCGCCCGCGGCTGAACACCGAAAGCGATTTCAGCTTGCCACTCGCATGGAGAATTATAACGATATTTTTCATCAACCAAATCGCGAGAGACCAACTGATTTCTCTGTTATCGTGCCTTCAATTTGTTTTCGATCGCGATGTCATTCGATTAAGAGATGTCATGTTCGTCCTTACCGTTCAGGAAAAGAATTTCTCTTTAAATAACAATCGATCGTTAAAAACTTGGACGAAAATAAAATTGGTAAAAGGAAAGTATAAACGTAACGTAACCGTTTCAATTTTGACGTAACGGTTTGATCGCGCAACGTGATTTAGTCCATGAAATATCTGAATCTTTCAACTAATCTGATTATTTGATTGACGTATTGACATGTCTGAAGGGAAAAATAGACTCCAAAGTGAAAGAGTTTGCACTGCATAAAATATAGGCACGAATTTGTGGCTATTCTTTGCAACACTATATTCGCAGTCCCGTTCATTTCACCAGCGGACTTCATAAATACGAGTGATGCATTTCCTGCTGGTGGCCTCTCGGATACGTCGCCGCGCCCATGCAGACTCGCGAATTAAAGATACGCGCGTTCCGATTAATCGGTCGGAACACGACGAGTGTCGGTCACCATTCACGTTTCTTCGCGGTCCCGACAAAAAGCGGAATGGACGCGCGTGCAACGCGTTTATTTTCATTGCGCATGAATAACGGTAGATAAATTTGCGAAGGAAATATTACCAGCTTTTCTCACGAAATTTTATCTTGCCGTGGCAGCGGGACCTGGTCGAGGCTCTGCGAGAGCGCCGCTATAAATGTTGCGCCATGAATTTCCGCGCGGCGGACGAGCGCGCGCGTGCGCGACCATTTTTTTGCTTTTCAAGATAAAATCACGGACCATCTGGCGCGGATATGCGTTTACAATTACCGCCGCGCCGCGAATTGCCTATGTAAATGGCATCCGTCGTTCTCGTCGCGTTTTGAATCGACGTCTCTCTCCCTGCTTTTTTTCCTTTCGCGATTAATACGTGGCCGCTTTGCGTTGGCCGGAATATCCCGGTTGTGGGATTATCGATTTCGCGAATCATCCGTTTCTCTCTCTCGTCCTTTCTCTCTCTTTCTCGTTTCCTGCTGCCTCCGAAAATGCGCGATATTCTTATCTGACGCGACGGGGATAAAAAATGATGCGTCTGTCATGGATCGGGCCGTTCGAAATCTCCCAATTGCGCCGTGAAGGAGAGCCGGGCGTTCCGGATTTTTCAGGGGTAAGGCACGGGCATATATCAGCCAGGTTCCGGTTTTTCCCCCTTGCGAAATGCCTCGCGAAAATACGCTCTTTGCATCAGTCGTTCGAGCGCCGCGTGAATAAATCGGAAGGGTTCCTTATGCGCGTATTGGCTCGACGTGCCGTTCATCGTTCAGACGCGATTATCGCACCGTCGACTTTTCGAAAACAGTCTCGTGTCTCGTGTACTCTGTCCCTTTATTTCACACTGACTATGACTGCTGTATAAATTGTCAACATTCGACGATAAATTGAATTTTACGGAGCACTCTCATTTAATGCGTTTTGTTTGAGATGTGTTTCCTTATATATGTGGTTGTTTCTCCTCACATCCTTCTCTGACCATGTACGGATCTGTTAACTTGCGACGTCGTTAGCTTCATTGTAAATTTGCCCATATATCGCATATTGGCTTTCATTCTCATTCGCTCACATTTACATGCGATTAATGCTTCGAATTAATATTGATAGCAGGTTAATAATGCGTCGGATTAACAATGAATAGTGCAATGCACTAAATCAATATGCTGAAATGCTACAAAATATCCGTGCAGCATACGGTTGTCGAAAAACGCGAAATTTTAGAGATTTATCACGATATGCATAGGTATGCAGATAAATCCATTAACAAAGGCACCTCATTTGTTTGTTTTTTTTCCGTTCGCTGTCCGTTCTCATTTCACATACTCTGTCTCGTTGCCTTTCGCATATTAATAATTAAAATACGTTTTATAGCCGGAAAATGCGTCCCGTACAATCGTTTCGCGGTTGGTCTCGGCTCCAAAAGTTTCGTAATCACGAAAATCCATAGCCCGTCGCCGATTGTGTCTCTTCCACTCCGACGTTGATTAAAAATTGTTATGCATCCTGCAGTACTATATTACTCCGTGCTGCATACTTGGAAACGGCAGTAAACCAGTACGTGTACCTTCTTTTATTACGATAGCCTTACTTAATGTCATATAAAAATCCGTCTGCTGTACAACGCTGACACATGCAGTCATAATTGGATTAATGCAACCTGATTTAATCAACTGGATTATTACTTACTTTGCTGGCGCATTACTATCGTTCGTTTGTAATCTAACAAGAGCTATAAATAATTATACATTTACGAACGAGTATTAATGCGTGTTTTACAATTAATAGCGCCACGTACGCCGGTTCGAATTCTTCTATTCACTTTTTACGGTGATTAATCACAGCATGGTGATCATATATCAGACATTTAAAACATTTATTAATACAATATTACAATCTTGTTAAAATTGTACACAATTTTTTTCCGAAGAGTATTATCGTGTACGATAATTCTTCTGGAAAAAAGGATATAGATTTTTAATATTATCTGCAGAGTGCAGAGCTGACGCGATAAAGTGTTATCATAGAATTTTCCAAGGCTATAGATAGAGATCATAATTTGTGGAAATTGCGAACATTCTAAATTCCCGTTTCTCGTAATCTTTGTCTTTATGATTCCGCCAGATGCAGCTTACGATTCGCATATAGTCTTCACAATAAAACTTGTTCCGTTTACTTCACGTAAGTTTCTCTTTTATTTTGATCCGTTTAAGGCAGCCCAAATCACGATTAAATAGTTCCTGGTTTCAAAGGAGCTATTTCCATTTATGTGTGTAAGATAAAATATATAACAGGAACACAACGAAATCTTTACAAAGAATGTAACTAAAACATAATCAATCATTCTTGTTTTTGGTTTTTTAAAATATTCCTTCATGTTCTTCAAACGCTATAATAATTTGCACAAAACTTGCAGCTTTATCTCTAAGGTAACTTCGTTTCTAAATTACTCATCAACGATTCAGGAACACTTGAAAAGTAACAACGACATCGCATACAATAAACATGATTTCATCAGTGCTACTTGCGCGTACTTGTGCGTCGCGACGCAGCTCTGGCTTTCTCGCAATCGTAAAATCGTGATATTTACGCGTCAGCCTCCGCCAGAGAGCGAGGTAAAATATTCAATACGAAAATATAACGTCCCTCGTACGTCATCCGCTTTCAAGAGAGACAGTCGACCGCGACTGGGAAAAAGTGACGGGAAAAACGCGGTCTCGTTGGCGTCATCGTCACCGCCACCCCTTGTCGTAATCCACTTCTTTTTCTTGGCGGCTCGTCAAACACATGGGCGAAGCAGCGTGTCACCTGCTGCTCGCCGGCGACGTGTATGCGCCCTCGAGCTGAAATACTATTTGCACGAGTCAGCCTGCGCTGATCGCGCAAACAAGCATGCGTCAATTCTGCTAAAGGGTCCTGCGCGTCTTAACTCTTTAGTCCCGAATTTCTCTAGTAAGCTGCAATAAGCTAGAACAAGCTGCACGATCGTGATCCGTACTTTTCAAAAGCGTCTCACGAGCAGTTTATATTTTAATCCTGGGAGCTTTGAGCGCTCGCCGATTCAGCCTTCTCATTAATTGACACACGCTGATGAATTATAACGATTTATTAAACACTGATAAAACGGATAAACAAGCGTTCCGGCGAGACTAATGAAGCGTTAATAAGTGAATCCGCGTACAATCCGTTGACGATGATTCCGATTACGTAAGCTTACCAGCTCAGCAAGAGTAACAGAATGAAACGAGCGTTTGACGCGCGGATAGCTCGCGGCGCATCCCTCTTACGGCATAACGCCGGATCATCATCTTATTATATCCTCTACTGCATCACTAAACATCCCGTCGTCTCGATCGATGGCTTAGGTGAAACGTAAGCACGGGAGCTTTCCACGGGCCTGGTTATAACTCGCGGTGGCGCACTCGTGGCCGATGATATACGTAATGACGTTCGACGACGTGTCAAACGGCGCGTGGACGATAGCTTCGCGGACAGTAAAGCCGTTTCGGCGAGGCAAGCTGGCGTGAATAGTGACAGCCGACAAGGTACACACACGTGTGCACATACGTGTGTGTACATATCGTACAGTCGAGGGGTAATTTGTATGGAACTCGCGCGAGGGATTCCCGGATAATCGTGATATGCGGGGAAACTTTCGCGTACGATCGCATCTAATTCTGATACGGGCGTTAAATTGTCCCTTCCGTAGGCTCGCCTTCTGCAAGACAAAGAGAGAGGGAGAAAGGGAGAGTTGCTGACGTAACGACGACGATACGGAGACGTAAATGAGGGAAAAGCGTCCCGAGCATGCGGAAATACCGTGAATGGCAACGAGCGTGCGGTGCTTGTCGAGCTCTTCGCAGTACAATGCTCGCGTTCCCCTCTGTGCGGCTAAATAATGCCAATGTATTGGGTCGTCCGGAAAGATCGTGCCGATTTTTAATAGATGGCGTTGGACATGCCTGAATATATCAATGTTATTGAAAACATACGATTTATATACATATGCTTAAAGGTGACATTTCAACGCATCTTTAGGAAAAAAGTTGTTTCAGATAAATTGATTCGTGTCAGTTTTGTACTCTTTTGAAGATAGAAGAAAACAAAGAACATTTTAGACACTTGATGCTTTTCTATTACCGGAAAGGCAAAAATGCCTCACAAGCAACAAATTCGATATGTTCTGTTTACGGAGAAGGCGCTTTAGCTGAAAGAACCGTACGTAAGTGGTTCGCTAAGTTTAGAGCTGGTGATTTTAACCTTAAAGACCAAGAACGCTCGGGCAGACCCTCTACTACTGATGATGACCAAATCAAGACACTGATCGAGAATAACCCGCGCTACACGACACGCGAATTAGCAGAGATACTGAAAATATCGAAAACCACTGTCCACGATCATGTAGTGAAGCTTGGTTACGTAAGTCGCTATGATGTATGGGTTCCGCATAATTTGGCCGAAAAAAATTTAACGGATCGCATTTCCATCTGCGACTCGCTGTACAAGCGCAACGCAAACGTACCATTTTTGAAGCAATTAGTGACGAGTGACGAAAAATGGATCATTTACAACAATGTAGAACGAAAAAGATCCTGGGGTAAGCGAAATGAACCAGCATTAACCACTCCGAAAGCCGGCCTTCATCCAAAAAAAGTCATGCTCTGTGTCTGGTGGGATTGGAAAGGAATCCTATATTATGAGCTCCTACCACACAACCAAACGATAAATGCAGATAAGTACTGCTCGCAACTGGACGAATTAAAGACAGCGATTCAGGAAAAACGTCCAGAATTAGCTAATAGGAAGGGCGTCGTGTTCCATCAGAACAATGCCAGACCTCATGTTTCTTTGACTACCCGACAAAAATTGTTGGAGTTTGGCTGGGATGTGCTACCTCACCCACCGTATTCACCAGACATTGCACCTTCAGACTTTCACTTATTTAGGTCTTTGCAAAATTCTCTTAGCGGCAAGAACTTCAACTCTTTGATCGACATAAAAAACCATCTTGAGGAGTTTTTCGCCGAGAAACCTAAGAAGTTCTGGGAGAATGGAATCTTCCAGTTGCGTGAAAGATGGACGAAGGTTGTGAAACAAAACGGTGCATACATAAGTCAATAAATATTTATCGACATAAAAAAATGTTGCCTTTGAATTTTCCTTCAAAATCGGCACGAACTTTCCGGACGACCCAATACATATATATTAACGTGTGCTTAGCTTGCTCGATAATGTACGTTCCTTTTTAAATGTAGATGTTACTGATAGCTTCAATTTTCCGATGTTCATGTCTGATTATATCACCTTTTATTGGTACTTTTGTTCTAGATATAATATTCTCGATTATTGATAATCTCGTATCGTTTGATTCAACTTCACGCTTACCAGACTAAAGAAATTTCTTTTCTTTCCTTTTTCTAGCTATTACATTAAAAAATAATGAGCAGAATTTTTTTCCACGACATAATACTTTAAAAAATTTATTTGTAGTATCAATTCTTTAAAAAAAACGGAATCCAGGAATTTCGCTAAATTGCAATAATAGAATATCGCAGTAATTGCAGGAATGATTATTATAATACCGTAAAACTGATTCGCCGATAATTTATTCTTTTATATACAGGGTGTTTCAGAAATAGATGGCCAAACTTTAAGATTATATTCTACTCACTGTAAGAATGAAAAAAAGTCACATCAACATAGGTCCGGAAATGTTTCCTTTCCAAGTTATAAACATTTCTTATTTATAACAAACTTTGGTAAAAGGACATTTCATTAAAGAAATTGCTGGAAATACTTCAGATTGGCGTTCCATAGATTGTTGAAGATATTCAAAACTTCCTGCAATATTTCGTATTTTGTCACACAAAGCGATAATACGATTTAGTACGTCCACAGTAGCAACACGAGTATCATAAATGAGAATCTTAAAATGTCCCTAAGAATTTTTGAACGTTTTTGACAATCCATGAAACTTCGATATGACTTGCATTGATGCGAAAAGAAATTATTTTCCGCATCAATGCAATGAGAAACGTTTTTTTATTAAAGTTTGTTGTAAATAAAAAGTGTTCATAACTTGCAAAGGAAGCATTTCCGGACCTATGTTGATATGACTTTTTTTCATCCTTACAGTGAATAGAATGTAATCTTAAAGTTTAGCCACCTATTTCTGAAACATCCTGTATATATAGAAAATATCAGGTCAACGTTTGATCGAAGTTGCCGTAAGCTCGTTCGGGGTGAACGAGCGCAACGGACAACGATATATAACCAAGGCTATTAATTACAGAAACGTCAGGACCACGAGGAGGGTCAAGTTGTCTCGAGATAGGTCAAACGCGAAAGGTCTCCGCAAATGCCGCGTAGCGCGACCGGCTTAATATTTTTATCTTTAGACACTCCGCGCTATTTATAATCCATAGGTACTTCTGGGAATTGGTAGCCAGGCAGCCAGCCACCTGGTTCACGGTGTGTGACACGTGAGTCCCGCGAAAAAGGCGGGACCGCGTTTCATCCGACGTACCATCTGTATTACTCGACGTCGTACTTTCTTCCCCCGCGCGGCTGGGGACGATACAATAGCGTCCGTGTCCCACCGCGAACGTGACAGACGACAGATTGGCCGGGATACTTACGTCGATAAGGAAACGACGAGACCGGAGAAAACGTTTCGCAAATGCGCGCTATTCCGCTGCAGAAGCTCCCAAGAACTGTAGAAGAAGCTGTCGGGGGTTCTTTGCCTGTGTTGGCAAACAGGGACACGCGTATCCTCTTGTTTTCTAGTCGTAACGTTTCACACCGCGTGTCATCGCGCGCGTAAATGACACGTCATTTGCAGTTCGTTATCACCGGCGGAAGTCGCAAGCAGAGGGTGTAAGCGGTACGATCAATGTGTTTTCCGTGTCTGTTTCTCTCTGTAGCTTCTTCGTAATTGTCGAGGGAAGTCTTAGGCGTCACTGTACACTCTACCGAGTATCTACGGTTTTCCGGTAAATGGATTGTGCGCTTAATGATGCTCTCCTGCGCCGAAGGATCGACAAGATCCTTACCCTTACGGATCACGTTGAGAAATACGGGAGAATTGGCAGTCTCTCTCGCGCGAGACAAGTGCTCGGCCAGAAAATACAGCGGCCAATGGCGCGTTAATCAATTACGCGGTAACGTTAATAAATCCCGCGCAACATGATTACAACAATAACGAGCGTTTTGAAGAAAATCCCGGGGGAAATTCATTATAAAAATCTCCCCCCGCCGTATTCACAAGATGCCAGCCGGCCATTAATTACCGACGTCCCATTAACACATATTTCAGCCGCGGAGCCGCCGCTGGCGACCACAATATCCCGCTTTTTGTGTCACTCTCCTTCTCACTCTCTGCTCCTCCCATCTCTCGCGGTAATGCGGGAAACATAGGGGACGCGAATGGCCGAGCCGGCATGTCTGGCTCGTGAACGTTCCTCGAATTTCCGAGGAAAGACGGGATATACACGCGACAGCTCCTACTGGCTGGGACTGTGTCGAGCGGAGGCGATTCTCGGCCCGATGGAACGACGGCACAAAAGCTCTGTAATGAGTTCTTTCCGCCGCCTCCGTGCTCTCGCTACGCGAAGAGAAAAGCAGAGAGATAGAGAAAAAGGCTCCTCCGCTCGTCGTTTCCGCGCGGCTGAGCGCCAGGGTAAGCCGCGTCGGGGCGGAAACGCGACGCGGAGCACTCGCTGGATATGGAGAATAGCGGGAGAAACGCGAATACGAGAGAGGTTCTGTTTCTACTTATTCGTCACTTTCGTCGACCCATCGGGGGTGGCTTGTTCGTTGTATCCCGGCGAGGGGTGGCCGGGATTGCAACCGCCGCCACCCGCTATCGCGCACGAGACAGCGCGTCGTGCACCGCGTGTCGACGGAGCGTTCGATTACGTCGTCGCCGCCGTCGTCGTCCTCGTCGACGCGAGAATCAGGCGTCTATTTATTTTTAATCGAGGCGGAGCGGGAACGGGAAAGAGAGAGAGAGAGAGAGGAAGCGTGGGAGAGTGCGCGTCGCTCTCGCGATTAACGCGTCCCAGATTCGCCGACCTGGAGAATGAATCGTGAGCGAGGTGAGCTCCAATCGAAACGAGGGGTAGAACGACGAGTCGATGGTGTCTTCCGATAGGCAGAAGGAGCAGTTGTGTAATTCCGAATCTCTCATGTTTAATCTTGGGTATTAACATAATGGTGTTCCGTTATTTGAACTGGTTAATCGAGATTGATCTCAGGATAATAGTACCGCTGAAATCTAAATGCGATACGCGATGGATGAGCGGAACGCAATTCTTCGGTGTAATTGGAAATTACCAGTTCCTAATAATCCTAATAATTGCGATATCCCTATTGTTAATCACAGCGGGTGCTTATCGCCGCAAATGCGTAATGCGTAATCAACGCCCGTGTCCGTCCTAGAGACGGTTTAAACATTTATGCGTTTAGCGCGTCATTTGCATAATAAATGCGAATTAGCCGTTCGCGATAAATCGGCACGTGCGCTCCGAAGAATAACACGTCCCATGAACGGGCCTGATCGATTATTGAATGCCTGACTCGAGCCGGGACACGAACGATGATCGATAGAACATCGCGTTATGTGTTATTAAAATACTTTGGCGACGGCCGTGCAGCGATTTATCTTAGCCATCGCTTTTCAGAGGGGACACCGGATAAAAAACGTCTATAGCGTTCCTCTCTTGTGTCGCTTGCGCGAAAGTCTCCGGTATCGTACGGGTCACCGGTATATAGGGCGCGTGTCACCCGTTATATAGAGTTCGTCGACGCGCGCGCGAGCTCGCAGGACGTAGCGATGACGTCGTTAGCGGGAAGGGGATTGAACTCCCCCTGCAGTTCGAAGTGATTCGAAGGTGAAACGAGCAGCGAAACATTTTCATTTCCCCGCAGGCTTCAGGACGTCGCGCCGTCGGTGGTCTCGAGTGTTTGCGTTCTCTCTCTTTGTTTCCCTTCGTCTCTCTCTCTCTCTCTCTCTCTCTTTCTCTCTCTTGTTAGTCCAATTAAATCCGAGGTAGAGTTAATTCGGTTTGTTCCACGGTCCGGAATCTGGAACCTACCTGCTGCTGGAGCTTTGCTTTACGTGACTGACCATTCTGACAGTGTAATTCCTCGGTGGACGCTCGGCGAGAAAGCCATCGCGAGCGTTTTGACGCAACCTTGTTACGCGCGGAATTACGCTGCGATTATTGCCCCAAACGATACTTTTGCACAAGGCAATCTAATTCCAAAGAATTTCTATTGTCGCGAATGTACAATACGTGAACCGCAATTTGTCGGTCTAATATAAAACCGATATCGCACATGTCGCATTGTATTGTCCCTGCGAGAGTACGCAGTCGAATTCGTTGTCCGTCTCTTTATTAAACTCGCTGCCGCGTCTCTCGATCCACGATGCATCTACGAAGACAGCTTGAAGTAGTTCAAAGAGGCCCGGTCGCGCTTAATTACAACGAGGGGCGTTACTTCTTACTCGCATTGACGTGCAAAATGATATCACGTGGACGTATTATCGCGATCGAATGTCGCCGGAAGCCGAGACGAGCGCCAGTATTCGGTTACGTCTGAGACTGCGGTCAGTGAGACGACTTCTGGACCATAGCTGGAGGAGAGAGTTAATTCTGCAGGTAATACCTGTCGACTCCCCCCTGCTCATTAGTAAATCGACACGCAGCCTGTGAAGTCGTGGAACGCGCCGTTTGAAACGCGAGCATAACGAGGGATTGCGTTGCTTAGAGGAGAAGATACGGTATTTTCTTCGTCGTTGTCGTGACGGAATATCGCGACGGGGCCATCCGCTTTAACCCTCCACTGGTCAGCAGATGCATCCGACGAGGTGGACATGATCCTCGTGATATTTAAAGTCGCGACGTGCAGTCATCGTACTTTCCTCGGATTGTCGCTCGGGAACAATACGTTTTTATACGCGGAGAACAATGCACGTATTTTAGTCGGTCTTTTAGCCGGATGCTAAGTGCGGATTCAAAATAATATGTGCAGTTTGGAGAATGCGGATAAGATCAAGATAGAGATTCAATTAATTAATTCTGATTAGTCGAGATTAATTATAATATATCCTTTATTGCGAAAGTTTAATGTTACAGCGAAGAGGGGAAGCAAGCGAGAAAAAGTGATAATTGATTAATAAATAAAATCGTCGTATTTAAAAAATATCTCTAAATTGAATTTTGTTTAATGCGTAAAAGCTTTCACGATCAAAGTTTTATTCGTATCATTTATTTATAGTTTATTCGATATCATTCTTGCGGTAACAATTCATTTTTAAAGCACGAAACATTTCGCGAATGCGAGTATTCCATTTAGATATACGCGTCGCAATGAAGCAGTGTGACGCGATATGGAAACCTTATATTTTCATTCGTTGAAACTAGTTGAAAGTAGTAAAAATCCATCAGAATTATATGATTATTGTCACATCAAATGCAAATGGGGCTTATGCATATCCCATTCATCACGTCAGCGCTACGTTTCCGTTAATTGCCGTATTAAAGAGAATGGCCAGCTGCCACGCGGCCAATTTTCACGCAATCAAAATGTACGTTTCAAAAATGTAAAAAATACGCTCGTGTGCAAACCGACTCCACAAAACGGTTGGAAAGTGCAACATTTGCATTTATTTTTCATGAGCGCAACAATATATCCTCTCAATAATTATTGAAACGTACGAGCATATTTCTCCTGTGATAAATTCGTGACAGATTCGTGTAAAAATTCTTGAGAACGATGCTAAGCGCAATGTCCGTCTGTTATAAAAGTCGCAATTTCCCTTTAACAATCGAAATCGACGACGGCGAACGGCTTCTCTTTGAGGAAAGTCATTTGTCCGCCGGTTAGAAAATACCGATACCATGAGCACGTGACTCGCCGCGAGAAAGAGGGTCGACAAGGAGGAAATCCCTTTCACGTATATAAAATAATTTCTTTTCGCGAGGGAAGGAAGACTCCCGGCGCGCGCGGGCGCGCTTTTCTCGAAGCGGAGAGAACGTGGATATTACGTGGCGTATATATCTCCCATGGAGAACGCGACGTCGAGAGTCCAGTGAAAAGTGAAGTCCCTTCGAGAATGCGCATGGCGATTCTATCACAACTGAATCTCGAAGTACGCGCACACGTGTATGTACGTGTCCGTCGGATGTGTGTCCGTCGAGTATAGACGGATGAGACGAAAATTCGATTTGAACCGTCGTCAGCCTGTATCACATATCCACGGAAATGCTCGATTTTAGTCGAAATAAATTTTGCCCGCGGCGAAAGGCAAGCGGACTGCCGAGCGGAGCACGTATCTCTCGGCAACACGCGACCATACCTCTCCTTCTCCTCAGAGCCACCCCCTGTTTTCACACAGGGGGATGCGCAGCATCCTCCTTCCGTGGTCCCGGCCACTCTCGCACGGACGAGGCTTCCATCTTTTCTTCCGGCCTTTCCCGGGAAACTTTAAAGATTCCGAGTTATAACCGTTCGTCGACCTGGTGGAATGCTATCCTGAAAATTGCATTCCCATGACTGGGAGCGTTCTCGCTGCTGTAATGTATCACTCCTGCCCTGCTTCGACTAGACCCTGGCAAGATCACGGCTTTGCCTCTGTGCCGGTGACCGCGTGATGCAGGCTGGAGAAACTGTTTGTGAGGGTAGTTACCGTTGACGTGGTTACGCGATTAAATGGCTTGACGAAAGGCACCGCAATTGGAGGTAGCTACTTGTCAGTTTTTCACTCGCTTGCACTTTTTTGATAATGTTAACGGATTGTTCTTGCATCATATAATATTCTCTACGCCACATTAATGCACATGATCTCTTGATAATTAAAAAAAGATTCTAAATTATTGTAAATTGTCAAGAATGAATGTCAAGTGGTTTAAATGCCTCCATTTTCAGCTCTATTATCTATGTCTTATCTTACAGAGGAAAAAGTATGAGAGATAGAGATTGATATCTTATATCTATAAAGAATAGGCGTCATGTGATCATTTTGCATAAGAATCAAGAAATTGACACCGTCTTCTTCTTCTCCATAGCTCTCTGTTTATATATTTTTAGATATTTTATATATATTTTTAGATATCTAAGATTCTATATATATATAATCTTAGATATCTAAAATTTTGGCCCATCAATCATGAGAATTCTCGTAATAACGTTTGCATTTTCAGGATAAAATCAGTGGAATCTGTTAAAATAAGACTGCATGTTCCCGTAGTTCTCGTGGTATCAAATATGGTAATATTTGATCTATACATATATATATTTTTTTCTCTCTTAAAATAATCGTGGCGCATATTAATGTTCATTTGCATCATGTCTATTTGCGACCACTCAAGTGTGACATTGATTGTCAAAAATTATACGTCCCTTTGGCGAAGTTTCTGCAGATTTAGGCGTGATGGATGAACCCTCCAGCAGACAAGAAGTAAAAAAGAACACATAGAGATTAATGTTTCAGTTCATTTAGATAAGGATTTCTCTTTTCCGTAGAAGAAAAAATAAAATCGTTTAAACTCGTTAGAGCGAAATGCCAGTGAATCAAGACCTCTCTTCAGGAGAACTGACTGTTAGAAAGTATTCCGTCGCGCGTTTCAACTTCTGGCCCATCAATCATGAGAATTCCCGTAATAACGTTTGCGTTTTCAGGATAAAATCGGTCGAATCTGTTAAAATAGGACCGCGTGTCCGTGTAGTTTCCGTGGTATCAAATATGGTAATATTTGATCGCGTTGTATGTACTCTAAAAATCTGTAGAAATACAAGGAATCGAAATAACATTCCGATCCGGTTTTCATATTGCGCGATAGAAAATGCCATAATCTTTTTATGGCGCCGCCGATTCCGCTGGTGCTTTCAACGAAAAATCGCAATTTCCACTCGTCCACCTGGTATTCTCGGTCCCGCATCTGCGTGCGTGTACAGGCCCGATGTTATTTCACACACACGGTACACGATATCCAATCCCCGACCTTACATCGATCAGCCGTCAAATCGTCACTATTCACCGGGGAATCGTCACGTTTATGAAAATAAACTGATTCTCTTATCGCCGTTCTCTGAAATATTTTAAGGCGCGATTCGCATTCCGCAAAATTCGCCGATAATAATGTCGACTCGCTTCCAACTTCTGGGTCGCGTGTACGTACATCCCACGGGAACGTCCCACTGCAGCGTTCTCTCTGCGCGCATTCAATTGTGCCGGCTTGTTGATCGAAAAATCGCAATTTGTATGTGTGCCCGATAGATGAAAGATACATAACCGCGGGGCATCTCCTGTTATTCCAAAACAATCTTAATAACGTCGTGTATAGGAAGAAACGTAACATCGATCAAATTGCACGCGCGATGAATTAATGAATCCTTTAATGAATACGCTAATGAGTCAGAGAACACGGAGAGATCTCCATTATTCCATTCTCATATTCGTTTATCCCCCGCGAGTTAATTTCTGTCTCCTTACGCGCTTGTTTGTTAGATCGCGCGATTGCTCGCGCAAAAATTACTATACCGTTGTACTCAGGAACAACGATACGAAGATTTTCCATCCTCGCGGAAAACCCTGTCTAATCCTGACAAACACAAAACGCATCAGCCTCTCGAAATCCTCTTTTCCCTCGCCGGTGTGCCGCAACAGATACAAACGCGGTAATCATTCCGCAACGGCGGCAACGACGGATTCCGGCGGTCCTTTGAACTGGGAAACCGCAATTTCCATCCGCGCGTCCACACGCGCTTGGTTACGATGTGGCAGCGGTACAACGCGCCGCCAGTACCTACGCGTGCGTGCACGCGTGTACGAATCCGACCACGTTGCATCCGGATGCATCTGAAGGGACAAAAGGGACAAAGAGGACCGATCGCGAGAGGACACTACCGATCGCGCGGGGTGCCGGGCAAACGAACGCGGAAAAGTGATTTTCCGCTTTTCCGGCATTTGGCGCAATTGCCTTTCCGGCCGCGACTCGGTCTGAAATTGCACATTGCCTCTCGACTATCTCGACGTAAGCTTCTGAGGTGATTCTTCCCGTTCTTGTACATCTGTCTTTCTCTCTCTCTCTCTTTCTTTGTCTCTCTCTCTCTTTCTCTGTCTCTTTATCACACTTTTGCTCTCCGCTGCTATTCTCTTCTTTCGCGCGAAGCTTCCTGGACGGCTCACCGTAAATTGGATGTCTATTATCTCACGCGTCGTCAGGGTTCCCGTTTCTCTCAGCGTTTCTTCCCTCTTCCTTCTCTCTTTCTCTCTGTCTCTTTGACGCAAGAGTTCTCCGCGCATTTGCAGTCTCACAGGTTCACGCTTTATTCACTTCGCGTACTCGTTTACACGCACTTTCCCATCCCTGTTCTTAAGCCTTTCTCCTCTCCCGCTTTGCTCTTTATCGCCATCGGATTAACCGTCTGTTTCAGTTGGCCCGGCGACAATCCTTTTGATCACGTTCCGTGCGGCAGCGCGACGCTGTTTAATTTCCTCGCCTCGGAATAAAATCCTCGGAACCTTCCCTTATCACCCTCACAATATCTTTGCATTAAACGTCACGCGTCGTTCTCTCTTTCCGTATTGTCGCGTCGTACCATTATCTGCGAGAGGAATATCGTTACGTGCTTGCTGCACAGTTGTTTAGATACCCGTTATCCTGTTTGCTGGCGACGGGGACTTGGCCAGGAGACTTCTTAACGCGAAACAGCGTCTAATACCTGTCTTAAAGCTCCGATTCGCGCGCAAATCCCATTAATAAATCCCGCTTGTTAATGCACTTCCTCTTCTGGATCCCGCGCGTCCCACTTGCTCAAACAATGTCATGTGACGTGCACGTGTACTTTTTTTAGAGCTTTAAGTTGTTCCAAGATTCCTCGAGCAGCATCAAAGGGTCCCACCGTCACTCTTCTGTCCGCTCTCTTCGCTCCGTTTCGGTCTGTCTATTTTTCTTTCGAATTCCGCGCTTCTGCTTTTCTTCCTTGGTTCTTCTTCGCCGCCCTCCGATGCCTCGTAGCTCTCTTTGTACATTGTCAGACTGTTTTTTCTTTATTACATTTCTTTCCTATCTCGTGGCTTCTTTCTCGAGTCTCTTACTTGCCAGCCCCTCCTTGTTTAGTTTCGTGCGCACGTGTATGTCTACGCTCAAAGGGAGAGAAAGAAACACTGTCTGTGGAGAATAATCATTTTATGCTCGGTTACTTGCTCCGTCATGAGTCAGTCATTTCATTCTCGAGTACCAATACTTGCATAGATACTAATTTTCATTTAATGCCTTAAGTAAATCATAGAGTATCTCTGGCACTCTTGTTTCTTTTTTCCTCAGGTCAAATAGATTTTTCTTTCTTTCTGTATTCATTTCATCTCCGGAGTTATTGTTTTATTATTTCCCCCTTTCATCTCGTCTTGTTTGCTTTTCGATAACAAAATATTCATTCTTTTTATATTTTGACTCTCTTCGTCTTTTCATCTATAAATTACAGATATACTTTGGGTGTAACTTTAATGATGATAATTTATATAGAACGAACTGACCGTACAAGAGTCTTCTGAAGAAGAAAGAATCGCTGAAGAAAGTTCAGAAACGTCTCTAGCTGTTCCTTGCTGACCGATTTTGCGATCTTCTTTCTTAGTTTCAGTAACATAGTTTCAATAAGATTACTTTATCAAGCTATTGTATATTCCATATTTTGGAGGAAAAAACAAAACTTTCCTCGCTTATCTAACTATTCCTCGCATAAAGCTGTTCGCGTAAACTGGGATCTTTGAATTCTTCATGTGCATCGCTGTCGTTTGACGCAACCGCTTCATCCGATTTCGCGCATACCTGCGCACATTGCATTATTCCTTTTTATATTATTCCATGTCGGGCGTTTAACAGGGACACAGTCCCGGAGCGCCTAATATAAATGCGCTTCTTTCTTTCTCTCTCTCTCTTCGCCTTGACACAAGTCCCATTTTCTCTCCCGTCCCTTTTTCAATTTCAACCCCATCCGCGCGCAGAGAGCTCTGTCTCCTCTCTCGCGCGCTCTCCTTCTCTCTCGTTCTTTCTCACGAGGGAGGACTTTTCCTTCTCGTCTTCACGTGGACGTGCTCGTGTATATAGCCGAGCGGAGACGCATTAACTCGCAAGTGCTCTCGGATACTATCGCGAGGATAACGGCCTGCTGTGTTTCTTTCCTGGCGGCGGCACCGGCTCCCGAAGAGCGTTCCGCGCAATTTCGAGGGGACTTTAAGGGTTGGGGAGGGGGAGAGGGGTGGCGCGCATAGGGTGGAGGCTGTTTTGTGCCCGGATCTCGCAGTTTAACGACTATCCACTTGAATCGAGCTAGTAATATCGCGCGGGGAGGGCAGGAGGGAGAGAAAGGACGACGTACTATCCACCGACTCCTCCTGCGACGACGGAATAAGAAAGCGCTCCTACACGGGAACTTATGCAACATTCAAGCACCTCTTTCCGCTTTCTGGGGAGGATACTCCCGGTGCATTTCTATTCGTCGGGGGTCGTCGCAAGGCCAGGCCGCGTTCGATGGAACTTTACGTAACGTTCGGAGAGGCACCCATTCACGGCGAAGGTATATAGGATTTGCGCACTCTTCCTGTTTCTCTCCGGCAACTGTCGCTTCATTTTATTGACGATTAGCGCAATGTATGGGTTGCGACGTAGTATACAAGAGAAGTATACATTTTTCTACGATTAGATTACAAGTGGAGCTTTTTCTGCGACTTCAGGTCGAAACCAGGATATACAGGAAAAACGAAGAATTCGATCGTTCTTGAAATTTATTTCTTTTAAAATACGATATAATAAGTGATAAACGTTTTTATATTGACACATGTATCGTTTTGCTTTATTCCTTAATCTTTTTTAGCATTTTTGATAGCATTATGTTTGACCAAATTATTTTGTCTGTCAATTCTGTCGTACTTTGATGATATTACATTTCATCTTTGCATAGACTTTATATGAATAATATACAAGTTATAACTGCAGTTACCAGTAATTATTGTACATTGATTCGCGACGACTTTAATGGCATTAAAATGGCGTATTATTTCTCGTTGTTCACGAAGACATATGTCGACATCCAGACGGCAAAGAGCATCGCGTGATAGTACAGTTACCAAGGACCTTGCACGAGGTCGGTGGCTCTCTACTCATCAAAGGGTATCTATATTAATGAGATAGCGTGCAGCGCCACGTTGCCGCGCCGACCGTCCTTATTACGCGCGAGTGGATGATTTTCGGCGCGCCATGCGGGAGCGGTTGACAAGATGCCAGTACGTGAGTATATTATCAAAATTCATGAACCCTGTTACTAACCAGACAACTGCAGCTTCGACAGCCGATTTAATCCTCGAGCAGTCTTCGTCACTTTCGCAAATTTCTCACGAATCAAGTAATTAACAACGTTGATGATTTAATCCCTTGACGCATTTAGTTACTGATTTTTGTCGGTATTGCGGATAATTATTAATAACAGAATAAATAGAATTAAACAATCCTAATGAGCCGTTCGTCCGATATTCGTCTCCTACTCATCAGATGTGTATAAATAACTTTAATGTAATCATTTTTCATGAGTTAACATGAGTTTGTGTATCATGATAATATAATATAAAGCGCTGCCTGTGAGGTAACTCGTGCTTGTGTATTAGGGGGTTTAAACCAATCAAAGATACT
The DNA here is from genome assembly GCF_003672135.1 of Ooceraea biroi. NCBI lineage: Eukaryota > Metazoa > Arthropoda > Insecta > Hymenoptera > Formicidae > Ooceraea > Ooceraea biroi. The sequence goes on from NC_039507.1 coordinate 9,241,388, forward strand.
GATTTTGCATGTAAAATATTATTGTTCGATATATCTGTGAATTTATGGTCTTACACGACGATTCTTGATACGTACGTTCGTGTACAATCTTTGTCACTTTCGCAAATTTTTACGAATCAAATAAACAAGATTAGGGGGGTTTAACAACTTGAAATAAGACAGGAGGTATAATATTTTGAGATAAAAATGTTATATAATATCGTCCGATATATACATTATTTGCGGATTTGTAATTGTGTCTCGCACGATCGATCCTTGACATGTAGGTTCGTGTGCAATCTTTTTATCACTTTCGCAAATTTTTTACGAATCAAATAAACAAGATTAGGGGGGTTTAACAACTTGAAATAAGACCGGAGGTATAATATTTTGAGATAAAAATGTTATATAATATCGTTCGATAAATACGTACCGCCTGTCTTATTTCAAGTTATTAAACCTCTCTAATCTTGTTTATTTGATTCGTAAAAAATTTACATAAATAATATACATTATTTGCGGATTTGTAATTGTGTTTCGCACGATCGATTCTTGACATGTAGATTCGTGTGCAATCTTTGTCACTTTCGCAAATTTTTTACGAATCAAATAAACAAGATTAGGGAGGTTTAACAACTTGAAATAAGACCGGAAGTATAATATTTTGAGATAAAAATATATAATATCGTTCAATGTATATATCTGCGGATTTCTAACTGTGTCTCGCATAGTTCTTGACATGTACGTATACAATCTACGTCACTTTCGCAAAACTTTTTATTAATCAAATAAACAACATTGGAGGGTCTAAGTTTGAAATAAGTCAAAAGATGTGTAGTTTGAGATAAAAATATTACTGCTCGATGTATTACATATACCTGTGGATTTGTGGTCTTCCACGAACAATTCTCAGTACGTACGTGCGCACTACAATCATTATTGTTATTAGACGCGTTTGTCTAGCGAAATTAATCGCGCGAGTACGTTACTCGCACGTTGTTCACGAAATGCAGCTCACGTTCAACACACGGCCCACGTAGTGCGCAGCAAGCACCTCTTGCAGCAACGCTCGGCCGTCTATAAAACGTGTCCTCGTCCGGACGGTCCCGGATATAATCCCAAGAGTGCTGCAAGCACCCATCTCGCAAAACAAAGCTCTCTTCCGGTTGCCGCCCGTGGACACAGCCGGCCAGTATACATCCCGCGAGACCCTTGCTGCTCGTTTTATTCGGCATCCACTCGACAGTCCCCGCGATTATTCCCCCAAGGCTGCGTCGATTTTCGAAGCTCGTTGCGCATTGCGCGGGGCGTTGGGTCATACAAGAACGAAAGAGGACACCGGAAGAAAAGGAGAAAGAGAGAGAGAGAGGGAAGTAATCGATGCACCGTGCAGGGAAAAGAGTCGGCGAGGTCGTTCGCGAAGAAATTCTAGATTTGAATTGGGAGTGGAGCTTGGTTGGTCTCACCGAATATCTCCATTTCGGCGCGACGCAGACAGCGTGTGCGACGAGCAATTTTCATCGTTGCCACAGAACTATTCTAAGGGCGAATTCGCCCTTACGAGAAACGCTTAAGACGGGCGAGAAACGTCGTCGCTTTAAGGTCTCTAGAAACGCGCGCTTATTCTTACGGTCGGTCGGCGACGTCGCGCGAAACGATGGCAATGCGCTTAATAACTTGAGATGCGACGCTCTTGGACGAAGAGAGGATCACGCGAAGCAAGGAGACGCTTTCACGATAATACCGGCTAAATATTTCGAAGGCGGCTCCATTACGGAGCTTACGCGGGAATCGTTTCTGACAGCTTCAAAGTGAGACTGCATTTCCATTCGTCTTCTTATCTTGATATTAATAAATCTCAACGTAAGCGCTGATATATTTTTATGACGAACGCAGAAGGCTAGGGGCGTTCTCTCTGAGAACGCGTAATAGACTTCCGAAAAGAGAAACCCATTATTTCGTTAAGTTAACTACTTGACGGCGCGTGAGTAACCGGATTACTTTCGCGTCTCGATTTTCCGCGCATCTGTACAAAGGCACTCGCAGCAGGTGGAGTCCACGTAAAAAGGAAGCGAAGGAGAGAGATAGATACAAAGGCTAGAGCCGCATCAGAGGAACATTCCCCTCTCTTCGCGACTGAAAACACTCGCGCGAGGCGCGAAGTGTCGGGCTACGGTTTTTAAGATGAGTCGTCGCCTTACTTGAAACCAAAAAAGAAGCGGGCTGGAGGGAAGAGGGGAGGAGACTCTGACGAAGGAAGCGGAAGCGTCGAGGCGGAGCTCGCAGGTACTCCATCCTGTCGTTCTCGTCGTCGTCGTGGTCGTTGCAGGCGACATCGACGTCGTTTCGCGAGAGAGAAATCGATTTTATCAGCGCCCCGGGGAGACGTCGGCGACGTCGCGCGCAGAAAAACAGAAACAACTGTTGGAACCGTTCTTCGTAGTCGAGAAACGGCGGGAGGAGAAGCAAGGGGAGGACGTAGAAGAGGAAGAAGAAGAAGAAGGGCGTCGGAGCGCGTCGGGACGAGGGATAAAGAATTGACGCCGGGATAAAACCCAGATTGCACGCGATCGTACGAATCGCTCGCGAGTCGGGAGTGATTCTCGCGAGGCGGCAAGACTGATGCGATTTTCCGCGGCTGCGAAACACGGCGCGCAGCGAGGCGTCCACTCATGGTGGAATTATGTTACGCCGCGTAATAACGGCGATCGATGATTCTTTCTAGATGAATCGTGCACGGTCACCCACCCCGAGCGGGGTGTAATATCCCTCCCTCGTCGCGATCGAGCGAATTACGACGGAACGTTCACGACGGTAGCTTTAGAATCGCGATCACCGGAGCGTGCAGACACGGTGACTGGTGGGTGAGCTTTTTACAATTTACATGGACGGGATTGAAATTCTATTTTCCTTAGCACGCTGCCACGATTTTTTGCCCCTTTCTCTCTCTCTCTCCGTCTCTTTCTCTCTGCCAGATCTTGCATGAAACCCGCGTAGAATTATTCGCTGCGCCGTGGCTGTTCTACGCGATCAGCGAGTAAAACGAGATAAATGTAAACTTCATTGTAGAGAAAAAAAGGATGTTGGCTCCCTCACAAAGGCTGATCCGAGCCAGTAAAATCGGTACACATCTCTTTAAAAAAGAGCGTTCGCAAAACCCGCAAAGCTTTTTCAGATGCAGATGTAAAATATTTGCCGTTTGCCGCTCCGGCACGCTGAATTAATCTCGCGCGCGTGTTTCCCCGCTGCGCGCCGCGAGATTATCGGCGAGAACGTATCGCTCCTCCTAGCGTCGCTGCCACGTGATTTACGGTAAAGAATATGTCGTGCCAGGCGCAACAACGTGAAATATCGTTCCACGTGGCGCAATAAGATCGTCGTAACGAGTACCTGTTTTCTCGATGTTACAGCGGAGATCACGGGGATCCGCCCGTTTGAAAAGTTTCCGCTCGCTTAAAACCTCGCCGGGAGATATATAAAATTGACCTCGTGACAAGAGCTAAGGGAGAACAGGGAGCTCTCGTGGGGACGCGGGCGAAAGAAAGATCTGTGAGACTTGTCGATACTAAAGCAGGAAAGAGACGCAGCACCGAGGAATCGAGCGAGCGAGCGAGCGAGCGAGCGAGCGAGCGAGCTCTCCGAACCTGGTCCCGGGGATGCAACCCCGATTGTAGACGTATCGTACCTGTCGCGAGGATACGATTCCAGGCAGAATGCAGTTTAACCGTTTACGCGTCAACTGAATCCGCTGAATCGCGCGCTGGGGGATGATGGAGCGCCCTTTAAATCGCGTCTGCTTTGGTGAATATCTCTCTCTCTCTCTCTTTCTCACTCTCTCTTGTTAATCCAACATTTGCTCCACAAGCGTGCGCAGTAGGATATTTTTTCTTTAGAGACAACGAAAAAGCAAATCGTATGTGTAACACGCTGTACGTTACACGAGTGGACCTTTTTGCGAAAGACATTTTCTTCATTATCCAGCTTCGATGCTTAATCCGACTCGTCGCTTTGATCGAAGGTCTGAATTATCTCGCGACTGCAATATTGCAATAACGCCGCGATACGAGCAACGATTGAGACGAAAGACTCGTATTCAGGAATCTGCTGATAGCGAGAGAAACATGACGAGAGAAAATGTTACAGAGGAAAAAGCATTGGCTCGAGATATAACACGGATTGCAAAAGGACGTGTGATCCGTGTTGGAGAAAGTATGTATGTAGGTGTATGCACGTACGTATACGTAGATGAATGCACATGAATATACGCGAGCGAAAGCAGTACGCATTGCTGAATTGCACCTATTGTGAACAGAATCGTCTTCCCCGTTTTCTTAGTTTAGTAGATGCTCCTTTGTGTCGTACTTTTCCGCATACATTGTGCTTCAAGTCATTCTCCTTATGACAAACAATAATATTTTGTGCTTTGCTTATTCGAAGAAAAATGCGATGACGTTGTGATGTATCCACTTTTCACGTATATATATATATATATATATATAAAATATATATAATATATATAAAAATTTCAGAATTTTAACTTCCGGTCTGAAATTTTTTTTAATGAGACATGGTATTTTTTATTACGGATTCGGATTCTACGCGAGAAAACATGCAACTTTTGTCTGAAACATTTTTCGGAAAAATGTTTCAGACAAAAGTTACTTACTTTTCGATGGAGAATAAGAATCTACAATAAAAAGTTGGGGTTTCAATTTAAGAAATTGAAGGTGATCTTCGCGTGACCTTCAAACGACTATTCAAGGTCAAACCAATGGTATCATCTTATGTCCCCCTCGAAATCGTGACATGTCTGTCTGAAACATTTTTTCGTATCTCTTTTAGTTTTTTAAAAAATCGACTGTATAAATTAAAATGGGCCACCCTGTATATATAAAAGTTCAGATCGATGACAAATCGTAAATACGCATTTAATTTAATTTATCGTTGTCTGATTTCACGTGCCATGAAACTGTTCTAATTTAATTTGCAATTTTTATTCTTATATATATATATATATATATATATATATATATATATATATATATATATAGAAGTTGAGGGAAATCAGATAACGATAAATTAAATTAAATGCGTATTTACGATTTGTTATCAATCTGAACTTTTGTTCTACTCTTTACGATTTCTCACGTTTTAATGAATTTAAAATTAGGTATTGCTTTCTTAATCTCTAAAAAATAATAAAATATTGACTGTACGTAGATATCTTGTTAATTAAGATAAACTGTAGATCACACTGACTGTTATTAAATACATCCTTTTAGATAGAGATTCAGATTGGATTTTGTTAAACAAATTATTTATTAGACAAATGTTCCTCATAAACAGAGTTACCCCACGAGACATTGTCGCATAACGTGTAATCAACGTGCGCAGATTGTGCCATACACCATTCCACGTGCATCCAAACTCGGGAGGAAGTTCCCTCAAAGATTGCTGATGGCAAGTCCGCGGTTGCACCCGGATTTACGGTCGACTAACTTGCTCCGCAGCTTGTGGATCTCACACAGCCTGAGAATTTCTCGGCGTAGTTCCGTCTTAACTCAACCATATTACATCCAAATGGCCGGATCGCTACATTTAATGACGACACATTATCGTTCCGAATGTCTCGCGAAGAAATTCAGCTCTACGAGATTGGCTGCGCTTCGGATTTCGAATTGTAACGCAAACGATGGAACGTATCGACGAGCTTTCATGTGCTAAGGCTGCAGCCGTGAGTTAAATATATCTCAACAGCGGGGAAACAAGCTGTAAATTGAAACAGACCTTGTTATATCGACGATCCAAGAAACTTTGCCAATTAGTATCGCGCGGCGAATTGCAACTTTTTCTGCTCGCCTTCTGGATAATACACGTCCATTGTTTATTCGATTCAACGTTGTAAATTCTAGATTCGGCATTGAATATTGTATCTAGGTTTTAGTCAGACAAATCATTAAGAAAAAAATAGACATACGGTGTAATCTCGTAATAATGGAATTTTATGATAATGGAAAATATTTCCATTATCGATAGTTCGATATTGACATTAGCATGCTCCACATTTTCGTGGCAGGTACTCTCAACAGAATAATATGTAATCTTTATAACATTCAGAATGATGAAATACATATATAATAATACTAGAGAGCTATTAAAATATATTCGCACATTTTCACCGGTATTTTCTCAGCAAATATCAATCTGTAACGCAGCTCCCTCATATACCTAAAAAGCGATTTGCAATCCCATCGTTGCATTAAATATCTCATTTTGCAATCGTGGCAACTTTTGCCGTTCTGCATTGTTCAGTGATACGCCAACTTTTATGACAACGATAAAATGTCAAAACGCGAGGGAGATACTCCGAGATATACTTCGCTGCGGAGGGAGCAGACTCGTTCAACAACCACGCCAGTTCGTCGACTTCATCACCGACAATGGTTTCTTTCTCTGCCCCAACGACCGGGTACATTATTCTCCGGGCGCGCTGTTCCACCCTGTTATACAATCTACGCAATTTAAGTCGCGGAATAATGTAACGGGGGTGTCCCGCGCGCGTACTAGACGTGCGCACCCCGGTAACGAGGTGTAAAGGCCGCGCCAACGGACGAAACTTCCATCATCAGGCTGACGTTACACGCTCGCTGCCGGCGAGGCGAGGGCGGAAGCTTCCGGGGGCACGGTGGAAAGACGGAACGAGAAGTGGAAGCAAGTCGGTCGGGAGAGACCGACTCGCATTTGAGCGTCAGATACAGAGGCACTTCGGCCCTTTGAAGCCACCAACGGAAGTTTCCCCCGAGGCGGCCGCGATTACACAGACACAGACACAGCACACACTTGCGCGTACACACGCACGCGTGACACATGTGTATCCATCTGCCGTACGTATTATCATCCATGTCGGTGCGCGACGACCCAGCTTACAGAAGAAGCTATGAAGGAAGCCTGCAACTTTGTGTGTCTGGTAATCAAAGAAAACCGCCCGGAGCGAGGCACGGCCTCGGTTTCCGAGCAGCGGCGCCGAAAGTGCCCCTGTAACGGTCGATTTATTGAAAAGCTCGACGTCGACCTCGTTTCATTCCGCGGATCGATATTATCAATTTCGCGCGGGTGAACGACGGCCGGCTATCAGAGCTCCGACCGGTTCAACCGAAGCCCTTTCCCGTCACGATATTGTCACGATACCGTCACAACGCGAATTTATCGCGAATTTTAATAACCGCGAGATACCGACAACGCGAATTCTCGCGGGAGTTGCCTAACGAACGAGAAAAGTCGGATTTAACTGGCTTACGCAACAAACGCGAGTCTAAAGCGTCGCTTTACTCGCCCATTGCGCCAGCAATGTGCTCGATCCTCGTTACTCGCGTTTCAACCGAGAAAGAACGAAAAAGCGAGAATAACGGGATTGCAGTCAGCCATTCGTCAATTATACCACATTAAGTTACCGTCTTAAAAAGTAAGTCGAGGAAGGGGAAAGAGAAAAGGGGTTATAAAGGGTACGGCGACATCACAGAATATTGCGTCACCGGTTCGGGCCCTTTACAGCGAATCCCAAGCGAACCGGAGAACAGAACACGGACGATTAAGAACATTTCGCTAGCTTGGAAGATTCTCTCTGGAGACGTCGCGAAATCTCTCGCCGGAGACTTGTTACGGTTAATTCCGCTACGCGATTCGTGGTGATGTGCTCTCTTATAAAATTGGATCGTTCAATATTCCTCAACGGCTCAAGTTTCCTTCGTTACGTTTTATTAAATATCTTATAACGCGACTTTCGCATGCCTTTCCTACATTTCAGTAATTAAAACGTGGCGAGTTACAACTAGCGATAGCTACGAATGATGTTAAATTAATCTTGCTATACGATTCAAATGTTTCAGCAATATTCCGTCTTCTGTCTTTCGCAGATAAAATACGTCCCGCTAACTCATCACTCTTTCATCATTTAGTCTCTCCACTGCTCGCCCGACACGTAACGGTACCGTGTACTCACGGGAATTAAACAATCTCCCACGGATCTCATATACGCATCCTATTACTAGCACCGAACTAACGATCCTATTATTACCGTAATAGGATTTATGAAGCGTGAGTTACGCCGTGATAAAACTCCGTTGTCAGCTGATGTTATTGAATTAAGTTCGTGCCGGAAAACGTCCATCGCGACGTAATAAAATTATTCGCTGTCTTACGTCACGTATTATCATATTCACCCGTCAATTATTATCAATTCAATGATAATAATTCCTCCTCGTGGAATTGCAGTGACCGTTTGAAGAAAATAACGAATATATGCGCCATCAATTCATTCTGCTTTGACAGGCAAATCGTTTACAACAAACTGATTGATTGTAAATCATCAATAGATCAGAGAGATGTATATTCCGATATATCAACATCACATGTATTGTGTATTGTGACAACATATGAATGAAAGAATATTATGGAAAATTGAAACAATGATCAGTATGATATATATTATATAGACTTTTCATTATCGTTTGATGTTTGTAAAAGTTAAATAATGTTGACGTATTCATTAACCTTCCGATTTTTTTCAGTTATTTGTATTTTTCCTTTGTGCGCAAAGGCGATCGATCAAACAGCCAGCAGCGTAGTTTGTTCTTTTTGGTGCAAAGCGACTCAATTTGCCGAGAGATCGTGGCGGGATCAAAAGTGGTTAAGCATCAGTTGGCTTTCGGAAAATCCCAATTTCGCGGTGTGCATTGGCGACGCAGCAACGCGGAGTGCCATTATCGTTTTACGGTACCGCGATAGTATTATGCGCTGGCTCGAGGGCGCATAACTGTTAATTCAGTTACGAGGAAAATGTCCGCGAGTGCTTACGTCCAACAAGACGCTTGCCTTCCTGAAGACTCGCAGACTTTCCGCGTCGTAATCTAACAGGGTATTATAAAATTTAAATGATGTAGTAACTATTATAATTCCAGCTCTCTGAATATTGCGGACTTTTAATGTGCGCTAATATCATGTTAAACAACCATAGAAGGAGATCAGACCATCGCTGTCAAAGGGTGAAATAAGCGGGAAATTAGCTATTCATTATTCATTACGACGTAAAACTCGATGAACTTTGCCCGCTTTCTCGCGATGATACGAGTCGCATGGAGAGATCATTCGCCTGACGTGCAAAAGCGCGTGTTGTGTTTCTGAAGTGATAAGCTGTCGCGGTTGTTGCATCCTCAATCAGGATGCAAGTTTTGTAATGGGTAGATATTTGAAGAAATAAAAACTTTATTGACGATAAAGTGGTAGACAGTTAATTAATATTTGTATTACATATTCCATAAAAATATGTATATATTAATATCACGTTTTATAAGAACATTAAATTAAATAAAATTAGAAATTAGAAGTTTAATTTTCTATACCTCAATATTGCACAATCTCGTAAAGCATGATTTGCATTCTTGACGTTTTTAATGTGGTCGAAAAGAAAAGTTGCATTAAATTACAGCAAGTTAAATAACGTGTTATTTTTAATTTATTCTTTTAATGCAGATTAATTCTCGAGAAAGAAAAAGTCTTTTGTTGAAAAGGACAATTATTTGTATCACTTGACATGCCCTAGATTTGCGTTTAGCAGAAAATCAAAATGTGTTCTGACATGACAGACATTCTTGTCACTTGCGTCGAATTAATTATTTCACGAATCATTCATTAAAGATGTAGAAATTGTTCGTCGTTGTGACACGTAACGAGGCGAACCGATGGAAAAGTTTAAATTGGCGTTGAGCATGAAAGATTGTCGCGTGGTCACCCTGTAATTTCAAGTTTTCGCTCTCCCTTTTTTCGCTCGTATTCCCTTTATCACTTTTATCGCACGTGTCTCGCAATTGAATCAAAGGCGGATTTAATCAGTAACCTGCCATGGCCTCGCTTTCCGTTACTGCGCCACAATAAATTCGCGGACAGTCTCCGTAATTCCGTTAATTTGTGTAAATCAGTATCCCGACGCGAGATATGAATATACGTATATTTTTAATTCCGTTACGTCCGTGCAATCGTCGCAGATAAAAGTCTTTTCAACGTCCAATTTCGTGCCATGATGGGTGAACAGTACATTGTTTTAACCAGTAAAGTATATAAATTTTATAAATATAGAATACTATCTTGATTTTTCATCTATCTCTCTCTCTCTCCATAAAATTTATATTTGAAACAAGATATCATTCACTATTGTAATTTCTCTACATTGAAGTCCTTGGCGATTCACTTTAAAATATCATCGAAGGGAGAACTATTAGTTGCTTCCCGATTGCCAAATCCGTGCTCTTAATCGAAAATAACGTAGTGAAATCATTTTAATCGAAAATCGATCATACGCTACGTTCTTTCGTTGTTAATCTCGTTATAATTTCTCAATTCGTGGAAATTAGATATATCAACGATTAAAGTGCGAATAAAATTACAACACGCGAATTTAATTGATCGCGAGAGGAGAATGGTGTGCTTCGCGTCACGTTAATGAAATGAAATAAGATTCCACGTCGCTTTCATCGACCTCGAAACGTTATGCAGCGGTTTCAATTTGCATTGTCTGCTCAATTAAATCTTCCTTCAAACAGACCGTTCGGGATAACTACGTGTTGCTATTAATTTTCAGACTGACAACGCTCTCTCTTTTTCTCCTCGCCTGAAATTTTTTCATGGGATTCTCATCGCGCCGATAATAGAGAACACATCGAGGACGAGGGTGCCTCATCGCGGAGCACGAAACTGGGGGTGCGTCGATACTCGGTGCCGTCGGGGTTACTCACAAAAGGTCCGCAAACTCGGGGGAAATTGCTTTCCCTCCTCGCTTAACTCAATTATTCGTTACTTTCGCCCCGTTAAAGCGCGTATCGCGAAAGTTATCCTCTCTTCTCTCGCCCAGCGTCCGAAAACGGCGCGGGCGCGACTAAAACGCGTTATCGTGGGTGTAATCCTCGACTCCAATCGAGGAAACTCGACCTCATCCTCCGTAGGACCTCTCGCACGCTTACGAGATGCCATCCCGTAAACTCTCGTTCCCTTGTCCTGTGTCGTAACGCGCGTTCGCATTACTTAAGTTAGTTACGCGCGGTAGTTGGCCGCGCAGATTAATGCAACAAACGAGAAACGAGTTAGGGGATGAAAGAAGTTTCCGTCGCTCATGCTAATTCGTCGCGATTATGCGGGGCGTACGCGTGACAGCGCATGATGGATAAATAACATTTTGCAAAGTGCAATTACGGAACTTCCAAACGGTAGCCGAGATTCCGCGGCATTTCCATCGCGTTGTCGCGCGTGTTTAGCGCGGAATACCGTAGCACGTTGAACCCGACGAATTTTCTCTCCTTCGTAATGATCTATGCATCCGACTCGTCGATCGTGAAATTTTATCGCTAAATTTTAGGCTTATCCGTGCGCTGGACGGATCCGTAGAGCCAAGAATCGACGCTGGAAATTATTGCAATTACCAGTTTACAATTGCGATCCGTGCGGAGGGATGTAACGGCATAGTTCTCCCGCGGCCGGAAATTGACGTGATTATCCGCACCCCGTATTGTATTTACCTCTGCTCCGAATATACCATTTTAACGTAACGCGCCGTGTCGTATTGCTCGCGCGCGATTCACGCATTACAATCCATTACCGTCTTGTTTTCGAAAAGCTGTCTCGCTACAGCCTACTGCGCTTATCCGTTTTCGTATTACCATGTTATTTAGGTTACTAGCGTGCGCGCACTAAGTTGTTTACTAGATAGACGTAATGAAGATTGAAGTTAAGAGTGGAGAAAAGTTGGACGCTCGTTCATTCATTACTTATGTTAATTCGATTAGCCGGCGTATTACACTGTTCTTCTGTCGCCCGATCATTGCATTTCCTGAAAAAATATATACATATATATATTTTTTCGCTCTTTGAGACATTATTTGTCTTCAAAACACAAGGCTGAATAAACTTCGTAAACTGAATTTCTATCTCTTGCGCTCTCTGAAACTACGATGACAATCACACCGAAGAATGCAAGTTCAACATTAGCGCTCAATATTAGTTCTCATTTATCTACATATCTTTCATTACACTGAGAAAAATGGTTTGATTGTACCAACAAGACGTATATGATAGAATGCATTTTAGTTAAACCAAGAATTTCTAGTTTATCATGATAAGACTGGATATTTTATAACTAGAACGTTTGATAAATCTGTACTATAATCTGGTAATTCCTGAAGGAATTCTGATTCGTCCATTTTCCAACAGACAGACTGGCTGAATCTATCAGATTTCTAATTAATGCAACCAGATTTTTTTTCAGTGTAGATATAATATTTATTATGAAGTTAAATAAATGCTCGAAATGTATGTGTAATATATATGAGTAAACTTTCAACTTGACTATTCTTCTAACGTCCATCCGAATACCATGAAATCTCACCCATCAATCAAATATCGTCCATACCGTGTATTAAAACAAGATTTATTAATATCAATGTACCAATAATTTGATACATTTTTACATCCATTTACCTTCATGTCGATCGCACGTTATATTTCGCATGCGCTGCAAATACATTCACGAACATCACAGACGGAGTTTTGCGAATTTAAGATACCAAACCACGAAATTTTGCGCTTGTCCGCACTGACGCGTCGACTCGCGTTAATCTCGCGCCTTCGTCGACCCGATAGGTGACGAGGAGTCGTGTTCGCGAGCAGATGATGCCCATCCGTTAATTTCCATCCGACGTACCATATTTCCCAGCTGACTTCCTGGCCGTCACACGACGGATTTCGAAACGCATGTTCCGATTCTGACGGAATCGCGACTTGCGTGACATACCGTGCACGTAGTTGCGTTATTTGTGCTCCAGCTGGCGCGTATAGGGTGCACGAAATGCGCCCCGTGTCTCGGCGGACTGTAAAAATTGGCGTCGTGCTTTGGCGACAACCTCGGGAACTCATGCCCGATCAAAAGTGCGCGATCAAATCGAGAGTTCTGTCCTTTATCCTCTTTGCTCTCGAGCGCGACGCGTTCCATCAGCACCGTTACGCACCATACGGATTTATATCATCCGCCACTCCGTTACGCGCCTCGAATGCTGATGGGATCTGCAAAACGCGAGCGCGTTTTGATTTTACAATCGGACATGTACTGTAGTAGTAGTATCGTGTAGTCGTAAATATGTTACGTCAGCTGCGCGGATGCGCGATATCCACCTCGACTAAGTTTTGCCGTATGAAATGTTATGTAAAATTCGTTTATGAAAATGTCTGCGACGAAAGTTCATGATGCGAGGTCTTGTTGGCTCGTCTCGATGATTTTTCAAATAAACATGAATTGTGTGGATGTTGAATTTCATGCTACTACTAATACTAATGATCAGAAACGATTTGATGACTTGATATTAACCCTTAAGTAGACGCACTGGCAAAATTACACAAGTGGGTGCATGAAACCATCAATGATTCCACTTTCTTTTTAAAAATTTAAGTAAACCAAAAGGTATTAAAAACAAAAACAATGCAGTTTAATAGTTAAAGTTTATTACTTTAAGAAAAACAAAAAAAAACAAATACATTCTCTTTAAGTTAATAAAAAAGTAAACATTTTCCTGTATATACTGAGAAGTTTATATACTTAAAATCAATCTTGCACTGATTTCATGTATCTACTAAAGGGTTCAGATATTAAAATTACTCAAGCAGTCAGAAATATCTCAAATATGTTGTAAAACATGATCGATACATCTGTGGAAACAGATTAAAATGTCATCACACACAATTTATAGTTATATATTTTATTTGTGTAATACAATGAATTATTTTGCAGATATTGATTAGAACTGCATACAATGTATTTCTCGCTCGCATATTGTAAAATAGAACAATTATTTTAACATTTTTGTTGCTGATGAAAAAGAGCGTTCAATTTTGTAATGTTTTCATCGTTCTGGTTTTTTAACCAAACGGATACATGTGTATCGTGATGTACGTATTGCATCGACTACTCTGCTACAATGTTCGCATATGGATGGAATTTATAAGCGCACACAATTTGATTGTACAATTCTATTGACTTAGAGATCACTATTCGAGCTTTGTTAAACATCAGCTGTGTCGATCAATAGCTCACTCTTTTTTTTACACTTTTGATTGCATCTGGATCCTCTATCACAACTTTTTAGTATTCGGCGTTACAAATTTCTTCATGCCTGACTATCGAATCAAAACTCGGTTAAAATAAAGTTTACTCGAGAATAAATAAGATTGTGCTATTTATATGTACGATTCAAATTATTATTTAATTCTTAAAACCATAAAGCTTCGTACAATCTCAATTATTTGCAACATAAAAAAATTAAGACATCAGAAAGTGCGCTAAAAAGGAGCATTAATAATGTTCCGAAAAATAATCATCTTGCGCGTTATTTTAATTCAATATTAAATTTGTATTAATTATATTATTTTAGTTTTTATTAATTAAATTAAATTAATGTAAATAAATTTTATTAATTAAGTAAAAAAGATATTCTTTGTCGTCTTTTACTTTATTTTATTTTATTTCCTTATTTAAGTATTGATCGGTTTTCATTCTTCCAATCTGAACCACGTAGAACTCCGTGCTCGGTCATATGTGTATGTATGTATACGTGTGCCCACTTTATTAGCAAAATTATTATGCGTACACTCGCTCGCTTGAACACGCCAGCCGTGCAACGTTATACCTTTCCTATCATAAATTTTCAGCACGTAGCAGGTCCGTGCACGTGCTCACACGTGTTGTCTGTGCGCGCCGAAAGTTCCTACTGCGAAAATATGCAACGCTGATTCAAGCTCAATTAAACGCGGCACGTTAGCCGAACCGTTAATTTTCGGTTAACGCTAGAATAGCCGGATGGTTTGCAGGCGCGTACGCCGGAAATCGCCGGATTTCACTGTTGGACCGACGTGAAACCATGGTGGATTAGTTCTTATGAATGAACATCGGATACAAGACCCGTGTCGAATGATCCTTGGCAAATTGGTCATTGAAAGTTTAATGGATTTTTTTTCGTTCCTCATCTTCTTCTTGCGTTCCTCACCTTCGAAGAGATTAGTCGCGAACTATAAGAAGTCGTGATGGCTTTGCAAGTATTAGCGTGCACTGAAATGGGATGATGTAAAGACTGCGAAGATAAAAGAACAAAAGTCCTGATGTGCTTTTGAAATATTTCATTCACTGAATCATGAAGGAAATTATTAATTATTTATTAGAAAAATATGAAAGCAATGTGTATGTGTGTGTGATACATTTTTAATATGTTTATTCTTCATATTTTATCGTTATTTATATCAAAATTTTCAGATTATTATTCATTATTACCTCGATCCGATATGTGGTAGACGATAGTCTCTTAAATTGCAGCAATTGGCGCACACTAGGATTACGTATTCCGAGAGAATCGCTCATATAAACAATAATTAAAGCAAGGTCCAATTAGCGGTCACGAAAAGGATCTACCGAGAGATACCTAAATTGTTACATGATTCACGATCGATACACATCGCGCGGATTAACGAAAGCGGCCAGCGCTCGTATTTTAATCCCGATCGGGGCGAGATACCTCCCTCGCACCCCTCGGGGGTGCGCGCGTATCGTCGCCGGGTGTAAATCCCCGGACTTCGACCGAGATTAACTGCCAAATTTGACCTCCATCAAGGAATATCAGAATCTCGGTTCACCCCGGCGTTTCACGTCGCGCGGGCAAACGGCAACTTGGCCCGAAAGCTTAACGAGCCCTACGATCGCGACTACGTGCGCTTCGGCACGAGCCAGGGTGAGAAAGTACTTATCTTCAGCGCCGAAGGGACTTCCCTTACTGTGTCTCCCGTGAGCGACCCAGTTCTCGGTGTAGGTGTAGATACAAGCAATCTCAACCGGTGGAGCCGGCTGCGACCGAGACGGAGCACGCGATAAGCGCGAAACGAGCTTTCCATTACTTCCCCGCGAAAGCGCGTAAAAAGTTAAGTATCTTGACTTACGTACTAACATAACGGTTCCAAAGGGCACGCCTTAATTAATTTCTTGTTTTTTTCCCTATGCAATCGTCGCGAGGACCGCAATTAAACAACGGCATTTAAAGAATGTGCCGCTTCTTCCGGCATTGTCGACGTAATCGCAATGAAGATGCCTTGACGATAGTTGTCGGCCGCGTTGCGCAATCAAATTTTCCAGCCCGTATTTTCCAGCCGCCTCTATCCGGTGATAAGCGACGGACACATCCCAGGCACTGCACTCAATCGTTAAATGCAAAAGTGCCGGAGGTTTAAAGCTAAATATCTCGGCGTATCTCGTGCCTCGGTCTCGAGTCCGTGCCTCGCGGCGGCGTAACGATGAAAGCTGCAGAGCTGCATTTTATAGTTCGCGAGAACCGCAATTCTCAGGTGTTTTGATTATATTTTAAATATTATATAATGCACGCCATGCAATCGCAGTACAAGCCATGAATAAACATGAGTAAAACTGAAATAGTTACGTATTTTAGATCGTCACGTACGTAACGCAATTATTGAAACATGTACATATGTACGTAAGGGTGTGTAACGCGAAATTTTAAATATGCTTTTGTAATTTCTATTCTTTTTCAAATTGCGGAAAATATGATTCGCAGCGTTATTCCGGCAAACAGCGTCGAATATTTACAAAAGGAGTAAATTTCAACGAAAATTCACGTAAAAAATTCTCTCTACATTTTTTAAAGCTTCCTGAGAATTTCTCCTCAAATACACTTTACGCGTTCATCATTATTTTACCACACGGGACAAAGAAAATCTACAATTTCCTTTCGCGAATAGTATGGCAGGGGCTATTAGACGACTGCACGAACGAGCAAGAAGACGTTTTCAAAGGTAAAAACCGATACTGCAATAGTTGCAATAGTTGGAGCAGAGAGAGAGTTTCGCGTAAACGCAACTATCTACACACAAACACACACGCGCTGATCAGTGCGCATTATTCGTCCTTTAATTTTTACTGCGCTGACATTGCTGCAGCCCGCTTTCGATTACGCCGAAAGCTTTCCATCGCTTCATCTTCAATTACACTTAATCGTAGTTCGCAACGCGATCCTCGCAATAAAACGGTCACCGCAGTATATCTGCCGCTCGCGATTGCATTGAGCTCGTTGTTTTTCGCGCTGAAATATCTACAATGGCAAAGATAGGAGAAATCGCAAGCAAGAGAATTTTCTTTTTCTGCAACTCGCGAGTTTTTATTTATTCCCATCTTGATTTATCCAATCAATTGGATAAATAAATTATGTGATATTGCCGCTACAGGATCACGCTATAAGTTCACGGTAAAAAGAGTACAAGATGTAGCAATACGAAATCGAATCGAGTCGAGAAATGGTCTAAAAAATGTATGTTCCAATAGATTGATCGACAGACTATCGAAGTTTGCACCGCGAAATTGCCAAAATTAAACTTCAGCGGAGAGTCGAGCTTGATTTGATCTATCTTGTAAGTCTCTTATTGATCTTCTGGCTTAAACAGGATTATGATAGAATTCTGGATTGCTTTGGCAATTTGATTCGTAGAATGTACGCTTAATCTTACTTCAATTACACTAAAATATGCAGTAGTAAAGAGGTCGCCGTAGGGAAAAGCATCGTGTTTCGGTACGTCATATCAAAGTGCGTTCAGTCCAAGTAACGCATGTGGAATAGAGTACGTTAGAATTAACGGCTAATCCGTTATCTACCATAACGGTTCATCATTGCAGAACGCGCCGAGCAATCGCTCAGACATTTAATCGTAACCAGCAATGGCCTCCAATTGGTACCCGGCGATGATGAACCACAATCAGGGAATTGCACGATAGCCACTGCTTACGCACATACGAGGTGCATAAAAAGACTTATACACGTTTATACACGTTATTAATTAATATACACGTGAATCAGAAAGATATCTCGCCACCTCTTCGCAACGTATAACCGAACGTCCTTTTTTCCGGATAATTTTTCCTCAATTGAATCAGATAGACGTCATGATGCATTCAGTAATAACCGAACGCGTTATTGATTTCTTTTTGAATATGTTCGACGCATATTGTTTTATATTCCACTCATCGTTATAGTTATTGTATCATTCGGAATCATATACGATTATACGCATCTATGTATACAACGTAAAATGAATATTCATGTATAATAAAATAAAATCGAGATGGCCCGGAATAATACTGCAATATGTCGGGTCGCTGAATAAAAGAAAAACTTGTATTAAAATAATACACGTATTAAAAGAGTGTAACAATATATATGGGCAAAAAGATAGGCTCCATTTGTGCGGCCATCAAAATTATCTGGTATTTTTTTATTAATTTATTACATTAACAGATTACCGTAACCAACACCGCGTTTTATTCTTCTATACACGCTCATTCGTGCACTCGATATAATTATTAAATTATAAAGGTACAACCTAAATTTCAATGCTATAATCGGCTTTTAATATTACCTTGTGCATTGAATACTTATTAATTTTCATCATTGTACCTCGCGTTCAATTATACCATATTTGTTATCTCATAATAAATGGATCTCATCTGCTAATTATTTTACGTATTATTACAGTCTTCTAATGCATTAAACAGACACACGCACATATGTATTTATTACTACAGACACATTATTGTTTTACATGCCTGAATAAATCACTGCATTACGGAAATTCCGGTGATCAATTCTCCAACCCTTTTACCCGATATCGTGCAAAGAATATTGTTGTCTCTCAATCAAACCATTTGTTTATGATTAAACTTTCGTAAAGCCTACTGACTGCGATAATGAGCCGAAAATGTTCCTCGGATTGAGAGAGCAACTGCAGAAACGGAAGTTCTCCAAATTCACCGGAAAAAGTTTCGCGGCGGCGTCGTATTTGCGTCCGAAATTAACATAAGAGACTACCTTCACCACCCGGAACTTGATCCTCTGCGGAACTTGAGGGAGGTCAGGGACCACCGTAGATTTTCGGAGTTTACTCGACGTGTCGGATGCAGGCAAGCAGGCATCGTGTGTCTCGTTATTCACGCCGTCCGATTTCTTTCGCACGCTCACACGTTCACACGTTTTCCCGCGGGCTTGCCGTGTTTGCCATTCCATTAGCCAGAAAAATGTATGAATATGCAGCAAGAACTGTTCGCGTCATGCGGATTTGCGCGTTAGCGTACCCGCTGTAGCGTTTAATTATATCTCTGCACGAAGCGACGAGAGAAAAAAATTCTCTGCCTTTGTATTAATAATTCTGACAATTATTTTATATCTCCATACTGAGGGGAAGGGGAAAAAATTATATAATAATAGCAATACAAAGCTTGTACGAATAGAAATTCACTTCTTTTATCTTCCTGTTAATAATTTTGTTCCTATTGAATATCCTGCAATTATTATATAATTGTTATCACAAGTAAAAAGCGGGCTACTGAATGTAATGTAATATTAGACAGGGACTATGTGCCGTTTAATGCCCAATTAATAATGCGTACGTTGCGGCGAGCGTAATCAGTGATGCTTGAAATTATTAATAGCAGCATTTATCACTCGCGTTGTGTATATCCGGCATAAATCACCGATCATCTGTGCTCCCGTACTTTCATATAGCGTATTGTATACATATACATACATATTCAATTTGAAGGCATCAATTTGCATGTTACAATAGAAAAGCGCGTCTCGGGTCGTGCCGCGATCAACAGCGAACATCATCAAGAACAATAAACCACGGAAACATAGACACAATCAATGCAGCAACGCTCGTCTAAACGATCTATTAATTCACTTGTACTAATTTGTAGCAAGAAGAAAGAAAAACTGGAAAAGACAGACTAGAGAAATAATAAAGTGACACATAATAGAGTGGCAAGGTAGAGAACCGAAAGTTGGTATGTGCGGCATGTGGCAAAACTTGGGAGAATGCTCGTTAAAGTAAATTGAATTAATTAATCTGTAACGAGGCTCGTATGAAAGTCCATGTTACCTGACATTCGTACGTCCCGTTGTCTCTCTCTTGGACGTATTTTATTTGGAGGGTCCAATCGTCCGAGCCCTCGGGATGCAGCACTTGAAATCGCTCGTCGTTCGTGTACGTGAACATAGAGCTTGTTAAGACGTGAAAATCACGCCGCCGAATCCACGATATCTAAAAAAACACCAATAATAAAGAATACATCAGTATCAGATACATAACGCTGATGAATATATATAGAAAGTGCTATTTATAAACGAGTTTTATGACGAGAAACGAAAATTTTATGCATGTATGTAACAAATTTTTATAATGAAAAATCTAAACTAGTTTTTATAAATTTTTATAAGTTTTTCTCTTTATAAATATGTGAAATACATTTTAGACATTATAATATGGAAATAGTTTATTGCAGCGAGTTAAAATGTCGCGAGTAGATCATCAATATAATTTGACACACATGTCCTCTCACGACATAATATCATGGACATATATTGAACTCTAATTGAAACAAATATTATACCGACGCTGCCAGAACATATATTTGCGTTTGTGTTGATTGGATTAACATAGCAGCTGATTGGGTCTCATCCGAAAAATATTGTGTCAAGCATTTTTAATGACTCGTGACGGGCGTGTAAAATAATTATTTCTTCAATTACAATACGGCAACAATATGAAATATTTCGTCCTTATGTAATAATCTATACACTGTGTGAAATAGAAGAGAGATTCAATATAGGAATGTCAAGTTAAAACAATCCCATTAAATACATTGACGTTTTGTACAAATAAAGAGAAAAAGATGACCATATATACGAAACGGAAATATATTTAACTCTGTGTAACGGCTGTAATAAAATTTCGAGATAAAATACGATATTAAATCGACTGTGTATATATACATGCCTGAACGTATAAAGTCTGTTTTTTAATTAAATGCCCGAGAGGCTGCTGCAAAAACACAATTAAATAACGTAAATATTTTTCAAAAAAAATTAATTACAACTCAACTGCATCTGAATGAAATACTTTCTCCTTAACATAACGTCAAATGAAAATAAATATATATATATATAGTCTTTTTAGATGAAGAGAAAGAGCAAAATTCACAGCATTCCTACGTTTTCGGTGCACCGGTATTTGTGGTGGCGAATTAATTACGTGAAAATGTTTTATTAACATATATACGTCGTCCAAGCACACAATATATGTATAAGGAATCTTTTCTCTATTCAAATAAAATTAAGCAGAGTAAGAGAATATGTTAATTTCTCATTGTTTTTCGTAGATACGAGTATTTGAAGTAGTATAGATCAATCATTCTTGCGGCGTACGTATTCTACACGATACAAATAATTTTTATTGCATGGAAAGATAATTTATATTCTCGTATTTTCATTATCTCAATCGTTATTATTTAATGAGCAAGAGACTTTACAAAATGAAGTTTGTAGAGAGCTGGTTTTAGCGGTATATAGTAACTTTGTCAAACGCTACGATATATCTTGCGACCCGGACAAACTCCCTCCCTCCCTCCCTCTCTCTCTCTCTCTCCCTCTCTTCCTCTTACTCTGAGTACAATATTGCATAAATAGTAAAATTATGAAAGCCGGAAATACGACCCGGGTCGCCGGGGGAATGCGGCAGACCTGCCCTCATTCTCCTCAGACGGGCTTCCTGCTTCCTTCCCTTGCTGATACTTTAAGATCATTGCAGAAAGAGAATGCATAAAACATAAGGTATAAACCCGGTAGCCAATCACGGCGTCTGGATCGAATTGCCGTGTATGAATCATATAAATGGCTTGAGGTCAGATTAGATGTAGTAAACTCATACCTTTTATATTAATAATAAGCGAGGACAAGTAAATGTAGAGATTTTTCGATTCAATTAGCGTTAATTATTAATGTGAATATCTTTCTTTTATTTTGCTGTATGACTGAATAACTGAAATTAAATGCAGTGAAGCATTTAAGCGACATATATTAAAGATTTCACAACGGTAATATCACTTGCGCGCTGTAACTGTTGTCTCATGTATGCAGATGCAGAAAAATACACTGACTCAATTATGCGAAATCTGATATTTAACATAATACATGCAGTTCGTGTTTTTGGATTCCGTGCTTTTCTTTCGAAATAACAAGGACGTATTTATGAGGTTCGCATCTACGCGAACAATACGACCACGCTAAATATGTAAATTCCCGTTACGGTACCGTGTTTTACGTGATTGTATTAATTTACCGACTTTTCACGAATACCGGGATAACTGAACAAGACGCCCCGGCAATCTCGAGTGGCTAAACTTTACTGCAGCGCGCGATCGCCGAAGCTCTCGGTAGCAATCAAGTGCTTCAATGTTTCCGGGCATTCGGAAGAGATCGGTTCGTCCGCGAGCATTAAACCACTTCAGGCACTTCGATCGGCTTCAAACTTTAGATGGATGTGAAATTTCTCGGTAGACTAATTATTACGGATTTGCCTTCGCCCGCTTTCGACCGGGATACCTACACAAAAGTCAGTTGAATTTATTTCAGCAAAGGAATCAACGTGATGGACGCGAATGAACGAGTGACGTCTTTAAATAAGTAACCGAAAATCTGGTGTGATCTCATGTTACGCGACTCCTCATTAGATCGGTCTACATTGAGAGTTCTATTTCAGTTGAGTCTCTCAAGGCGCCCCGGAATTCAATTCCCGAGTCAAGCACCCACTTCCGTCGTCCACCTCGGCGGAAGACGGATACCCGCGGGTTTGCCGAAGGTCTGTCCTCTGTATTCGAGCACTTTCTTGCCCGCCTCGAGTTCCCTTTACGCTGGCAAGATTAAACCCGGATACGCCCCCTCTGAAAGTGACCCTCCCTTTTTTCTTCTTTGACCGTGGTCAAAAACGATCGGTAGTTTCATCCGGTGCCCGATTTCGGGCATGAGCGCTGGAGGGGGAGGGGGAGGGGGTTTGTTCCGACGACTCTCGAGGAGGAGAGTTTTGGGTGAAATACGGTACCGGATCCTGAAAGTTTACGGCGTCGAAATTTCGACGGAACAACCGACCAGGTCGATCCCATCGACGTGTAGGGCGCAGCGGTCTGTATGATGCATGTAGGTCAACGTTTCCCTTTAACGTGCAGCGGACCGTCGGTACATCAATTGAAAGAAGTGTGCCACAGTGTGTTGTGGTACGTTAGCGCATACCCGCGCGATACTTGAAGACACATATTTGGAGAGGCAACGGACGAACGGGAATGTATTGGCTTGCCTATACATGAGCGGGTAATACATGGATACACGCGAAAGCTATTTGAAGGCGTGTTTTTCTTTCTTTTGTACTGTCCAGCTAAAGCTCTACGTATTGTTCCATACACCGTAGCATTGAATAAGTTAATTTACTGAATTATTGAGCAATTATTGAATTATTGAGCATTAAATCGCGTATAATCACTTTTATCGGCGCTGATCGATGCATTCTAAATTTTGCGTAACTGTTAATTAGTTTTTTTGTAATAAATTAAGTAATTGCTTATGAATAATTGTAAATTAAAAGACCGATTTAATAAAATATTTTTTTCAACTGGTCTGTTATATATTAGGCAGTCGTAAATTTACTCGGTGAAAGGAATTGCGGTTTTGAAAGCAGATTTGTGATGGATACAATGAGTGACGTTAGGTTCGTGTAACCTCCACGGATGACTGACCACAACCAGCGCTTGGTTATCTCGCTAAAGAGTTCAGGTCAGGTCGGGTATACCTTGTTGTATGGCTTTTCAGTTTCTGTTTCATGCTACTCCAACAGCCTGGAACGTTATAGCTGCGGTATTTGCTGTGTAAAGTTTCGCGTGTAACCACAAATGTTATTTCCGAACATTGCACTATTTTGTCATAATATTGCACATTTTGATTCAGGTCAAAATATCTGCGAAGCAGATTAATTTGTAGTTAGATAATGATAAAGCTATTTCGCAGAACATGTATGTAGGTACGGCGAATATGGTCGTTAAATCAAATCCAGCGCAACTGTAACAGAATTATTACATTTACTTATACGCGCGATTAATGTTAATAAAATGATTGAATTTACTTTTACTATGTTTTGACAAATCTAATACGAAATGTGGCTGAAATCGCTCAAGAGATGATACAACTGTGTTGTGGATTGAAGCGGTTAACCATTAAAATGTTACGGACTTGATATGTTCCAGCTACACATAATTCGTTTAAAATGAGAATATTAAATAATTGAAATATTAAATCGATTTACAAAATTTAATCGCACTCTACGTAAATATATTTGGCATAATTAATATCCAATATACATATAAGTAAATGAAATAAAAAAATCGCCCATAAAAAGCAATACTGAAACAGAGTCCCAATGATAACGAAGTTATCGTACATCATAGATCAAGATAAATTTTTAATTTTCATCTTGTCTCCTTGGAACTAAAACTAACTTTGTTAGTTGATTTGATACAACCAGAGATTGTAAAACAAAATAAAATAAATTAACCTACTCCGATTTAACTTAGAAATAGTATAACGTGTATTTTCGTAAAGCGATATCGGATTTTCTGTATGCGATCTTCCCATATAAAGGGATTAAGCGTCTTACGTATGCTATATCCTGCACTTCACGTTCGCCAATATCGTTACGCGTCAAAGCTTCCTGATCCTAGTAATACAGAAAATAAGTCATCCCTTCGGTTCTCAGTTTGGGAGCGAAAGAAGCGTAATCCTCTCCGGACTACGTAGGCTCGGATGCCTCGGATTATTCAAGTTACAGCGCCGCCTTAGTATCGTTATCGCGCTTTATCAGAGACTGATCGCGCGTAATATGCAACGCACGGTATCTGACGGAGCAGGAATGACCTCGAGCTCGATCGCGCGGCGAAATCATTTTGGTTATCGTGGGCCTCGATCGGTCGTCAATGTCGGAAGAAAAAAGGAAAACTCGGGAGAGAGAGGAAGAAAGAAGAAAATACATTGCTATACGCGCGAAGGGAGCTAACGATAACGGGGAGAGTCTCCGCTCCGGCTTGTTGCGTGCCCGGCCTTGTTTCGTATCGCCGGCCGAACGGAACGAAGCGTGATTGCCCGCGTTATCGGGACACGCGAGAGAGATCGTCCGGGAGTATACGAGCGCGCGATCCGACGATAATTCGCGCGCCGGCCGGTCCCAGTCCCGCTGCCGATTGTTAACGCGTTAATGGAGTTACTAAATGCGAACGCGCGCGCCGCGCCGCTCTTGTAGCATACGCCCGCGCGTTCTCTCGTATCCAATAAACAAGCCAATAAAATTAACGGCCTTAGGCAGATTAGCACGCCGCGAGCGAAACACTGCCGCAACGCGCACGCTGCGACAATACGCAATGTCGTGCAATGTCCCGATCCATCTGGCACCTGGCTCTGATGTACTCTCAGGGGTTAAACCGAAGTAGAGCGGGAATGAGGGAAGAAGGAGGAACAAGAGCAAGATTTATTTTTACGAGACGGCACGCTGCGAGTAATTTTCTTATCGCGCGAACGCAATTTCGAGAATGCTAATTTCGACGCAATTTCATTTTATTCTACGCTCGCTGGGATCCATTTGTGGCGCGTTATAATTATACGTTGTGCTAATGACTTGTACAAAGTTGCAAGTCTACATTGTATCACATGTAACTGTATGTAACGTTAGGTATAACATTACAAATTATGGATTTGATTAGAACTTGGAGATCGGTTGAATCCTTGTCTAAATTAAAAATGGATAATCTAAAACGCGAGTATAATACTATAATAAAATCTAACAGATATCCGTGTGCAAGAAAACCGAGCTCATTTTACTAAGCACATTATAATGAAAAATAATTACCAACAATTATTTCCCTGAGTTAGAAGAAGCAACAAAGATGCGAGAGGCTGAAACAACGATCACTGTACACTAAATTAAGGATTAAGTACACGTCGTATTCGATGTATTACCAGAACCATCGATATTTCCTGAGCGTTTATTCGTCGACAGTATCCCAACACCCTAAGTATCCCTATACGACGTGCACCTTCGCCATAAACAGCCCAATAAAATTAACGGCGGATTAGCCGCCGTGGCAGGCGATGCGTTTGCTTAGTCCGCCAGAACTAGGGTGGACAATGGACCGACCTGTCGGATAACCCAAATCTGTCGACCGACTCCGGCTACCGGTGCTCGTTGCCAAGATGAGTGGTCGGCACGAGTCCATCGTCGAGGATCCTGAGGTCGGGACGTGCAGTTTCGGTTCAATAAATGATCGCATCTACGCTGCTTTCCGCATACAATCGTAATGAGGAATGCTTCCCTGGGAGACTACAAATCAGTATCTTGGAATCGATGCCAGTTTTGTAGTTTGCAATTCGATACGGGTAGATATGTCCCGCGCGTCTTTCCGACTATGTGTTTGCGCAATTGCGTCCCGCGATTCAGCAATGTCTGAAGCGTAATTCTGAAATGCGAAACGATGGTCCATTGAACTCTCAGAGTTTTATCTTCAAACGTCGCAGGACTATTTGATTCTGTGGAATTTTTGATGCTTTTGTTTTCACGCAAATCAACTTGGCGTGAATTATTATCAGATATGTTATTCGTTTTACTCTCCCGCCAATTACCGAAGCAATTTGCGGATTTGTCGTTTCGAGAGTCTTGTCGCATGATTTAAGAAACGAGCGGGCGACTTTGTAAGCGCTTTATAAGCACTTCGATAATTCGAACGAGGATTTTTAATGCTGTGATATACCGTTGAGAGCATGCAGCAACCTGGTCAAGTTAATCGTGAAATATGATTATGGCGCGAAGGCCATGTTCCCTGCAAATAACGTCGATTAAATATCGTCAAAGAAAAGAAGGGAGGGAAAAAAGAAGGCAACAAGACTCTTGAGCATTACAGCTATTGGTAGAGAAGGAAAATTGGGGCGAAATTGTTGATCGTCCGACGGAATAAGGGACGTCATTAAAGCATTAATCTTTCGCAGGATCCCTCTTATTGTGGTTATCGATTTATCGAACGACGCGCACAAGCGCGTTCACGAAATTAATGTCCGAAGACGGAAGTGGACCATTACGGCGACCAAATCCGTGGCTTCAATTCAACCGCGACGCGGGCTTCAAGACAAAGGGCCCTTGTCCTTCAAAGACATCAGATATCCCGCTGGGTTTCCTTCGCCCCGCACCTGCGTTCAACGGCGACCCATATTTCATATTAATTATGCTAGTTTACAAAATCGCATATTTCACGCGTCCCGCATGCGGTCCCATTGTGTGCTTTGGCAGAATCGATAGGAAGACAAGAGGTTGTTCTTCTAATCCATCAGAAAAGATTTCGAAGGAGCAGTGTGGAAAATTAATCGCTTGTGAGTATTTATATCTCACTATGCAGCGTAAATATAGTAAACTGTAAATATATCTATACTTTTTTTTTAATGTGACGTATTTACAATCGCGTATTGTTCTGGAAAATTAAAAATGCCATTTCATACCTTAATTCAGAATTGTATATTCTTATACTCGTATTTTTATCTCTATTTTATTGCTTCATGTTTGTCGGTTTGACATAAACCTTCAAATTGTCACTTAAAATGACAAAGTTACGTTACATCCTCGAAATATATGTATCTCGAATCGGAATGTTGACTTATTCATTATCATATTGAGAGTTATCTTTTTTTTTTAAACACACTTAAAATAAAAAATATCACGGTACGTTCATTTAAATACAGATATCTACTTGTCAAGAAAAGCAACTGCATGCGAATAAATCAATATTAATCATTTTAATCAATTATTAATTATTTTAATTTCGCTGTTAATTTCGATATATATTTTTTCATGCACGTCTCGTACACGTCACGGACTTATCTAGTCACTTTCGCGGTTCAAGTTTTATATCGACGCGAAATGGCTTCCCGATCCAATAAAGTGCGCTACGTTAATTATCGGAATTTCGAGAGGTAATTCATTAATATCGCTCACCGGTGATGCTGCGCGAATCGATATCGTCACTGTACGAAAGATGAAGAGAGGGATAGAGCTCTCTCTCTCTCTCTTTCACCAACGAGGAATCAACAACTAGATACTGATAATCAATTCTCTTCTCCATTTATTACGGTGCAACCTCCTTCGCATCGCGATTTCGTATACTCTTAGCGTCATGGTTGCCCGCCCGTGATCGAGAACAGAAAAAAAATCTTTCTAGACGAGAAATGTCGATGGCGGCGGTGCGGTTTCGTCGTCGGTGGTCTCTCTTTTTCTCTCTCTCTCTCTCTCTCTCTCTCTCTCTTCTCGACCGCTCTATCAAAATTACTTCGCGGCGTTCGACTTTTCGTCGCCATCAATCTTTCCTGGTTTGACTGCTAACGCGATAATGCAGTTACGCCGTGCGCTCCGGGTCAGGCAGATACGGGGCAGACCGACCCGTCGAATTCGTCATAAATAATTGAATTAAAAGCAACGACGTCGTAAGTGGATTTGCGGATCACCTAGCTGGCAGAACCTCAGAGTAACGCTGATTCACGATAGCCTCGTGAATGCCACGGGTGGCATTTTATAGAGAATTATTTCTCACGGGTCTCAGATAATCACTCTCACGAGAACGTTACGTCATTTCGGAAATCTCTGACATCATGTTTTTTATTATTTATACTTAACGGAAAATATTACAAACCGATATCACATGTGTAATGCTTCAAATGTAGAGCAGAAGACTGCTTATAAATCGTTAAACACTATCGGAATATCTTTATCTTTTTCATCATTAGTTACATATTTATATTTCTTCATATATTTCTTTATCTTTGATTCTTCAAACAACCGATACAATTTGTTAGTAGTATTTACATAAAAAACATTTTTAAAATGAAACAAGAGAGAGAGAGAGAGCTTGAACTTGTAACATTAATTTTATCTGAATATTATGTACATTGTGCATTGTGCATTGCTCCGGTAGCTTTGCAATTTTAAAACCATGACATATGATCTTTCTGTATTCAGAGCTTGTAAAGTTAAATTAGATGAGTTATATAAAGCTTCATAGTAATATTTCCTCAATACAAGCAGAGTTTATTACGTGGTAATGATCGAATATAATATTCATTAGTAATTTAATTTTGTTATTTCAGCCCATGGTTTATGAACTGAATTTTATTAAAATTGAGACGTACATTTTACAAACACACGTGAGCCGTGTTGTACTGTAAAACACGGAAATTTGTAATGTTAGCGCGATATCTTCGCTTATATTACGATTTAGAATTCGTAATTGAACAAAATCATTAAATTATATAAAATGATAGCAAACAGTTTAATTAGTCGCTCCAATAAACATTTAAAATTGAAAATCCAAGTAAATTTTATATAAACAGAAATAGCAATATAAAAATAAAATAATATTCTCTCTCTCTGTAAATTTTAATATATCAAAAACGAAAGAAAATGCAAAGTTAAATTTTGCTCAAACTATCGAACATATACCGCGCAAATGATTATCATATGTCGATCATAAAAGCCTGTCGGCTGTCGAAGCGAAAGTTCAAAGCAGTAGACTTTATTGTTGCTCAACAGCTTTGAACAATGGCCAACTTTCGGTTACCGAAATCCGATCTTACAGATTCTAGGATGATGGAAAGGATCCGCGACGGCTGACATTGTGTGAACTTGGTTCGCCGCTGTTCCACGTGAAAGTTCCTAAGTTCCCAGGTCCCGCGGACCAGATCGCCGATGCTGTAAGGATATCTTTCAGGAATTGGGGCGGATTTGTCGCGGTCATCGGCTTTTTGCCGGCATCAATCTTGCACGCTCTCGCGAGCGATTTGGCGTATCAATGCCGCGCGATATCGAATACGAGGGGTAATATCGACGCGCGGGCGTGCTGGAGAAGCGTTCGATGGTTCTTTATTTCGCCGCTTTGTTGCAGAGTATCGGCGGTCGTCGAAATAAAGGACGACAAAGAATAAAATCGAAGAAAGTCGAGAAGGTGTGCGATAGCAACGTCTCGACGGGCGCCATTATTGCGTCTATCCGTGTTCGTAGCACCCGTTTTCGGTGAAATCGCGCTTTAACCGGGATTCAATGGCTGCGTCACGAGATCATCGATCTCGCTCTTACCAGGCTGAAGTGTCGCATGGCTGAAGCAGAAGGGAGATCATTACGCTCGTGCACATGAATAAATTTGTAGAGTTGTTCCGCGAACGAGATTAACCCTGCGCTGTGTATTCGCGCCGTCGTTGCGTAGCTATTAGCATAGGTTCCGCGTGCACGCGTTATCTTTGCATGAATTATATTCGATGAGGGATTGTGAGCTGAGAATATTCCTTGCTGCCTGCGAAAAGTGATACTACATTACGACGTAATTACGACGATTCGCCGACGATATTTGCAAAAATATTTATGGTGAAAAGATTTAGAAACTTATCGTGCTGAAAGCGTGTCATGTGCTGAATCGTCTAAACGTATCATACTATTACTTATGTTTCTTGCATCCAAACAGTAAAGGAAAGAAGAGAGATGAACGGAACCAGTGACTGTCAACGCAAATACGACGTTAATCATGTCAAATGAAGATTCGCATCGACGACGCAATTATTCTAAACGAATTTCACTGTATCTTGAGGTACACGGATGCATCATCGCAAGTTATATTGCCTCGTAACTGTCATGATAGCGGCGCACGCGAACGTAAATTTTATGTCGCGTCTCGTTTTATGAGGCGTATAAAAATGCGCGTTAAGAACCACGACAGAGAGGGAGGCGGAAAAAAAGCCGCGCCTATCCAAGAAAATTGCGCAACGTTTCAGCGAAATCGGTTCGCCTCGAATTACTCGAGAGCTCCATTTAATTCCGACTTGACTCGCCCGTTCATCGAGGATCGATCGTTCCTCTCTCTTCGGTGTCTCTCGTAAGGGCTTCCAAGGGTTACGCGGTCGCTTTTCTTACCTCGGCATCGGATACGGTCCTCTCCGCCAAATTGCGAACTTTGCAGTGGAGGAAGGCAGTGCCGCCCAGCTGCACCGTGACGTTGGACACGGTGTTGTTGTCGTTCGCGTCGTTCACTCTCTGCAGCTCGTCGAGATTGCTGAACCAAAGGGCCCGCCAGTCCGAAGGTATGTTGTACGGTACCCGCCGATCTGCGGAAAGAAAGATGACCAGCGGGTGTAATTACGTTCATTTAATTAAGTCGATTGTCTCAGAGGGAGGGGGCAGGGAAAATCCCCGACGAGTGATGCCGCAATTACCAGCGAGGCTATCGTCGTCGGCTCGACTGCTGACAAGCAAACTTTTTTATCAGAGCAAAGAAAAATAGAAGTTATAAAGGAAACCGGCGCGCGAGAGTACGCTGAGAGGAACAAACACGATGGCAAAGCTACCGAACTCCGCTTGTTCCACCTCGGCCCTCGTGAATTAGAAAGTACTCGGCGCGCACGGTCGGACCCTCCTGGATTATCTTGTTATTAAATTTTTTAAGAAGACGAACCCTGGCTCTCTTCCCCGCGCGCGTCCACCGACTCATTTCTTTCGATGTAAATCACTGGGGAAATGTGCCGCGCGCGCGGTACAGGCTCGCTCGCACGTCCACCCCGTACTTCGTTTAACGCGTTAGCTACATTATTTAGCATCTTCGCTGCTAATTTATCAGTAGCCGTATACCTATATCGAGCACCGAAAACAAGTGACTTAAAAGTACTAGAAGGAAAAATTACTTGCTACCTTAGAAAGATTTCTTTTTTATTATTTGACCATTGCGCGTTAAATGTTAAATATTGCATACAGATGCTCGAAGAGTACATGCCGCAATATAATATATAATTTGTGATAATTTGTGGTCATTTGTGGAGAGAGTAATATTTTTATTACTCGATTTCGTACACATATCGATATTGAATCACGTAATTAATACGCGAATCCTAGAAAATAGTTGATAGTAGAATTTTGCTTTTACGTCAGCCGCGTTTGAACCTTGTGCGGGCGTCAGTTTTCAAACCCTTTGCCGTTGCTTATATGCCGAAAAAAGCTGCGTAGCGCGATTTAATTGAGCGCAGCGAATGGCAGATATCTGCAACATCAAAAGCGACAACATTTTGTTTTACTGCAGCCTCTCGCATCGCTCGAATAATTTGAGCACACGCGCACGCACATATACGCACGCATGTCCTGTGTCTCACTGGATAGAATTGCGTGCCGGACTCGAGAAAGAGACGCAAAAGAATTTTTTCGTGCGACGCGCGCACTTCGTTAAAATTTCCACGGATACGACCTATTTCCGGACGCGGCGCAGGTGATTTAGGATGTTTGCCCTCGACGGCAGATTACGATTCAAGGAGACTACGCCGTGGTGTGGTGAGCCCGAATGCGCCAGCTTCTCGTCCTGACCTCATTTGAATAATCCATGGATACGCGGTCGTGGGGCCATACACGCCTTTTACGCTGTTCACGAAAAAAAGCAGAGGAAGATGCGCGTGGTGGACCATGTTCGCGATGCGTTCTCAAAAACTGTCCGCATCGCGCTCGCGGAACTTTATGCGGATCATGTTGCTTCCGAAATTACAGTGGACCGACGGTTCTTCGGCAGTCGCTTTGTACGAAAAAGAAGTCCACGAGTCAAGTTTCGCGCTGAAAAAAAAGAAAGAAGCCGCAGTATCACAATAAAATGTGTATCTATTCTTCTACTGCAATGCTTTTTCATCTAGGCAGAAATACGAGATGGCCATTACAGTGTTTACATTGTTATTGTGGTAACAGAAGTTGTCGACTATCGTGTATTTCATCATTTCTATTTTACGTATTCCTATGCATGTCTGACATATTGGATATCGAATATCCAATTTTACCGAACTTGATCGATTTCTGATTCGACAAATTACAATAGAATATCTGCTCTCTCCTTTTAATAAGAAACATTGAAAATTAATACATACCAATTTGACTGATCGAATCGATTAGAATATTGACGTTTTCAGCAAGTACGGGAAATTCAATATAACTGTCCGAATGAATCATTAATCAAACAGCTGATATTACATGACTTAAGAAAATGATATATCTGTGAAAGTAGTTATAGACGCCGGATATAAATCTCCCTTCACTTTTACTTTAGTATAAATTACAAATCTTCGCCCTGATTTCAAGTCTGACATAAAAGAAAGTTGAAAAGCTTGTTGAAGTAACGCTTCCATTCTTCCTTGTCTTACGTTCTTATTGTTATTCGCGCGTGACTGAAAATCCTACAACAACAAGACTGCACAAGATCGCAAATTCGCTAAAAATATATTCGTGATGTGCATCATCAAAAATATAAACGGGAATGAGAAACAACACACAGCGACGCCGTTGATAGCGTAAGATGCATCTAGCGCAAACGTTCTTAATTCACGAAATGAATATGCACTGCGAAAAATCGAGTCCGCGTGATCCGCGCGAAGTAAGCGGAGAAGCGGCTTCCTCGTGAAGGGCGCACGCCCTTTCATCAGGGATTTGATTTGCCGGGGTTCGGCATGCTGAACATTCACCGCACACATCTCGGTTCCATCTTGCGCGTGGCTGTTGCGGCAAATCGAGTTCGAAAGCCCGAAAAGTAGCGAGCGTGTTTGGCGAGTCGCTCGTATTCATCAAAGCGCTACGGGGCGAAACTGAAATACCCAGGGCGGTTCCGACTCGCGCGTCAAATTCCGAAAAATCTTTTAACCGTAAAGCCTGTAAAAAGAAACGGCTCGAATGCGGGAAGTGAACAGGAAATTTAATCCCGCGGCGCGCTTGTGCGCGTACAGCTGCTGCAACCGGAGGGAAATTAGGCGGAAACTTCGTTGATTGATCAATGCTATTTTAATCGCGTAGGCGAGATTTCCCGCGGAAAAATATATTTTCATTTTCCACGTTGTTAGTGTTGTTAAGTTTTCGCGTGATCGTTTTTCTTTCTTTTGTTAGCATCGTATGAGTGCGCATATGGATTGATGATACTATTCCGATTCCAATAGCATTCTAAATACAAGATTCAGCCAGCGTTTGTTTGCAGTTTTCCGAGTTATTTTTACCACATTGGTTACTCTCTTGCGGATGTATTTGCATCAGCTTGCATGATAACCAAATTTCAACACTTTATTTGACTGCAAACTGGCACGGATTATTGAGATCGAAACATCAGGTACTTGCCGCTGCGAGTTCCCGCTAATGTAACGTTCCGTTGTCTAATTTAATGCCAGCGAACATTATTGCACGCAGCGTAATGAATGAAAATAATTAATAACAACGCCACGCTAATGCAGAGCACACGATTGTTACAGACTTCGTGTTCCGCATCCATCAAGTAATAATCTCCATGGTAAATTATCAAGTAAATTATAGAGCTCGAGTTTGGTTCTGTGTACGTGTGTGTGTGTGCGTGCGTGCGTGCGTGCATTCGTGTATATGTACGTATCGAGTATCGCGGCTGATTCATTTTTCGTTTCGAGCTTTTCAGAGATTCGAGGCGATGAGAACCGACGGTCGTCTTTTGCTACTATTATCGATTCTCGCCACGGATAGAAATTTTTTCCATTAACCGGGTACAAATGGTGCAGGCTTTACGCAGTTTGGACCAATTACTGGTTAGTCGGGTTCCGCTGTGTGCGAAATCCGTGTAATGAATATCTGTAAAAAATAATACAATTACGAAAGAAAAAAAATTTTTTCTCCCAATAAACTGCCAGCGAAAAGTGGTCCTGCTTTTCTCCTATGTCCCATGGTCGATTTGTTGTCAAGTTACTTTGATGTCTCGATGCAGCGTACGTAGTCGAGTTAGAAAACTAGTTGAACTATTTAGATGAATATTTAAGCTATTCTCTCTCTTTATCTCTTTCTCTTTCTGTTTTGCTGAAAAATATTTACAATTGCGACCAAACAAACTGAGAAAATATTTACAATTGCGACCAAATAAACTGCGAAAAATATTTTCATCGCCCTCATCACCCACCAACATCAATGAAATCATGATTAATTAATATCAATCATTTGATTAATCAAAAATAATTAATCAAATGTTGTTGGTCCAATTAATCCGAAATCCTAGACACCGATCGCGATAGAACGGGCCGAGAAAAGTCTGTATGGCCGATAGAGCGATTAAACGATCAAACGAACGAAATATTTTTACTTTATTTATATGTTTACGCTGAAACAAAGAGAAGAAGATGAAAGAGAGTGTGGACGTAGATTTATCGTTGTTTTACTTGCCCATTGTAGAGATTGCACGCGATTTGACTTGCCAGTTGGTTATCCATGTTTGAAAGCATAATAGAAGCCTCCATGAAACAAAGGGAGGGCACGTACCGCCATGGTAAAGCGGTAAGTGGGCCGCGCGTGCGCGCGCGCGAGAATGCACATACGCGGACAGAAGCAATTGCAGCGCCGAAATGCGCGAGTTTCTGAAAAACACGTTCGCTCGGCCACAGACAAAGGGTGGGCGAGCGAACGTGTGGCTGAGAGTTTCACAAGTACATTTCGCGTATCCTACGCTCTTATTTTCTCGAACATGTAATTTAGTCGGTGCACGCACGCGTCCCTCGCTCGGGGACGCGAGAGTCAAGCCAGCTTGTTAGTGTTTGGTCGATTCCAAGCGCCCTTCGTGTCGCTACGACAATAATGGGGTGCGAGATCGCCCCGTCTGTGGAATCTTATTGAATTCTCACTCAACCCTTGAAAAAACCAGCGTGTCCTACGCGAGAATGGGACATCAGGAGAGAAAATAGGGACGAAGGGATTGCAACTCAATCCTGGGAAGCTTCGCGCTCGGTCTCAGCAGAGGTTGTCGGGATTACATCCGGGTGGGAATTCAGAATATAAACTCCGCTACGTCGCTGGCCTCCTGCCTCGCCAGGAAATCAATGGACGATTACGTGTATCTGACGGGGTATTTTTTTTTCTCGCCCCGTGTCGCCTGGTCGGTTGCGTTTCATCGGCGTCGAGGCGGGGCGAGACGGCAGTTAGCAGCGAGGGGGTTGCACGACGAAAAAGGGAGGAGAAGGACAGCGAGAGACCAGCGCGGAAATCGATCGTGAAGGTGCAACCGAGGGACGTGGGGGTTGAAGAGCAAAAGGAAGTAGTTGTGGAGGGTACAAAGCGAAGGTAAAAGTAACGAACCAAGAAACGAGAGCGGGAGGAAGAGAGATAAGAACCGACAACGAGGCGAGGTTAGCCTCGCAGATCGGTGACGGTATGATGCAGCGGGAGAAGAGGGACATGACGTTGAGAACCTAGAGGGAAGAGCAGACGAACGGAAATGCGAGAGAGGAGAAGCGGACGGCGCTCACGAGACGACGCGGTAACGCGGGGCCGCCGCGTATGTATAACAGTAACCGAAATGCCAGGCTGCATCAGAGCATTACGTCTGCCTATATCCGCCGCCACCGCCGCCTTAAACGTGTAGTGCTGCACCGCCACTTGCATACATACATGTAGTTTGCATAGAAATGGGCACACGTCATCCCGCAACGCGGTGGTCTTTGCTTTATAAGGCAGCGCACTCCGCTGTGCGGATTACTATTCACCAGCGTTCTCTCTCCTTCTCTCCCCCTGTTTCTCTCTCTCTCTCTATTCCTCCCTTAATCTCCCTTGCAGTCTCTTTCTCCCTCGCTCTCTCATAGCCATTATTATATAGCTCTCTCGGGTGCGAAGTGACCGACCGCCCGTGTATGTCCGTCAGTGACAGCGCATTCTTCGAGGCTGTCCGTGGAGCTTCCTCGACGTGGCCTTTCCGTTTCGCTCGTTCGCAACCGATGATTTTCGAAGCGACGTGTCCCGCATCCGCATTCCCGTCACGGGTGTCAGCCACGTTCGGATGTTTCGATTTTTCATTTGACTTGCGCGATCGCAACATGATTGGACTTCCGAATGGACGGCGAGATATTAGTACGCGTCGATCTACCCCGAGATGACCGGGACGACTATTTGTCCGATAGTTTTAATGCGGGCTGAATAGGAATCAATGAGAGCTCGCATATTGGCGAGATCGAGTTGCATCTCCGCTTCTTTTGAATTAGGAATAAAGCTACTTTTTTTAGACAAAACATGCTGACGTTTGTTCGAAAGATATCATGTCTTCATATTATATTATATTCTTCTGACATTTTAATAAAGCGATCTTGATGATTTTAATAAAATAAGTTGCGTAGAAATAATATCAAGAATCATAAGGTTTGTAATCTGGCTTTTTTTCTATCTTCATCTCGAAAAAGAAATATGGAAATAAAAGGATTCTTTAAACAACTATGTCTGCATAGTTGTAACATTCACATTCGCAGACGTAACGCATTTAATTTATTTTTGTGACGTGTAAAGTATGTAGACGTGACAACGCACTTTAGCGAGACGTTTCCTCGGTTCCCCCCTTTTTCAGCTCGAAGGTGCGACGAACAAGATAGCCGAAGAAAAATGCGATGTTCTTCTTGAAGCATACGGCGTATGAAAAAGACCCGTCTGTAGAAGACGCGACGGTGTATTCGTGTTCGTGTTTTTCATTCGCCCCTGCGATTGCGTTCGAGGATGAATGAGGCATATAAAACATACAGTAGATACGGGCTGTTCTGGTCAGACTAAGTGGATGTGATTTACCACCACCGTCGCAAACCGATAAATTAGCCTTGCTTGAAACCGGAACCGACGATAACAATTCTTCTGGATAATTTTAGAATATCAAGACCGTTATTTTGAGAATTTTGCGACTCTGCTCTTGGATTATTTTAATCCTTATCTGGTTTGTTCAAACCAGATTTACGATTGAAATACTGTTTGCTTCTAAAAATGTATTGCGGAATGCTGTTTTGAAACTGACCGCTTTGTATACCATATTATACGAATCCCTCACTTGAAATTCGATAAAAGTCTATATTCAAGATTTTAAGCGTCGTATTTTATTGGTTACTATATCCAAGAGTAATATGCGACACCATGTTCGAATAGAAAGCAGAAATGTTTGCAAAGAAAGTCGTTCACTAACACGAGTCTTAAGCGATCCTCAGCGAGGAGCGGGAATTCACGTAGAATATGGGATAGAAATACGGACTTCTCAAAGTCCGTATTTCTCGACGACGTTCTCTATTTTTGAGCTTAGGAAAGGATTTATCTTTGAACAGGAATTTCCACAAAGACTGTAGCGGTGGACATATTGCGTATCTCAACGATGTGGTAGTTCGCTGCGATACAAATGCACGTCACAAACTAGATCGGTGGCTGCCGCAGTATCTCCTTAGATGGAAAATCCATCGTCTTGAACAAAGACTGAATTTTGCGAGTACTGCATGAGTACAAAGAATTTTAATGAACTGTGACACGTGCAAACCGCGCTCGATCGTTGAATCGATGATAATGCACGCTAATGAGTCTCTTTGCATCTCGTTTGAGAGAAATCACGGTGCGGATTGTCTCGTTCAATAAATGCGACATTTTTTTCTCGCCATCGAAATCGGCTTGGAAACTTGGTGACTAAGGTATGGACATTGAGTATTCGCCGTTCATCGTAACACCACAATCATGGCGCTTGTCAAAGCGCACAAAGCGTGCGAAGGAAAAGACGAGTTTACCGCAAAACTGGACAATACCTGTTCTGCTTGCATGTGCGATGAATTCAAAATGTAACGAAGCTGTGTGACGAATTTTTATCGCACGTCGCAATGTGCGATTATAACGTTGTGTCGTGCTGTCGTATCAGATCGTTTCTTCAACTACACAGTGTGACTCTGTAGACTTAAACGTTTCACCTTTTTAAAGGAGAAATTATCAAACGTTATACTGCATTTCACAATTTGCTTCTAAAATGCTTCTGCGGAAATGCAGAAATGAAATTGCTAAAAATCGTGCAATGATTACGCCATATTTAGTTTTTGTAAAATGAATTCAATCGACGAATGCCGATTTTTCTATTTTCCAATCGCGATGTTAGAAGGGAGAGAGTTTCATAATGCAATCTTCGATATTTTCATTTCAGATTTCATGACATATTCTAATAACTCTAAAAAATTATTATCGGTTTTTTATCAAAAAGCGATAAATAAAAGTTTAATATAACACGTATATCGATTTTATATATATGACATGAAAAACTAAAACGCTGCTTTATTTTTTAAATGCTATTTCTACACTGAAAAAAATATCTAATCGGATAATCAATTACATAGTAACTAACGGATATAACTGATTAAATTGTATTAAGACATAAAAATGATCGGACATATCCGATGAAGGTAATCGAATAATCTGTCATTTAATCGGTTTAATCATTTAAACAAAATGAACAATCGGAAACACTGTTTAATCGATTTATTCGATGGAAATTTTTCTCAGTGTAGTTAGCTGTTCTAATTTGCTAGTTTTCGGTCATCGCTCGCAACATGCACATGTTCAACAATTAACACATCGCTTCATCTTCTTATCAGACAGAACTAGTGAACATTTATTAACGTCACGACACGTGGATTGCAAAGCAAGCGTGCATGTAGAATAGCCGCAACAATGCGGGTGTATTACTCTGTCCCTTCGTTTCACGATTATGTCATCGTCATCCGCAGCTCGTATAACTGGTCTTCATATATCAGATAATCCATGGATAAACTATCAACCCTTAACAATGTACTGGAAGATAAAAGAGACAAAGCTAATAGAGCTAAACGCAAGTGCTCTGCCTTGATTGTAAAGTTACAGAAGCATGAGAATGAATACAAAGTAGACCGTATCAAGAACAAGGCAGACGTTACACAAAATTGCCAAGCTAAATAATTTTCTCAACATGACGCTGCGATGTCGCGAATACTATCAGTTTTTAAAGATACCGGAGTTCGCATGAACGCATTACATCTTAGAAATAAAACGTATTTTATGTTGCTCTATGTTTAATTTACATATCCTGTTAATCACTTTCTGCCATTTATTTAATCTCCGTGTTATATGAAGCTATGCATTTAAGTGCAATAGATGTTAAACTGTTAATATGACAATCACCGTACCATGTAGCAACAACTAATAAAAGAATAGAAATAAAAATACAACGCCAGACCACTAATAGATTGATTGCTGCTAATTGACAACCGTGCTTGCAAAATATTATGTCGATTTATATTAGAGTCCCCCAAAAAATAAAAGATCACATCACAGAAATATAACGTAATCTTTGACGAAAATATCATTAAGCAGCCCCTCGAAGCGAAAGAAAATTGATCTTTTATTTATGGACGTAGGAATAAACGAGACAAATGGATGAATAGGATCTTAATTAAGAAGTCTACGACTGCGATAATGACTGCTCGTAAACGCGACTGCCGGTTACGAGTGCTCCACTCGCGACTACATCCTCATGCGAAATACGAACCGCGCCCTCGTAACAAACGTTGCGATAATCTTATCTTCCCTTTTCTCTTTTTGCTTCGCCGGCGATGTGCATCACGCTCGCGTGCACACGTACACACACATACACGCGAAGAACGATGATTTACCGCGAATAACGTTAACTAAGCGGCCATCGCGGCGAATGGTAGATATAATTATCGCGACGCGGTGGTAACGAGACAGCAATCGAAGCGCGATAATGTAACGAAGTTTCAGCCCACGCCGGGCGTCCGGGGGTTGTTTTACGGCGTGCGCGTTTGCGTTTGACGAACGGTCTTTTAATATCGCGGCCCGGCAACAGCAGCGACAGCGAGCTCCGCGGGGAAATGCGGTGGGGTTGGGCTTCGTCGAAACCGGCGAAATGGATGGATAAGCGCGTACCAGTTATGTGGAAATTAAATTCTCGGCGCGTATTATATCGCCGCGCCGGTCGGTCGGGCCGCTCGATTTTTCAAGTATCACGCAAGTATTTTTCGCGCGCGGTAAGCGTGTAAATAACGGGCTCCTATTTATCCTACGAATCAGGATCAACGAATAAAAATTCGTATTGTCCAAACGGTGTGACTCTCCGTGAATAGAAGATATACCGTAAGCGAGACGAGGCCGAGAGAGCGCGTACACGCGTTCGTGCACTGAGCGCGAACATTCAAATTGTACACTGTGTGCGGAACGTTTATTGAATATTATTCCTTTTCGTATTTAAAATAGCGGCGCTCTTAATACCGCGAGTAATTCCGCGTTTTACATGCCGCAAAATTCAGTGTCACGTTGTCGAATCATTTGTAACCGTCCTTCTCGTGTTATTTAAAGCTGCCCTGCTACAACTGACACTCTCATTGCATTCGCGACTATGCGATAATGCAAGAAAAGTTATTAAATTCGCCAACCGCGCTTCAGATTTAATCAGGAATTTTCCTGCGAAAGGCTGCACGGCTTTCTTTCGTTCTCTCTCTATGTCCGGCTTAGCATAGACGGCATAGCGTGATAGATTAGACGCTAAAAGTAATGAATAGTAACGAGATCCGACCAAAGTCGCCGGCAGGCAGGCAACGATGACTTGAGTAACGCAATTTCGCATGCATCTCCTCGACTTTATCATCATGATACGGAAAAATGAAGTTTCAATAATCTGTATTCATATATTACCTCTTATTTTACATATAAAATACAGGCAAATCTTTGAAATATTGATATCAAAAAACATTCTATGCTGTATCTTAAGATAAGTTTTTGGAGAATTTTATTATCTACTAGCATCCCCCGTCACGCGGGCTTCGCCCGCGATATTATGTGTAGAATTAAATAAAAACACATTTTACCCCTTCTCACCCGTTAGGGGTGGAATTTCGGAAAACCCACCCTTAGTGAGCACCTACGTAATAGTAGGAATATACCCTTAAAATTTCAAGTCGATGGGTGCAGTAGTTCGGGCTGCACGTTGATGAGTCGGTGAGTGGTATTTGGCTTATATATAGAGATTATAATTCATTTCATGTCTTATTAAATCCAGCTCTTTGAGAAAGTTATAAAAAGACGTGATAGGCGCTAAAGGTATGTTCAGGCTTCACGAGGGGAAGCCTAATGTATACCGCGTGCTCGAAACACGTCCATGGGGGGACGATGTATCGCTCGCCCTGGGAAATATCGCAGTAGACGAAACTGTATTTATTAGTGTGGGAACTCGCGTTGTATCCCCGGATGACACTGCGACGAAGACTTCGACACGACGGCGCGAAACTTCGGTCGCAGGACTCTTCGACTGGGACACGAGCAACTAGAACATGCGGGAAGAAAGTGCAAGCGGGCGTATATACGAGAGTTGCACCGGGGTGAATGGAACGAGAGGAATTGCAGGGACGAGAAAGATGAGGTCAGGAGTTAGAGCGAGTTAGAGCGCGCGTATCAGGAAAAAGGAAGCGGAGAAGCGGCGGGATGGAAAACGCGAGCTGGGAGATGAAGAGAAGCCGAAACGGGGATGGAGAGAGGATGGGGAGAGTTGTCGCAGTTCGCAAGGAAGATGTTGGAGAGACAGCGAAGAATGAGGGAGAGGGAGAGAAACGAGAGCAAGAAGCCGAGAGAGCGAGTCGTTGAGTGAAGCGAGCGGAAGGCAGGAGAAGCAGGCGGAGCACTTGAGACTGAACTTTGTGTGCTTTTGAGTGCGGGACATAAGCTACCTGTCTTTTGTTTCCATGAGACAATGCGGGAGCTTATACAAGGTGGGCGATCGAGTAGGCGGTGTAGACGGGATCGTGGATTCCCTCCTTCCGCTTTGCCGGACAGGCTTGTATTCTTTTCCCTTTCCCTCGAGTATTCCGATGCACGCCGGCCACTTCTCGCACGAGGAGAAGGCACACGAGAAGCCGCACTTCTCGCGATCATCGGAGAGCTTTTTTCGAAAGTTGTCCCCTTGCACCGCGGGTAACTTCTGTCTTCTTCTTCCGGGCATATCGTCGCGAACAAAAGCCCCGCGCTGCGCCGATACATTGCGACCTTGCATCGGAATTGGAGTTTTCTTTTTATTCTTTTTTTTTTGAGAAGCCAAATTCCTGTCGACGTATAAATCTGTCGTCGGTCATTTCCGTTGGTTGATTTTACCTCCGTGCAGAACCAATGGTTTTATTGGGTCTGAAAAGTTAGTTTCTCCCTGCTCCTTGCGTTTCCCGTTATAGCAGTCTTTTAAATTTGTTTCCAACTTCGGAGATTTCTATTGGGACCGCAATACGCCGGACGCTGCTATGTACATATGACCCGTAAAAGTAACTGCGAGTGTAACATTTACGATTTTATTTTATACGAGCTTTGGAGGGGAATACTACCAACATTTGTAGGATCGCATTATAATTTCAGTCAACGTATGTCATGTTGTAACTCGCTCGCATAAAGTCTAATAACCAGAAAGAGAGATATGTGACTGTGTAGCACACTGAAA
The DNA here is from genome assembly GCF_003672135.1 of Ooceraea biroi. Classification (NCBI taxonomy): domain Eukaryota; kingdom Metazoa; phylum Arthropoda; class Insecta; order Hymenoptera; family Formicidae; genus Ooceraea; species Ooceraea biroi. Next base: position 9,284,652 of record NC_039507.1, read on the forward strand.
TAACTGTACTAGTACAGAGAAATGTTATCTTTCTCATCCTAAATTTTTGAAGATCACATTCGAAATTCGTGGAGCTTGAAAATGCGAAATACAAAACCGGATCTCGTATAAGTCTGCCGATGGATATCGACCATTTCTTAAGCCTCCTTTTCGACGTCGCTACACGCGAAGGACAAATAATCGAAATAATGAGCACGAAAACAAGATAGTATGGAGGAGATGAGGGAGTCCGGAGAGGAGCAAAAGCTAACCAACGCTCTAATTGGGACAACAACTTGCATCAGACGTCGACGGAGCTTTGCCTGTCGTCATCGCTGTAGTCGGGCAACGCGATAAATACGGAGAGTGAAATGCTTGTGATTACACAGTCGAGTGATGCCGGCCGGCTCCCCAGCACAAGCGACCATCAAATCCTCTTTCAGACAGTAAAGTAATAAATCCTCTTTAATAACGTGTACACGCGTGTCCGCCATGGCGACTGGACACGAAGGCGAACACGGCCAATGAAAATGGGCATAACTTCGCTCGGGGCGTATAATTATGTCCGCGTGATTGTAGCTACCTTCGATATATACGAGAAAGCACATTTTTTTCCCTTTCTTTCATGCTCTTGGAGCAACAATCGTGTCTGCAATGGTCTACACATCAAGCGAGTCGCGCGAGTGCATAATTAATAATTTAACGATGAGTCACATCTGAAATAGAAGAACGACCGCGCAAAGAATAGATACAGTGTTGTACGCTCTTTTACGTTTATCTATTTATAGCTAACACTGTATGTGTATGTATATACGTGTGTGAGAATCATATAAAAATTATAAGTACGTATGTCCGCGAAATGAGCGAACGTTAATAAGGATGATATCCATCTGTGTCAGTATAATTTGATATTATGATACTATGATACAAAGATTTAATATCCCGTCATATCAGAAACATTGCCGCGACATATCCGAGGCGAATTAAAAACTTTACGGAATTTTTAATTTGTAAAATAAAATTGTGTTTTTATTCCTTCCGTGATCGTATCACTGCGCTTCGCGAAAGTTTAAATTTCCCGTTGTATTTACTCAGCGATTGCGCGTACCCGCTTTTTCTCACATCAATAGAGGTGGCTATACATTGTATTTTATTTCCAGATGTATGCGCATATATCTAGAATGAAAGCAAAAATTCGAAAAAGGATTTCCCGCGACTGGGGCGCTACCGAAGTAATCCGCGGATCGATCCCGATCCCGTGGAGCGTACGGTCGTTTCGCAGGTAGGATTTTCGTGTATACATTCGGTATTTTGAAGTCTAAACGTAGCGGTGATGCGTGCCAGTGCAGGAAAACGAGGAAAACACGAGGGGACACAATGCAAACGGATTAAACGTGCTCATTGTTTCCGCGCTTCGCTATTTGCGCTCGCGAACAGCCCTCGAAGAAGAGTCGAAAAAGCGACCTGGAATCTTAATCTTCGCGATATGTACAGTAGCGCAAGTACGACTCCCACCCGCAGTTTAGATGGCACATTCAGATGGCCTTCTGTCACGCAATCGTGTGTGTTCTTTTGTTCCACGTTTTCAATAAAGAATTAAGGGCCTTCAGAATTATGAGACGCAATAAATCATATCCGGCGTTTTTCAATATCAGTAGCTCGTGTTGACTGAGCTCAAGGTGGAGTGTGTCCCACTTGCATTCGCCTTCTCCGTTCCGTTTCCTGTGACACACAGAAATGCGCGCGCGCTCGGCGCAAAAGATATTTCCCGGGGATGTAAATATGCTGTGACAGCGCAATTTCAATATATCTCACTATGGTTTCACTTCAGTATTATGGTAGTTACTCATCTTCCTCGTGATAAAAGCCGGTATGCACGCTGGGTAACTTTAATATACAGAGAAATATCTGGAACGCATTACTCCGCTGTTTCTCACTTTAACGCCGTTGTCAGCGAGGGGAAAATTCCCGAACGCGCGGAAAATCGTGCGGAGCTTCGACGGGTCTTTAATACGCTGCTTGATCCTTGAACGAGCAGTTCCAGCCATAATATAAAAATGCGCGCGTGCAGAACGCAACGATGCGCGCGGTGATATCCCCGAGGATGTTCCTCACGCATAATCGCTTCGGGCCATCGTCCGCCTCGCGAAAGCAGATTTTCCCGGGGTACGCGGAAAATGTACACGTCCTGCGCGTTCCCCGATTTAAAATCCCATTTCATATAAAGCCATGTATTCGTGAATATTCAAGTCGCGCGCTATGATATATACGCTAAGCAGCCGTGCGTGGCGTCCGTGCGCGTCCCCCGTCCACTCGCTCGACCGACAGAGGGAAACGTTTGCCTGAAACGTCCAACCCTCGATATACCCCGGGCTTTCGCGCAGGAATTGGTCTCCCGAGATCGTCGTTTCCTCGACCGTGCGTTACACGGCGGGTTTACGATTATAACCATCGGCTATCAGGACTCCATCCTAAGCTCGGGGTTCGGTACCGGTACGGTAACGTCGGGCCAAGCTGGACCCACCGGCGACGTTATTAAGCCGGTCAATATACGCGCGCGCTACCGTTATACGGAACACCATATCTTACCTTCGCCGTACACAATATACCGCATAGGGCCGCTGCCTACGGTGGAGCAAAAGAATTCACGACAGTGGTCAGCGTCGCTCGGGCTACACGTCACGGTCAGATTGTCGCGGCTGAAAAGCGCGGCGAACGCGAAACGCGAGTACGCGGGCGCGAAAATGGAATTGCAAAACGGCGTAATTTTATTTTTTTCCAATGGCGAAATATCACGTTGCAAATAGAACGATATTGCGATGTTACCCGGAACGTAACGGGAACTAATTGAACATGCGACGGTGCAAAGTTAACGAAATCTAGCGCGACGTGATTGAACGCTCCGTAAGAATTAGATATATTTATTTCTTCGTAATTTTTCTTTTTTTCTCTCTCGCGGGCCTGTTCTTCTCGATACACGTGCGATATGTATAACGCGCGTGTTACGTGCACTCGCAAGGATAGAAACCATCTCTGCGGATTTAACAAAAAATCTGTTTTTAACATTTCGCACTGCAGGTGCGGATCATGTTGCGTATACGATGGCGTGAATAATCCGATGCAGAGGGATAACGAGATTTCTCGCGCGCGGCTTAATCTACGAAGCTGTAAACATCCGCAGGCAAAAATTATGTTCCTCCGCCAGCGCTGTCCAACGCGGAAAACATATTTTCCTTTAGAATCTCGCGCACGATCTTGGATAATTGGGACAATGTCCTGCAATGTCGCGCCCTATCCGCTCATCTGCGAGAAACTCTGCGCGAAACGTGCGTTACAAATTGCACCGTTCTCGCCCTTAGGACGGCGCATCGCATTGATTTACGGCTCGACGAAGCGTGTATGCAATCCTCCGAATTACGCGCGTGATCGTGGCGTAACGGTAAGCGTATCGCACGCGGCCGTAAAACTCCATCCGCAGTCGCGACTTTCTTCCTCTCGGCACGAAATCACGAACCGTAGATATCGCGATAAATAATCTCGCGACGGATAAAATTTATTTTACGGGTATCTCTCTTATATACGGTCGGTTTTATGGGCGGCAGATAAACTTGTCCCCTGCTCTCCGAAGAGCGGATCGACGTTCACAGTTGCGCGCCGCGGAATTTTGAAGAACATTCCTGCGCGGAGAACAGCTCGCAATGCGAGTTACGACGAACGTTTATATATAAAGATCGGATAAAACATTGGTTTATTTATCAAATATTGAATTCACGCAAATACCTCCCATACATATCGGAAATTTTATTTCAGACTGATTCGATGGCGTTACAAATTCTAAATTCTGACCGTTGTTTATAATCTAGTCAATCCTAGTGACTTGATTATTATTCCTTAATCAAACATTCGATCAGATATCTGGTTTAGGTAATTTTGCGGTCAGTAAGTAAATTTCTTGAATAGAAATAAATGTTAGATTTCGAGATTGTTATGACATAAACTAAATTCGTTACGGGGCACGTTCGCGTTCATCGGATACTTGTCATCAAATAAACACGTCATTTCACGACACCAGGTTCTGATTGTTCGTACTCGGCGAATGCTGGTCGTGCGCCAGACGTCGTTTGGTACCTACTTAAGATAAAGGGACGTGCGCTCGTTTCGGTCAGCTAGGAATTCATGATGAGTTAAGCGCACGCTGAATTCGTCATGCTGTCACGCGGCTGTTGCATCGAGGAAGCCGGCTCTCATAAATTCATCAGCCGCTCGCTTACCTGACATCGTCGCGGATTTTTTCGGCATACGGAATTATGAGCGGCATATATTTTATCAAGCAACGCGACGCTTTGGCCGCGAAGAGAGGGGTAACGGGAAGTGTCTCTATGCATTTTTCATAGTCATTTGGATATAAATGCGCGATATTAAACGACACAGAATTTACGGCTATATAAATGCCGGCGTTAGCGCCTGCGCTTGAAGGTTGATTCTTTTTATTAAGATTTAACGGCCTCGAAGCTTTGCGCGAATTTTCGGGTCTTTAATTTATTGAGAGGTAAGCGAGAATTACGTAGCGCGATGCAGTAAACCCAGCAGCACCAAAATCTGCGCTACATTAGTGAATAACGCGGCTGCACGCTGATTAATTATTCCAATTAAATCCTGACTTATGAAAGTTCTTCCTACATCTTTAATAATCCAGAAACTGCACCGTGAGGATTTGGGAAAGAAATATGTAAAAACAATACGTATGCGATATAATACAATAATATATTTTTTATATATGTCATTTATGTGACACACAATGTGGCACAGACAATTTCTCGCGCTTCGACTTACATGATTTATCTATCTCGTGATTCGTTACGGTCGAGAGCATATTACGCGGGATTACGTCACATATTTCCACCCACTAAACTTCGAATTACGTTTTACAGCATATGTGTTATATGGAAGCTTTCGTGATAAGACCGGCGCCTCTCAGGACGCGCCTACATATCGTATAATATCGATATCGGTTCGCGACAAAGTGTAGGATAATGTTTCCCGTAAAGCCGTGCCGCAGCGTGCATCTCGGCTATTTCCTGGCGCTCGTCGTTTCCGCATTCGCGAGTAGTTAAAGTTTGGTCGATAGCGCGAAGGATATTTTTTTACTAATGCATTCCGCGTCGTCAAAAGGCAGTGCCTCGTTCTCGGTCGTACTAGGTATACGTTCTGGCTCGCGTAACGGGCACTTCCGGCGGAAGCACAGCTTTTGACAGGAATTTAATAACTTTTATGATGCCCGGCGGTGGCCCATTAGCGCTTATCGTGGCTTACCAGCGCTTGCCTTTTTCCACGTGGTAGTTCCTCTGCAAAAATGCATCATCGTGTCCCCCGGTCTCTGTTGCCATCCCGGCGTTTCCTCGCGTGTAGAGAAGCGCGTCCCGGTCCGTAGCTTCTAACGCAGGAGAGTATGGCAAAATGTTATTCGCGTGTCTGCATTACGCGGCCACCGTTGTGCACGTAATAGCAACAATTATAACGTCTTTATTGCGAGCACAAAGGGCGCGTACAAAGAATACGGTCGCCCTTTGTAAATTGTTGCGGCGGCGACGGCTAATATTATAATTTAACGTACACGTACACAGCGCATACAGGTAGGTAAATAGGGATCAAGTATTCTTGAAAATTACCTGGGCCAATTTAATGCAGCTCAAAAGAGAGAGGCGAAAATTTGCGAAACTTAAATTTGTTCCGTGAATAAAGCTACTAAAGCGTTCTCTAAAACCGCCATGTCAATGGAGATCTTGATGTCTTAAACGGCAAAGTGTCAAAGATTTTCGAAAACATGGTAAGATCGCGAGTCAGCATTTTGTTTAAAACTTGATCAACATTTTAGTATAAGTGAAATTCTGACAAATACTGTCAAATTTACTGATAACCGGTCGCCACACTGAGAAAAAAATGTAATTGATCTTACGAAATGTTTTGTCACGGGCTGCCAACAAAATATATACTTATTTCAACAAGTTATACATTGAATCAAATATATAATTGTTGGATTATAATTCTCATATGTGTGATTACACATCCATATCCATAATCCAAGAACTACATATTTGTTTTAATATATAACTTATTGAAATAAGTATATATTTTGTTGGCAGCCCGTAACAAAACATTTCGTAAGATCAATTACATTTTTTTCTCAGTGCATGCCAAAATGCTAAATGCGATGATATACATGAAGAAAGTACAGAAAGAAACGTCTGTATCACTTATTAAATGTTTTGAAGAAGAGATTCGCGAAGTATTGCGATTTGTGAAATCGTTTGCCTGTAACAGTTTCGACAATTAATGCCACGAAGATGACTGATAGTGACAAGATGAATCAGCTGCAATAAAGCGATATTTGCACGTACCATCGATTGTATACGTATACCGTCAGCTAGATCTGGTAAGTGAAATGTGATACGTTGAAATGTGATACGTACTATCACCAGCGGGATGCTTCTGTAAGGGAAATTTTGGTGAAAACATCGATAAGGTTAATAAAAATGTCCTCAACATTGCGCTTCAGAGTGACAAGTGAAATTGACTGCACAATCGCGCGGCACATTGGACACACAATGTCAATGACATAGTGCGCTGTGTATCTTCTGTCACTTGATAGCGTTGCGAAACTGGATAACGGGATAAACTATCCCCCTCCCCTCCTTTCCCGTCCTATTTACCGTTCAAAGTTGTGCTATTCATTGTAAGTCGATCGATAGACGATTCGCATAAACGATCGATAAATCCTAACAGTTTCTAACAATCACGGTGAAGAGTGATGTTGCGAGATGTGTTTTGCAAATAAATAAAAATTTCGCCGAAATGCCGCGTAATCTCGATATAAATACCGCTATTGTTTTACGTTAAATTGAATTTTACGTATCCGGTATCCACATTGTTTAATTAATGACAGGCGTGTAAGAAATACGATTGTAAGTACGTCATGTTGACACACGCACACGACAATAGGCAGCACTTGCTGGATACCTTTGTCCAAGTAGCCGAAATACTTTACGCGAGGGCGCGTTGTCAGCGAGCGCTTGGGACGAGCTAGTCGTGGAAGTCGGAGCGAGCAGTCTGAAATCGATAATCAAATGAATAGGTAGTGCGAGAATCCATAACGAGCGAATCATCCTTTGTCTGTATCAAGTTCGGTATTAAATATAAGATATTGTTGGTGTCGCTAAATCACGAGTATTCTGACTGTTCTCCATTCAAGCTCCCGATCCAAATCTACTCCAATAAGAAGAGATAATTTATAAGCATAAAACGGCTTATAGAGATAAAAAGAGAAAAAAAAAAGAATATTACAGGCGCGTGTGTGCGCTTGTACGTATAAAACGGATATAAAATACATATACATCGCGTAAATATAAAATATTACTTGCACACGAAATAGAAAATCTCATACTTTTACTAGGTATTATACACATTCGCTTTGACATTAAATTTCTATTCGATACTACATAATCGCGAGTCGCACTCATGATCGAATGTACACCAACAAACATTCAAGGCCATACTTTCCGTAACTCGTTACAGGCGCAAAGATCATAATATTTCGAAACGGGGGCGTCCATAGCTCGTAATTACGGTAATATAGCTCGTAATAAAACTATACTGTTACCTTGTCACACATACGCAGTCACAAAATGCGCTTAGGGGCGCGCGGCGACTTGCACGACCATTTTCTAAATAATCTATAATTTCGTCATTAAAATCATTTTTGCACGAGGAATAAACGAAACTTTAGTTATCTCTTTTCTCGTGCTTCCAAGAAAATATCGCTCTGATATCATCGTTTAATGTCGAACACCGTTTAGATCCGTGCCACATTAATCCTCGAAAACAGTAATGATAATGGAACACACCACGGTTACCTGGTAACGAAAACATATTGATACTGTAAAACATTTCGGTGATCGACCGACAGGTGCCGCGAACCGTATCATGCGAATCATATTGGCTCCGAATGGTATCATACTACCCCTCCCTTCGATATTAGAAATCAGGGGAATCGATCCAGAATATTCGATCGCGGTTCCACGCGTGACGAAAGGTGCCGAATGGAGACTCTCGATCGCGACGGGGATCAGTACAGTCGACACTGCACCCTGGGAGTCACTTCGATCTGTAGAGAGAAAGTAATACAAAAATAAATATAGTAATTTACAAGTGTTAATTACAAGTGAGTTGACTTATCGATCCATCTCGTTCCTCACGGAAATCTCGATATTATCCCGCCACGTGGCATACCGACCATTATCCCCTCGTAATCGCCCCGCCGCTAGACGCTCAGCTATTCTGAAAAATTCGGATTCCATCCAATACTAAATAACTTTCAATACTTAATATTCACATTCGTAGTCTGTCCTCGAAGGAGGAAGTGAAGACTCCTGAGGGTGCATCCCTTATTGGTCGCGACGATAAATATCGGTCTCCAACGCTATAAAAACATGTGAAAAGCTCTTCTTTTCTTGCTGAATTATTCGTTTCGGGAAGTTGCACGAAACAGATTGCCGATGCCTGATAAGATAACTGTATTATTGCGCGTTACCCGAGTAGAATTTGATCATTTTTCCGATTTTTGCGGTTAACGTGTTCACGTTACGGCAAAATCAAGAGAACAGTCATATATCAAAATTACGTCCTAATAAATCACGTAAATGAAACTACCATAATAATAACGCGATAATAGTCGATAGTAGAATGACAATTGCTCGATTAAAAAAATACTCCCATGTACATTTCACCTCCTTAGTTTTAATTTGGGTGCTAATGAACGATACTAAGCGATGTCAGGTATTTATGCAGAGATACTGGAGGAATTCTCAGAGAGGAATGGATGTATTATCAGTTCATGTATTTATCGGAAGGTTAATAACTGTCTGGCTACACACACATAAATATATACAATGGGCTGCATTCGTGTCAAATACGTGCGAGCGGAGCTTAACAGAGAGAGGCAATGATTGTACCGTACCCCGCATTGCGTTCCACTACTCTCGCTGATAAGCGGCCAACAAACATGTACGACGTACGCTCTCGTATCGTTTCCAATCGACAGAGGTGTCAAGCAGTGACAATATATTGTATTCGTGCGGTGCCATGCACGATGGGACAGAAGCGGGCGCATAAATGTGCGACAGTCGTCGCGTGGTTCAGCGACATCGTGCCGGCGACGGTAAATACCGAGACGAACACGGCCGCCGGTATTTCGTATCGTGCCGCAATATTTCTCGTAATCTTACGATCGCTTTCATCGTCGCCGCGATCATGCGAGATTCGTGATCGCGTCGTGACTCGTACTGCTAGGTCGATCTGCACGGCGCATTTTCTAAATCTACGTTTTTGTAAGTGCACGTTGTGTACTTATGTAATCTATTATACTCGTGTGTTTTTGATACTAGATTCAAGATATTACATGTAGCGATGTCGAATCTGTATCTGCATATGTATAATAGTTTTTAAATGTTACACTTTAATAAAATAATGTGAAATAAAAGGTTCTTTTATTTTATGTACTGTCACATATATGATATATGTATATTAAATTTTATATCTCAACAATTTATGTATGTGAATTTGATATTAAAATATATTTAAATATAGTTCGTTCAAATACTTATATAGTGATAAAATATATTTTTGTATATTTAGTGAAGAAGCATATATATAACCATGGTTTAATAGGATTAAGCTTAAACAGATAGATTATATATTATATTTTAATACCTATATAATCCGGGTTAATGTTTTATAGAAATTTAGACAGTAGTAGACAAAACTTGGGCAGGATGGATCACATACGTGTCTGCGAATTAATCAACCGGAGTCTCGTAATACGCGCTTAACGTAAAATATATCGCTCATATAGTAATTACGCGTACCACAATGGAAAATATATTGCCGACGGCTATACATGTAATCTAGATCCGACAGTCTCAGATAATTCTACCTATGGCAATCCATATACGGCGCAATTAATTCCCTCTTAGCAGGCTCGCCAGAAACACGCGTAGTTGTTCCGCAATTAATTCCATTTCTCGAAAAGAGATTTCTCGCGTCGCACGGCGCTTTACCACGAGAACATCCTCAAATTTGCGGTATATTATCCGTGTATACGTATCACAACGGTTTTATCATTTTAATCACATCGAGATTCGGCGAGACAAATCTCTGCATGATACAGGGCAGTAACCCGAGACACGCCATCATATTCCCCGTTCGCTTTTCCAATATCACCTGACCAGGGTAAGAAGAGCGGATACGCCGGAATTGAGATTCGCGTCGTTTGCATATCGCAGGTGCAAACCCCCCCCCCCCCCATATATCCGGCGCGCGTCCATGTGTACGCGCGTGCACCAATATGGGGGTGAACATGAGGGAGATCGCTGTGATCTCCAATAATATTGCATTACCCAGCTCGCGTCGCCGCCGTCGTCGTCGTCATCGCCGTCATCGCGTCGTCGTAGGGGTGGCGCGGCCAGCAAGGCCGGCGCGAAAAGCTGGAGCGAGCGGAGAGAGCTTATCTCGCCACTACATACGTGGGAGGGGCGGTTTGCCCCGGGGGTGGTAACCCGATATCCCGGCGCTCACGAAGGACACGAAAAATATTCTCGCCCGTGGGGACGCATCTCGCGCGCGAATCTCGCTTTATGTGCAATCGCGCCCCCGCGCGCGTTCGTGTTCGTGCACACTGCGCCGATGATTGTCGGAGCCGACGTCAGACGGTGGTTCATATCGTTTGTAGGCGCGGGGTGTGAAAGAGATCGCCGTCTTTCTCTCCGTCTATGGATTTTTCGAGCAGTTTGCTGTCGATATTCCCTTTGAAATATATATATTTGTCAACGTAACGGCAGTTCTCGAGCTACAAGTTACTGAAAAAGCGGATTTTAATAAAAATTTAATAAAAATGATTGAATCTTATGAGTAATAAGAGAGATGTTACTCTTGATGAAGAAAGAGAAGATATATTTATTTAAATTACATCTAAATGTAAATCGAAATTATAAACGTACGATTCAAATTTAATTCAATCACCTGAAAATTTTATATGAAAAATAGGCAGACTTGAGCACACACGATACCTCGAAACTGCCATCACTTGGTGAGCTAGTTCTAGTGCCGTATATTGATTGCAATATATGACGTTGCTTATAATCTGTTGTTGAAGTGTGGAATTAATTCGTTGATGCAGGACACAGCTAAACTCAAAATTGGTTGTGTTGGGAATTATAATATGCCACTGGAGGATTGCAGAACGCTGACACGGTCAACGTCCTCCATGGGCTTCAGGAAAGTGTAAATTGCGGTTTCCAGAAACTGCCAGGAGGTATTAAATACGTTACGGCTCTCTAAGCGTAGAATATTTTGAAGCTGTCGTAATTTGCAACGATATTAACGAAAATGCAACGCGCTAAAGACAGTGTTATTCCAAAGCGATTAGAACTGGCGTAGTTGCGACAGTAAACGCAGTATATTTATTAGAATTATAAAGATGTAAGACAAGACGTAATTAAAAAAAATGAGGACGGAGATAGCGTCTCTTCCGACCGCGGTCGGCGTCGGTGAAACTCAAGCAGCGAATTTATCCCGCTTTTCAGATTATCCGATGCCGATAGCGACCACTTTTACGACATGACACTTGTTCGACGAGTTGTTTAAGCCAAACAGAGTGGAAGACACGTTTCTCGTTTGCCGGCGTTCTCGCAGCGCGACAAGGAACTATACACTTTTTCGTCATCCTACTGGCTTTCTTTGCGTTCCCTTGTTCGCGTGGTGACATGAGACGCAGGTACCGAGCATGTAAGACGTCATTTCCGGGTTTGACAGCTCCGCATAAATTACGCGCGTGTAACGCGCCTTGCATGTGCGCCCCTTCTGTGTGTCGCCGAAGAAGATAGGTAGCCCAGTTTACTTCCGCGGCAGGCGGGATGAACAGGAGAGGGTGGCGAAAGCGTTGCGAGGCGGAAGAGTGCATCGCGCTGGATTTAGTTTTTCATTTTTTTGCCACGGTAAAACTAGGCAGTGCCTTCGATAGCGCGGAAGTCCTCCTATCCTGTGTGGAAAACGCCTCTTACTCGGCAAAATTCAATTCTTTCTTCGCACAGCGTGAGGGGTGCAGTTTGAGTGTTTAAATCATTGCGTGTTGGACAGTGATTTGATTAGAATCACGTTCGATTGATTCGTTTTGAATAATTACTTACAATGTGGTTTCATGTCTCGAGGTTTACTCTCGAATCGACATATAAAGAGGAATTTTCAGAAAATTCGAGGTCTCGGGAAGACTTAATAATAGCTTGAGAAAGAATAATTTGAGAATTAGATACGTAATTGTTGCAAAGAGTCTGCACGAGAATGCAGATATATTAGAAAAGAAAGCTTATAAATTCTTGAAAAAATTGATGCTCATTGTGCGATGTAAATTTATTAACGTAAAAATATACGAGTAAATGCCTCGCGCGAGAACACGCAGTATGCACAACGGTAAATTTATTGACAAAAATATTTTATTCTTGAATAGCAATTATCTGTTAAGCTTCGCCTCGTACCGCCAGCTTTTAGTCTTTTGTTCCGTCACGATGATAAAGCTCCCTGATAACTCGGTAGCGTTTCTAATCCTGCAATATTTAAACTTGACTGCTTGTGCACGTAAACTCGCTTGAAAATCAATCTCGGAGCTCCGGAGACTGACCATGCATACAAAGCTTCTATGTAGCAAGCATGTATGCAACAAATATAATAATGGATGAACTCGGTGTAGGTACCTAAAGATGCACGAAATAAACCAAATATTTAATTTTAGCGTAACAAGCGTAGTGAATTTCATTACGTATATGACGAATATATCAAAATATAGAAATATTGTAAAAGTAACAAAAAATAAGTAAAATGTAAAATATCTGAATAAATCTGGATGACACTAAAAACTTAGAATCCAGAAAATCCAGACAAATTATGATCTCATAAGTTTATGAACCAGGCGGGACAAGATTTAAGAAATTTATCGTCGAAGAAATCAAAGTTCTCTTTATAAGAGAGACGGAAATAAGATACTTAAAAGATTTAAAAACCAATCTAGATCCAGATAAAGTCGAGATTACCGTTTTTAAAACGGCGGAAACGATGATGCTTCTCAAGGATGCTTTAGCGAGCGCATCGATGCAGGAATTTTCGTTATATTTTTGCGGAAATAATTGTACTTCCTAGCGACTATCCGACAGTTGTTCGCGTTGGATGGGATCGTTTATGAGTCGAGCATCTTTAGAAAGGACACCAGCTTTTGATAGTTAGATACCGATGAAACCAATACAAGTATCTCTCAGCCACCACAACTTTGTACTCGAAACAATAGCACGTCTGAATAATGAGGTAGATGAGTGACGTAATTTTTCATTCGCGAGAATAGTCGATTAACTCGGTGAACAAAAGGCAACAATTTATTGTTGAGGAAAGAAGAGTTCTCGCGCGATTTGCAATTTTGCACGGAAACAAAATTTGACTTATAACGTGGATTAATATTATTTATTACGGGAAATATCTATTACCCAGAAATTATATGTACAATTGCATTTTGTCAAGGAAACGTCAATATTAAAATTGTGGAAGTACGAAGAAATAAAGGAAAAGCAGTAAGAGCATCTCGCGTAAAAATGTCTTACTGATCTGTAAAGCTCGAATCTTTTCGCAAACTTCATAATTTAATCTTATAATTTAATCTCAATGTTATGATATAAAATCAATCATCGATAAAAGGTACGTGGAAACATCAAACCAAAAGGAAGTTATTTACAGGAGTATATATGGATTATGCTGCGGAATGGAAGCGGAAATATCGAGAATAATCGGAGGATTCCTCATCTGTCATTGCGATAGTTTTAGTAAAAAACTCCGAGAACTAAGCAGATGTTGCATAAATAGTTTTTCCTGTTATCTTACTTTTGTTATCACACAGCGCTCGATTATGCCAACTTTATAACGCAGGAAATTCAGTTTTACAGAACCTTTTATTTATTAATATCAATATCTCGATAATATACATGTATACTTAATAGACAATGGTTAATTATATTAATATTTCATATTAATATAATTATAACATATTTTTACACAAAAACTCAAAAGATTTACTATTGCGAATATTGCGTATGTAACAAATTGAGTATTACCTAATATTAACCAAGATTTTGAAAAAATTAAGATTAATTTTATACTGCTGTCAATTAAATATGTAATGTAATATAATAATATACTATAAAGTTATATAGTTATAATAATTCTAATTGAAGTTTCGGACGTATAAACGGATTTCCTGCTTTATAATTTCACAAATTCCACGAATTTCGCCGTAAAATGAAATTTCTCCACGTAATGAAGTGGAATTCGCTATATGCGTGAGTTCACGTGCTTGCTAAATATCGGCTGTGAGGAAGACCCGAATTAACTTCTCGCGTCGCCTTTTATAGAATTTCCGATACCTAAATATGGATGCCGACATAACGATTTTAGGAAAGCCACCTAAATGCGCCCGGCGCGATTTCAATTTCAAAGCGGGGAAACCCCCTTTAAAGCGGCGCGGCGTGCCGATTCCACGCGATTAAGCTATCAAGAGACAATTCTTGCCTGTATTATTCAAGGGTGGGAAATATTTTATGTAGCTTAAAGAGTCACATCGGAATTTTTGGCTGAGAGGATATTATCCTACGCGGTGTACAAAAGCCGCAAACATACGAGAGAAATTAATTTATGTATAGTAGCATTAATACTCTAACATTTATTTTAACGATAATCTTTTGAATAATAAAATTATTACAGTACCATCTTCTGAAAAGTTTCGTAAGCCTTATTGATTCTTGTGTTCTTAAATAATGATTCATGAAAAAGTCACGTTATCAATTTTACCATAGAATTCGAATTACCACCTATAGTTCCCCCTCGAGTGCAGCAATAATCCTTGTCATGCGATTACGATTCTCGAATAACAACGACGGCAAACAAACCTTCCGTGGTTGCAATAGAGATACTAATCGTAACTACCATCGCTGTCACGAATAACAAAGAAGCCAAGCTATTCTTATCGCGAGTCTCTTTGAAAGCGCTATCACGTGGCTTTAATAATACTTCCTCTTCGAGCGAGAGCTGGGCGGCGCGGCGGTCTGCACGCACGAAAAATCCTTTTTATTGCACCGGCCAGTTGCATGCCTACGAGTCTACGAACGCGCGTATATGTTCTCGACACACTGCTGATTATCTCGCAACCGTTATTTATTCTCACTCTTTCACTGACCCGGCTTTTTCTTATCCACCCTTCTGTGTTTCGCGGAAGGGTGACGGTTTCACAAAGTCGTCGAGCAGCGCGAATGAGGCCGCATCGTGCAAGAAGGGCGTTTCCCGATTAGAAACACTAACAGGGTGTCCGACAGCATATTCCTTTTTTTCTAGCACAGTTCCGGAATGCGATTTCATGTGCAACGAGAAAGTGAATCGGTCTTTATCGCGCTACATGGTCACGGCATTGGACCGCTGCATGTAAATTGACCGGTTATCCGAGACGGGCATTAAATCACTTTGTCGAGAATAATGCGTGTTCGAGTTCTTCGTGCGGTCTCACCATTACGCTTCGATTAATTCTTTCAACTCTTTGTTGTGAACAAACAATACGAATCGGTTGAACGTGTAATTTTCTTTTCTTTCGATGAAAAGTGGAACGTGAACACTCACGCGAACTTCTCGAACTCACGATTATACAATCCATTTTACAGCAAACTGATAAAGTGATAAGATTCGATTAAATAAAAGCCGAGTGAGAGATTAATATTAATATTTAAGTAATTTATTTAAAATCAGAATCTTTGTGTGTAATGGTTTGCATATTGGCTTGTTAAAAAAAGAAATGGAAAAAAGATTACATAGGCGACAATCCGGTGACTGGTAATGCAGGAAAATTGTTTTACCTATGTATACATACAGTCTCTTTCTGAATTCCAAGCTTCCATTGTTTCTACATACCATGCGTTTCACGTTGACGATTACGCATGCTTACGAGTGAAGCATGGAAACAATTTCATGGATTTTGCTGAAGAATGTGAATCGTTGACCCATATGTGGGTGCAAAACGCGATTAAGTTACAATTCGCAATTATTATCGCAAATGCAAATGCAATTATTAATTTCCGAATATTATTATATAATAATATTAAAATATTATAATAATATTAAAATATGATAGAACGCGTTCGCGTTTTACGTAGCGTCTTCTGCTTTTTCCTCGATCAATCATTAATCACTGTATTCGTTTTTTCACGTGGCAATACGGTCTATCCAAGGATCAATATAGTGGCAAGCTTTTTAATCATTGTTCATTCGCCGCAAACGCGGAACGCACGACGATAAAATTTTTGACAACACGGATGTTCATTCGCTGGCTATTGTTTCGCGATGTAACGAGGCAGCTTGCACTCGTAGGATCGATGGAGTTCAAACAACGTAGCGCTTTCAAATCTGCGTCGCGCTTAGGCGCAGATTTTTCCCCCTTTCCCGTGCATCCACGAAACTTAACAATCGCGTCTCTTGCTCGGATAAAGAATAAAAGCGGTATCGCGCTTTGTCAGAATGCACAGGCGCGATAAATAATTTGTTACAAGTGATCAATTTAATTCTGCTTTTTATGGAAGATGCATGCTTGAATAAATAAACTGCGATATTCCAAAAGAGAGAAAATATCAAAATCCATAATTTTTAAGACTTCTGTAGCGTAAAATACATGCAATATGTATTGTGTCAAACTATAAAAAATATTGTAGAAATATCGTAACATATCGCGAAGTATTGCATCTATTTTCTATTTTCTATATTGTATGATATGAAATAATAATAACAATGTACACTAATAAAAGTGCGCACGCAAAACATATAAATAATTGAAAAGGAAAGTGAGAAAAATAGTCGCAACTGTGTGCGCACATGTGTATTTATTTCATCGCGCTGCTTTTACGGCAGCGTGGTGTGCGCGACGCAGCCACTATCTAATATAAATATTCAAAACCACGCGTTTTCCACTCTTCGTGAAAATACCCCTTCCGTCAAAATGGCGGAAGTTTCGCGCTTCCTTGCCCGCTCTTTCCACACCCTCGACCGCTTGAAAGACTGAATTTTTTTTACAAGTCGTCTCAGCATATCTGTTTGTATTGCTGCGTTTTCGTATCGCACTTCTGTCATGTGTGCATGCACATGTGTGTGCGTATATGTACGTGTGCGCGTCTTTCTTCATCGTCAGCGGCTGACTATGCGAGTCTGCCTCCACTTTTCCCTTTCTGACGCGGCTCGAGCGGTGGCGGTGTCGGTGGCATTGATGAAAATCTCACTCAGGCCCCGTGCATCGTACCTTAACGAGCAGTAGACTGGAAAATGCATGGCGCTATTTTTGCGCACGTCCCCCGTCTTTCGTGCATTTCCATATTTCAGCCGGCGGGCTTTCTCTCTTTCGCGCCGCTAACGACTCGCTCCGCGGTGCATCTACTCTCGCGAGTTGCGGTAAATCAACCATCCCCCGTTGCGTTTGAGGATTGATCGACCGATGCTGAGAACTTTAATTAGAAGTACTCTCCGTCGCACTCTTGTGAACGCCAGATAGCCGTTAAAAGCTCTGGATACGCGCGCATTTCCATTGTTTCCTCTCTGTTTCGCTTGTTTTTTGTTTCATAGTGCTCATTGAGTAAGAGAATTCTTGGTATGGAATGGTAATGGAATGTTTTCATTTGTGGATACTGTAAACGTGTTGCACTTTTAAACAAACAGATGCACGCAATATGTTTTAACCAGACTGATTTGTAAGTGATACGGAGACGATAGATACCGCAATGATTTGAAATAATATTGAAAAAAAGTAGGAAATATACACACATACACACACACATTAAAAATATATTTATACTGCACGCAGTTTACTACTGTATAATAATTAATTTAATATCGATTATATTAAGTATCTTCCTTAATTCTCCTGATCTTCATTGCTTTCTTCAGTTTCAAACACGATTTCGATACGATGAAGCATTTAGTGTCTCAGACGAGCACGTTAGCGCAACTAACTTATTCTCGCCTCGACTTCTTTCCACTTGACATATTTTCTCTTTTCGCTTTGCATGCTTGAAACTTGATGCTTGCGTATATGCGTAAACTAGTAGAAGAGGCAGGACTGTGCGCTAAAAAAGATTTCTCTCAGGACAAATATATTCGCCTACTACAGTGTGGCAAGCTATTTCTCTGTGCAGGGAAGTAAACGAAAGAGAATAAAATTTCTAGCTATGCGGGTTTCCTATTTCGCCCTCTGTCTACTACTGTTTCTCGGAGTGCTATGGAGCATGCACGCGCGCCGGTATCTTTACGTATGCGCGCATTCTTATTTTCCACCACCGGCCTTTCCCGAGGTGTCACCACATTCATCACGCGCTGAAAACTATCTACTTAACACCGTCTATCCCGCGAAAGTTAGTCTGTGTGTTCCGTGTCTAACAAGAGAACATTGCAAACCCGAAAATTCTGATTTTGATGAAACTTTACATACATGTAGAGGGGGTTATAATACATGAATTTACAAATGTTCAGTTCAAAAAACGGTTCTAAAGGGTGAAACCACCCTTTAAATATAGACCGCCTTTTTACTTTTCTCGATATATCTCGAAAATTATTCGAAATATCGAAACATGTTTTATACAAAAGTTTCATGGTAAAAACGCCCCTATTTAATAATATTAATAAAATTTTTTCTAAATAATTTTTTTTCAAAAATTAAAAAACAAATTATTTTTAAAATTTATTTTAAAAAAATTTCATTAATATTATTAAATAGAAGCGTTTGTACCATGAAACTTGTATGAAACATTTTTCGATATTTCAAATATTTTTATGTTGTAGAAAAATGACCTGAAAGATCATCACATGTATTTATCATGTACATATCACTTATTTATGATATTTTAATTGCAACACAAGTAGTCACGCTGTACTGCAACGTGAGGATAAAGATGTTTGTGACGTAAATAAGATGATAAGACTCTATATAAGTCGGAAATATTGCGCGTAATAATTATTAATTTTATATGAAGTATTAAATTTATGTTATTCATTTATTTGGTTATGTTTCGGTATTCGTAATAGAAATCGTGATACTGATTACTTTGCTTGATTGAACGTGTTTTTCTATTCTTTACGAAAGATTGCATCACTTTGTTTTCTGAATATGGAAAAGTATTTAAAAATATTTTTACGTTGTAGAAATGACGTTTACGTTGTTGAAAAATTTCATTAATGTTATTAAATAGGGGCGTTTTTACCATGAAACTGTTATTTGGCAGCGACTGAAAATTTCTAAATTCATGTATTAACCCTCTCTACATGTATGTAAAGTTTCATCAAAATCAGAATGTTCGAGTTCGCGATGTTCCCTTGTAAGATAACCAAGCTAGACACTTTTATGAAAGGATATTTATCGTGGTAAATTCAGTCAAGTAATTTTCGAACGTTACACAGCGTAGAAATTTACAAGCCGAGTCAAACATATGGAGAATCCTTGGTAAATGCTTGGCGCATCAAATCTGTGGCAGAAATTTTCGGGATATTAAAGGACGCGATAAATTGGCGTATAATTGATAACATTTTTCTATAACTCGCAAATATCGATCGACCTGCTTTACTGTGATTTATCCAGAAACGAATCAAAGCTGTACGTGCATATTGTTCGCTCTTTCTTTCTTCGATTTTCTTTCTCAACAACGTGAGTATAGGTTTGCTTTAATTGCGACTCAAACGCATGCATTTGCTGCATTATAAGAACGGTGAAAACGTTAATTAGAATAATTAGGATAATTATATGCGCGTCAGACGACTGAGATACGACAAGCTGAAAGACGTAAGGTAGGCGTTTCTTCAATCTTAAGCAGCAGGGTAATGCATCAGGACGCAATCGCTCGTATAAAATAATGCGCATAATTTGCACTCTGCTCGCCGTAATCACCAAGGAAGCAATTATTAGGAGATTGCTCGCGGTATCGCTTCTTTTAGACGGAATTAATACTTTATGGACCCTAATGCGCCCTAATACCGCCTATATAGCGCTAAATGTAAATTCGAGCGTTAACTTTTCGTGTTGCTCATTCAAGTTTCACCCTCCGATTAACCCCGGAGCTTTTACGTTAAGAGCATCGCGCTCGCCAAAGAAACATCCTTCGCTTTCCCGAGCGATTTCTTTCCAAATTTTCCGTGATGTGTACGGATGCAAAAAGATATTTGAGAACATTCATTACAAATTATATCAATTACGGTATAATCCGGAAGGTGGCATTATTGATGCCTCCATCACAGAGGGAACGCGTTCAAAAGGCATTCGCGAACTTCCATACCGATTGAAAGCGAAAGCTTTATTCATTTCACCCGGTATAAGCGGCACCTCATAATTCCACAAAATTTGAAAGGCTTCCCTTTGTGAACCTTGGCGGAGCCATTATAATGCCTCATCGTTCAATATATGGAAAGTGAGAAAAAGAGAAAGAGAGGAGCAGCCATCTCTCAGCACTTTTTAACGATGCAACGCGCCTAGGAATTTATCAAGCTCCACGTCTGCGCACATTATTATGCAGCTCACGTAACAAAATATATCTCTTGTCTTATCAGACCTACTGTATGCATTCATTATTGCCGGTATTCCTCACCTTCTTCGCGCGATGAAGAAATTAACGGTTCTAACAATGGCGACGATGAAATTAATTTGCAATTCTATTATATGATAGCATGCCGAATTAACACAACTTGTATCTTATGTTTATTAAACTTCATCGGCACTTTAAAATGTTCTACGTGCTTCTTATTCCCGTACCTAATGTTACATAATTCATATTTATGTGACTGATTTTTGGTTGCTCTTATTTCTACATGAGTATTTGGCAAACAATGCACCGTTAAAATAACGAGTAATACGAGTAATACGAGTAACGTAATAATAAAGAAAAAGTAATTTCGTATTTCGACGAGAAAGGGATCTCTCATTTTTCACTCACCTTTATCGAGCGATCTGGCCAAGAGGATTGTCGGCAGGATCAGGAAGACCATGTACCACGAGAGCCGGTCCCGCATCCTCGCGAGGTTCCAAGTCCTCCTAAAAAATAAATATCCGATTTCGCATCACACGTCCCCTTCGACTTACGACACTTCGCGTTCACTTACTTCGCCGCGTAAGTGCGTTTAGAATGCATTCAGAACGGAACTTGACTCGCGCGGGACGAATAACGAACTGAACTTCGTTTATCTTGCACCGAAGTCTCGCAACGAAGCTGCGGCAAGCCGAGATACGCGGCACCGTGAAGGAAACGAGATGTTCCATCTTTTACAAGTGCATACACAAAAACGTAGAAAGGAATAGTCGGATTTGCGGCTAAATTTTGTTTGCGAGCTGACACACGTTCGTTGTTTTTATTGAATATTCATTACCTCTTATTTTATATTTACCGCGAAAAAGCTGCATTCTTTCTGGATACTATCAGGTTTTTTATGTTATCATGCTTTTAGTATTAGCGATGCAATACAATCCGTAACACGAATCGATATAGAGCTTTTCCCATCATCATGTTAAGTAGGACATTGTAAGTTGTAAATGTTTAAATACATTATTATTGCACAAATCCGTTCATAATCAAGGTCTCTAGTAACAGAAATAATTTCTCTTGTACAGCTTATGTGGGCTAGTATTATTATTGTTTTATTTGTTTCTCGGATCTTTTACAAATAGATCAAATTGATCTAAATTGGTTGATATAATATTTAAGTAATCTGATTTATTTAAGGTAAAATAACTAAAATAACTAAAATAACTAAAATAAATAAGGTAAAATAACTAAAATTTCGAAAGGTGGATATCGGACATCGAACAGTAAATAATTTAATAAAATAATAAAGGGAACGGACGTAGAGAGAGAGAAATCGAAAGCTGAATTATTTAAAGCTCTCGTTTGATAATTCGGGATACATGGATAAATGTAGACAACTGATACGTGAACTATGTTTACATCACGCTCATCGAAAGTTGCATTGCAACGAGATACACGCATCACAGCCATCACGCGGTTTATTTCGGCATGTGCAATGCAGCAACATTGTTCGGCGCATGTGTCCGATCTCTGGATAAACATGATACCGCATGTTTTTTAAAGTGTAAAACAATTTCGGCGCCGACGACGCCGACACCGCTTGGCAGCGAAAAGCTCGACGTTATGCGCAGCACGAACGGTAAATTCACGTTGTGGAACGCAGAGAAAATGAGGGACGTACCACGCACTGTTGGAAAACTACGGAACGGAAAATCGCTGACATGCTGGCACTAATTTCGCGCAGTTCGTAATGCCGAGGTATGTCGTTGACACTTCGATTTTCGCGGCGAACTTCCCGGCAACGATGTCGCGAAGTGATCTAAATTATTCACGATTAATATTATAGACGTACACATTATGCCGCTTTCTCTTTACTGCGGACAGGTCCCAATAAAACCGCTGTTCACTCCAGCAGCCGTAACTTTCAAACAACTTACAATGCTTTTCAGCTTTCAATGCTTTTGCGATGGAAAATGAAAGAGCTGTGATAATTTAACATTCAGAGATATAATATATAGAGACAATGGAACTTGGTTCTTCATTTAATCTCGAGATTCGACTTTAACTACATTTAAATTTCGCAAGCGTGATCATCAAGGCATACAATATTGGGATTTCACAGAAACGGTAACAGAATAATAGCATTTTCATGCCATGGAACAAAAAATCAATCATAAGTTTTGATCGATCTCACGACTTTATCGATAGATACAAAATTAGTTAAAATATTATTTCAATGTAAATATCAATAAATAATAATCAATATCGATAAATAACACTCGGTAAAATTTATGATCACGTTTTAGATATTTATCAGCAATATCGAGACAGTGATGTATAAACTGTCACAAAATTCCCACGCACTCTCCACAAATTTCCCCATATACCATAAATGGGTACTTAAAAGCGAAGAATTACATTGGCTTTATAGACAGAACTTTCCACTCTGAAACAAATCTTTGAAGAAAGGGAAAATGGCAGAGCTTATGAATGGCATCATTTCGGTCGTGTTATTGAATCGAGATTACGTAAGGTATAGCTCCCTTCAAGAATTAACGATGTAATGCGTCATATTTCATAATGAGCGAGGAGCTAAGCTCGCACGAGTCAGCTCTCGCCACTCTTGTCCATCCGAGTTGCGTAACGTGCAATTATACGGTTCGTACCTGCTGATCAAACCGCACGTGGAAAGAGATCTAAGATCCACAGACACGTGTTCGTTTCTTGGGATTGTTATTCCGGTTGTTGATTCCGGGTGCGTTAATTGGCCTGTTAAAGTTAAGCTTGTAGCAAACTCGCCGCACGGAAACGTACGTTTTCGCGCGACGAGAGATAACCCCGACGAAAGATAACTCCGACGAACTGTTGCGATAAAAATTTATACGGATTATTACGAAAAAAATCGTCCGCGTTAGCTCTAATTGCTCGCGTTGTTTTCAGCTCGACGTGACCCAAGTGGGATATAATTAACGCGTGATCGAGAGTGTGACTTCTTTAGCGATGTCTGTCGATAGCGAGACGAGCAATGATGAGAGTAACGAGAGAGTATGAATAAAATATTTATATCTTGCATGATTTTTACGATATGCCATGTGTAATCTAATAATTGGAGTTTCACATATAAAAATAGGAATCTCATATAAATTGAAATTTTTCTCGTACTATTTTCGAGTTTTACTAAAATGTGTATGTTTAGAACTCGCCTGCATTTGCTCGGACAATTTTCGAAAGCTTTATTTTTTCTCTAAAAATATCAGAGATTTGTTTATGCTGGCTGTATATGAAAAATCTCAAATAGACTCACCCGGATTTCGATTTGAGAGCAATCAGGATCGCATGTAGCTCCGGCAGCAATTATTGTTCGTATTAAATCCTTTGAAGTAAATTACAAATATCAGTGATAGCGTTTAATAAAAATTAAAAACATTTTTTATTTGCCTGTCAAGTCACTCGAGACCAAAGCCCGCGGCGCGCCTATATTTAGCTCGAATATATTATAGGGATGTGTGATGATAGCTCGAATGTAGACAGAACTTCAGAAAAGATATTCATTAACTGTTACGTTAATATTTACGTTATATATATGTGTAATTCAATATATTTAATAATAAATATTACTACTGTTGAATAATCCTAAAAACTTATAAAGATTGAAAGTATATCAACTATAGGAAAAAATATATCCTGCAGTTGGACAGATTGTACTTTCAATTGGACCACCTGAGGCGAAGCTTTTTCTTCTTAATAAGGTAATATTGACTTAATACTAGAAAGAGGAGAAAATGCGAATATAAGAAACAATTTTATTCCATCGTTTAGCTTCCGCAATTTTTCTTGGCTTTTAGATTTCTCTCACGATTCGCCCTCGCTGAAAGGGACTAACGTACATTGAAATCCTGCTTCATCCGATACGTTTTTATTAAAAGCCGTAATTGCAGTAAATCCGCTATTTATCCGTGTAATCGCATTGCGTGGATCGCAAATGCCGGACGAGTTTCATTTGGGCACGCGGAAATTTGCTTTCCGTTTCTCTCTCTCCCTCTCTCTATCTTCTCTCTATCTTTCTCTCTCTCTCTCTCTTTGCGCAGAGAGATAAAATAAAAGTTTAAAATATCCCGCTTTCCAATTTGCCGATCGACTTCTCCCGGCGCACGATAAACGAATAAATTTTTATCCGTGCGCGATTAAATTCCCCGGAGAACACATGGACTTTCGTACGTAGCCGTGCCGGTAAGCGATGCGCGCCGAAAGTTCCAATCCGTTCTCGGATCTCGGTTAACGTCTCCAGTCCATCCTGCTGGCGATTCTCGCCGTTGGAATCCTATTTTACGTCAGGCTGCCGGAATCATTGACATGCTTACTTTCCGAATTATCTTTCCGCCCGGCAGATTTTCGTGCCGCGCGACGGACGATTTTATTCGCGCGTGAGCTCAATTTCAATTTAAACTCGGGCCTGGGGAAAAAGTTTTTCCCGGGAGCTTGCCTGGCTGTATGGCGGCGCTCGGTATAGATATTCTCAGTTGGTCGCATCGCAGAGAAGTTCGCGGCCGTTCGCCAGAGCTGTCCCGCGATCGTCGAACAAACCGGAAATTATTGCGCGTGCACCTAAACGTTTCCCCGGATGAAATCTTGTTTAATGGAATAATAGATTACGGCATGTGGAATATTAACGCTGTGTCAATATTGGCGAACGAGCGTAACTAACGCCCGTTTGTTGACGCGCGAGTTCGAACTCTCGGCGATAATTCGTACGATTTGCGTCTGATTCTTGCGGCGGGCGGCTGCCGCTTTGTCACGTTTAATCTCGTTGGGGAGGCTTGTTGAATCGTCGTGATCCGATTGACAGACAACGTATCGTCTACCTCTGGCATGTATCTTAATCTAGGGACAACACGCGAAGTAATACCGATGCATAAGCCGCAATTTACAAATAGATTCGCGTTACGCACGGCGCAAAGCGTGTAAAGCGCGTAAGCGTGCAAGTGGAAGTATCGCATAAAGATCGAGCTTTTAAATTTTGAACAGACGACTAGATGCAACATCGAATGCTGCTCTAGATTTTCAATTTTCGCAATTATTTCTGCCTGTCTCAGTAACCGTTAGAATACATCGAATAAGCTTTGGCGTAAATACGAGGCGTCGAGCTGTCGCAAAACAAAGTCGCGGAATACCCGCTGCAACTTTTAATTAATTAAGAGACGAGTCGAAAGTGAACTCCATGCTAGCGCGGAGCACGGAATAGGTATTCGTAACAGCGCGAAATTTATTGTCCGAGTTCGAGAATCCCTGGCCGCGGTACTTATTTATCGCGAGCTCGTGCTTTATGTACTTAATTTCGAGCCGTTTCGTTCCTGAAAGTTTTCGGATCGCGACTCCTTCTTCTGTTGGGACGTGGCGGCAGTCATCATTGTTTCCTTGCGTTCGAACAAGACAATAGATTCTTTAGAATTAGCTATATAACTATAAAACTGTATAAATGTATCCAACGACGAAACCCGCGCGCGCGTTACACCGACGCGTTACGCGCTACGTCGCAAAGTGTTTTCGAGCCGTCGCGCGCCATAAAGCACCCATCCATCGACACGCTAATGGTATTCCGTTTTTATCCGGCAAATGTTTACCCTCAAACTCTTCGGTTAGCTGTTGCGCTAATGGAAGCAGCAAATTCGCGCTGGGAGGGATCTCTGACTCTTTCCTCTCTTGCATCGTCGGCACTCTGAAAGCTTGAGAAAGAGAGAAAAAGCCCTAGCTAGTTAACGTACTTTAGCATTGCCTACGCAGGATCTTCTAAAGTCACGTTCTGAGATTCAGTCTTTAAACCGTGCCAATGGTTGACTTAATGCTGTTTAAGAGAGTTGCGCGCGAGCGTTGCTCCTTAATTTTATTTCGACGTATAAGAGGAAACTTGGCACGCGCGCTGCTCGCCCCATTTTCAGCAATTCAGCAAACCAGACACAGATTCGGCCTCGTCCGCTCCTATACCTTCGCGGCGAAGTTCTTCGCTTGGGAGTTTGCATCAATTATACGCCTTTGTTCCGCCAAAGTACTTCAAAGCCTTTCGTCTGTTACAGCTTGAGCATTTTATTTGAATAGTTGTTTTCATTTCTTTCCGAAAGCACGTTACAGTCCAGCAATATTTATGTGCATTAAATAATAATAGGATTTATTATGCGCAGGCTAAGAAGTAACTTGGCAGTTTCGCGACTGTCGAGTTCTCCTGGTTAGTATTTGTCGAGATTTCATATTTCAGGCGGATTTCGTGAACAGATTGAATTTGCATTGGTGTTTAGCAGATTGAGAGATAAGCAGTTGTACAAGTGGAATTATTGAATCAATCAACCGTACTCTACATTATACATGGACTACTGGATTATTGAAGGAAGCAATTAAAATCGCAAAAAGGAAAATGAACCGTGCGATAAATCATCATATAAACGTTCACGGTAAACACGTCGAATACAAATCTCTTGTCAAGTTGAAAATTTTTCATCTTTGCATGAAAACTTTCGTGTTCAATAATTCGTGTCTCCTATTCGAAGACTTTTTAATCAAGGAACTTTTCAAAGGGCTTTTAATCAGTTCTCGAGAACGCCTGACGAGTAAATTCAATCGGCAAAAAAAAGAGATCGATCCACAAGTTTCTTGACATGCGTCTTCTAATTCAACAAGCGTTAAGCATTAATACTTGCACTTTTATTTATTTTTAACTACATATTTTTCAATTTTTATTTCAGATATCATAAAAATGATATCTAAAATTTATTATTAAATCCAACGATATATTCGAAGATTTTGTATACTATTATATAATATAGCGGCAACTGTAAATATATTATAAATATTAATATACATGTTATGCAAATATATATTAAGAGTAACATCCCTTGCGATCCATTTTTTCACTTGTTTATAAAAGAAATCTCAAGTCACGGATTTGCATAAATGAAATTTTCACTCGAGCAGTCCAAGATGTATCGAATTACGGAGGACACTCGATGGAGATTCCTCGTAGAAGCTAAGAGATCGTCGAAATGGGAAAGGCACGGTCCGTTTATTGGCATTTCACCCCACGAGTAACGAAGGTGCGTTTCTCGTTAGGCGAAAAGGAAAAAAAAACGAGATCCGGCCGAGACTCCCGGCGTCATTATTTCGTTGCCGCCTTCTCTTCGCCCGCATGAAGGCGGAAATGGAAAGAGCACTGAGATAATCTCGCGCGCACCACTGCAGGCATTTATTTGCCCCGAGTACGTCGAGTCTCAAACGTCTACCGGTAATAACGCGTATTAATCCGTGAGGATGCGGCGGCATGGAATTCACCCCCTCGGTGAAACGCGAGCCCACTCGGCGTAATGGGGGACACACGGCGTGGCAGAAGACGAGTCCATTGTGGTCCCTCGTTGGCTTCGAATACAGCTCAACAAAAGACGACGGAAAAGCTAGACAAGTATCTCGCTACTTGACTTTCTGTCGAATACCTCGTACATCCGCGAAGCAGGTTTACGCGGATCCAATAGGGAAGCAAGTCAAATAGCGAGTTACGTGTTCCTGGCGAAACGTAACAAGAAAAGTACGAGAACGAGTAACTTGCAACTTGTCTCGTTTCCATTGCGCTGCCATCGCTTATTTGCTCCCTGCATCGAGTCAAGATGTAATAAAATATCGGAGCAAGGTGCCGGACACGCAGCAAAATAAGATGTAACGCATTATAAGTGAAACGAGCGATAATAACTGCAAGATGCAATTAATCACGATGCAAGTGTAACTGCAGCATGAAGCGATTGAATGATATCGCGAGTGGAGTTTATCTCAGATAGTCTGCAAATCGTCACACGAAGGAAAATTACTAACAATCTTGCAGTTTCCTGTTTCATGCGATTTTCGAGATAATTGATATATATATACATATAAAGACAGAAAAGAGATTAAAGATAATTTTGATATAGAATTTTGACACATATATTCCCGAGCAACAATATTGCGACGAAAGTTTCCAAAATAAATCGTATATTATATCTTCTTTACATTTTATTATTTCTTGGCTCTAAGAGTGAAAAGATGGAACGCGACACCCGAGATGGGAAGGAACAGAAGTAATCTCATCCCCAACTTTAATTCCAGTCAGAATTGTAGCTAATTATACTAATTTCAGAAAGGGCACGTTGCATAGAAACGGCAGGGTTACGACCGATACGAGAGCGAGAAAGTTGCCCGAGCACTCGCTTCTACTCAGAAGGCGGAGGAAAAGCGGAGCGGGAGAGATGAAGAAACCAAAAGGCAGACTTGCTGGAGGCAGATCGAAACGCCTCTTTGACTAGCTTGCGGCTCGAAGTTAAGCTTGGAAAAGTCTCTTAATCGTGCTCATCGGGGGATTGAATAACGGCGTGGAAAGTTTCTCGAATGCGTGCTGGAGGCTGTTTCCTCAACTGTGGTGACGGCACGTGAAACTAATTATTCTCGACAAATAGCGTCGAGTCGCTCGCTGGAGGAGAAACGCGATGAATCATTTCGAAGAGAAAGATATTTATTGTGAGAGTACGAGGTTCGAGCGCGAAGCAGTTAGACGTTATTCTTAATAAACCAGATCTTGATAAGCGTATCTAATAAGTAATAACACGTTCGGACACTTGCACTCGGTAAATCGGAACTCTCTTTTATTCTTAATCCTCCGCAATCAAAGGAATGCATCATTGGCGATTGCACAAGGTAAAACGCAAGACAATTAATTAAAATCGTATTATTACCACGCGGATAAACACAAGGAGTTTTCCCGCCGGTGGGATGCGACTAATAGATGTCGATCTAAAAATACGAAGAAACTCGGGGAAACTGGAGAAGGTAACGAAAATACTTTTCCCATGCCCCTTCCATCTCCGAGGATCGTTATTCCTCAATTTCCGCGGAATACCCGCACCTCTTCTGCTCTCTTTCTATCTTTTGTATTCGATTCGGGCCGACCTCAATCTCGCTGACGGATCGGTCTTGTAAGCCGTCACAGGGCCGAGCTCTAAGAAATTATTCTCTATTACGATAATGAGCAGCGCGAACGAGAAATACGGCGGAAAGAGAGAGAACGCAGGGAGGCAGACAGGGGGAGTTGAAAGAAAGTCGGGAACTGAAGGGAGCGTCTCTGATTCAGATCGCAGTCGAACGGATAATCGCGAAATTAAAGACCAATAGCGCGTGGCGCTTTAACATCTCGCCCGCCGCGAGGCGATTCCGAATGATCGACGATTCCCTCGAGGGCGTGTCGACTATACCGCTGACGACGAATTTCTATATTTGAAAATTCAAATAAAAATGGCAGATCTTACCACTATTAAAAGAGAACTGTTTCAGGATAGACTATTGCAGAACAGACTATTTCAAACTTAATGCTGTCACAAAAACGATGTCCCAAATTAGAGCGAAATGCACGAACACCGCATTTAACGTATTCCTGTCCAACTACCTGGAAATTCAGCACTCTTGTTAAATTTATGCCACGTGGAATTTAATTTCTGTCCGGAAAATATGGATGGTACGTCGACGTGGAGCACATTAAAAGTTGGCTGGAACCCTTCGTATTCATTTTCCTATGAATTTTTTACTTATCGTTCACCCTTGCCATAACTCGTAATTATCGCAGCACTTACAGCGAGAGAAGTTCCGAACGCACTTAAACTCTGAGAAATATTTTCATGGGAGAGCTGGATAAATCGAGGGAACTCATCTCGATCACGAGATTCAAAACTGCATTACCAATCCCCCGCGTGGATTGTTATTACTATCAAAGTTTAATTACTAGTCATTCACATTATATCCAGCGGAAATGTAGTTCGGCGCTCTCTGCGCCGCGCTGCACATAATATTCATAATATCGCGCAAACATACCAGTCGATAATATTATTAGAAGCTAATGAACTCAATGAACTGCGAACGAGGGATTGGAGTGACAAAATAGCGCAGTAAGGACAAGGGAAACCGAGGGTCTCCCACGTTCCTCATTCTATATACCTTCCTTCCTTCCTTCCTTCCTGGCGTCGATTGCGCCCTTCCGCCATAACGCCGTTCCGCTGAACGCCAACGCCCACCATTTATTTAATTAATTCCATGCAATGTCCTCCCTTTCGCCTTTCGATGGGACAAAAAAGAAGACGCCTACGTCGAATACGAGGGTGGAATTCGTGAGTGGCGCGTGCACGGTACTCTGGATATCCTAACTCGTTAACCCTCGCACGAGAAGGCTCATCGAGGATGCATCGTTCGGGAGTACAAAGTATCTCCCGAACAACGCATTCGCCTCCTATCCTTAGTTCTAGATTTTATTTCGAATTAAACTCGTTATTTAATCGAAACGTTTCGATCGAATTTAATCGTAGATGTAAATGTACGTATTCAAAATAACACGGTGTTTATTTATGCATCATATAATGTTTAAACTACGCTGTTAAATTTTAATTACTCCTAATTAGTTATTCATTTTTGCTACTAAATAATTAAACTAAATAAAATGTCATATTAAAATTACAGTTACAGAAACGAAAAATAAAGCTTTGTTATTTATATATTCACGTTCGTAGAACTTGGATGCGATTTGTTGTAAATTATTTAACATCAATCTTATTTTCAACCTTGTATTGATCTTGCTGAGCATGGACAATTTGCCGACTAATGGATCCAGAAATATAATGGAATCGTGCAATGTGCTGTTACTCCGACGACTTGTTTTATTTCTATTCAAAAGAGGAATACTGGTTTATCGAGACAAGATTTGGGATTCGGTACATCCCTAAAAACAAGACACTATAAAAGCTATCTAGCACAATTTTTCCACTCTTATAGGAGTCACATTACCTTAGGAGAGACATTTGTGTCACTCTTAAGTAATCAACAAGATTATATAAAAAGATCATCGTATCGTCTTTCCAATTATTTCCTCAAGACACCGTATTGATTGCAGATTTTCTGATTTCCAACGGATAAAGGGATGAGACAAACGGAGCGTAGTGCGATCTCGTAATAGTGCACGTGTGTGCACGTGTGCACTATCTACGCGATAGCATATAACGATGCGACGTCGTACCGGGCGAATTAACGCGACGATCAAAGGGTTAAACTAATCTTGAAACTGCTGTGCGGCGACGTTATCGCGTTCCGTCACCGGTTCGACGGTTCGATGGCTCGAGAGCTGACAGTGCCTGGTAATTGTCACACATGCCCGCCAGGAAGCGGATGATTTCCCGACAGAGGGACAGTTTTTCACAGAGAGAAAGAGAGACGCGCGGAACCGCTCGCCGCGCGTTTACACGTTCGGCACGATTCGCGCCCGGAAACGCGGCGCAGATCAGGCGTGGAACAGCGTGACGTTTTAATCGAGCATGGGCGTTCGGTAATGCGCGCATCAGCGGTCGTGTTGCCACGATACGTACGCGAATAAATACGAGGGGCACGGCCGATCAAATTTGGCCGTTTCATTAAAACGGCTTCAGCGTCACGACCGCGAACGTCCGCTCGCGCGCGCCCGCTCGCCGCGAATTGATACGCTCGTAAAGTAATGCAGTCAAGTCCACCGCGCGTGGAATCACTACCGGGACACAATCAGTGCAGTCGATTATTATACGAGCAACTCACGAATTTTGTAGCGTATAAGTTCTGGCTTCAACGCCCGCACGCTCGAAAATTCTGTATTATCGTGTGATAAATTCATCGCCGTGTAAATTGAAATTTCAGACGAAATTTATCAACCATTAAATTATAATTCTCTCTTGCGCATTACGCGATTATCCGCATTTAATTCCGCCGCAAGTTCATATTTTGCAAGTTGCCTTGTGTGCTATACTTGATTACATCAATTAATATACCTTGCTGTACTTGATATTTGTACTGAAGGTAACTTTCTCTTATATTTTGAAGTTCATCATCATTATCGTTAATGAGATACTAGAGGCGTTTTAATGCCGACACTGATTTACAATGTTTGCCGTAGAAAATCTGGGTCGGCCTGGAATTTCTTGCGACATACGTAAGTGAGTTCTATGTAATTCCGTGATAATATAAATAGCTGATAAGATTCCTGCATTTATTTTCTACCAAATTTCCATAAATGACCTAAATACCATATCTTTCGGTATGTTACACGTATATACATGGGCATAATCGCCATACCAGCGCTCCAAAGAGACGAGTGCCATGCCATTGCACACGGTATGCCTGCTATGTAATATAACAGTCGATAGCACGCATAAAAATGTAATTTCAGACCTCCGACATTCTGATATTTCATTACAGCTTTGGTGATAATTTTTGTTTAAATCTCGTTAAAATCTCTGTGAATTCTAACACGTTTGTGGCGAAAATGGAATTATTCTTTCTCGTTTTTTTTTTTAATAATATTTATATGTATAGTTTTTAATAAAAACTATTATAATTTACTTTTCAATGCGAGAATACATTATTTCTAATAATTACGACATAAATTATATGTTATGAAAAAAAGACTTTATTATGTGTAGCACATGAAAGATAATAAATATCTCTTATGAGAATAATAGCGACTAAATAGAATATTTTTCCATTTTTATATATTATTCTGTTATATCTACACGACAGTTAATATGAACGCACTACTGATAACACATAACGGTTCTTAGCACGCGTTAACATCATTGCGACATCATCTTGATTTAAAAGTCTCTTTATTAAACAAAATAAAGCAAGGAAGCAGACGAGTGTTCCGTTTCATTTACTTTGTTCACACGTTCATTTACTTTTTGTCGTTGCGCTTATATTGCGGATGCATAAAAGTATATCTCCTGCAAAAGCGCAAATCGATAGTGCACTTTCAACGAGAACAAGTCACATGCAGTACCCTTAACGAACTTTACTGGAGTGCACTCGGCTTCCGTGTAGGGATTCCAGGCGTAACTTCCGCAAGTCGAACGCTGGTGAATGGAATGATGATTCGTGGAATGAGTACTCCGCGTGATACGCACTGTTGCATTCCACTTATAGATGGAGTGCATCTGCAGCTTCGAGGCATTACGTCGTGAATTACAATGTGCCAGGTTTATAAAGCGGCCTCGATTTCTCGACGATGCAAATCGTCCGCGTCCATTTCACAAACCATGATTCCATCTATTGCAATCATTCGAATGATAGGCCGGATTGCATAATGGGACAATCAAGCACGTAAAGTCAGCAACGTATGTACGTAGATAAGAACTAGAACGTGAAAATATAACAATACCTGAGAAGTCTAGAAACTTCAGAAATAAAATTCTTACAAGACTTGCACACAGTATATCTATATAGTCTATTATGTATATTAAAATGTTTTAAAATATTGTACCCACATTTTGTGTATGTCGATGTTAAAGAAATATTATTATTATTATGTTTAAGAAAATTTATTTAATCACTGTACGTGTTATAAATTCGCCAACAAATCAAAATAAACTTTCTGAATTTCGAATAACGAATCGTGAAGTGAATCGTGAGGCGTTTTGAGGATGAAATAAACAAGAACAAAATACGATTCAGAAAAACGGTTTTTTATTTGATTTCTATCGCAACGTTATTCCTGTAAAAGTGGTTAAGAAATCTTATGTAGTAGATTAGTTCTATTCAGAGCATTACAGTATGTTACGAGTTGCACTGTGTTACAGGTCTGCGTCACGTAAGCGCTTTGCATATCCGCTTATTTGTCAGATTATTCATAGAGCGTTGAAAACGTACGATGGACGTTAATCGGAGAAATCGGCTTGGAGAATATGGAGGGGCTGTGTCTATTAAAGCGATCCCGCAAATCCTTCGCTAGCGGACGGTCGGGCGACCAACTGGCGCATCGCGGTCGGAAAAATTCACCGCTTTTACTACTAGCAGCTGCCGCTCCGCAACGACGCAACGGAGCAAGTTTCAAAAGGTTGAATTACGGTTCGTACGCGCATCGACAACCGGTGAACCTTTAACAAAAAAAACCGATCGCTATCGAGGACGACGCGCGGACGCGAGCGAAGCGAGCGACTTCAAAAGCCACGCGCTTCTCTTTCCGCGGGAACGCGTCAGGTCTCCCGTTAATTATGCGCCACCGAGGAGCACGCTCACGGCTTCCAGGCTTTCGAGTGAAAATCGCGACTCCGCTATAATTAATACGAACGAAATTAGGTCGAAAGTATCGCGATGCAGTGCAAAAGAGCGCAAGTCCTACACGGCGTGATACGAATGTTACCCTGGAGCATCCTCGATGCGACAGCATCCGGAAATGTCCGCAGCCGCCGCGAGTTACGTTGAACTGAGAATTTCAGCTTGCGAAGAATGTGATTTATGAGCAAACAGCGACAAAGGTCTCGCGCCTCGTTACAATTCAGCACAATTTCATGCGCGCGAGTTACATTTTATTTGTATAAAATTAATTAAACGTTATCTGCTGCTTGGTAATTTAAAATGCATGGAGGTAACATCAATATTATGAGATAATGATAATCGACATCGTTTTGTATATTAGGGACGAAGTACATACGTATTTGTTTATTTTTAATGGCATTGATTCATGTGATTAAAATGTCCGGTTTCCAAGTATTAATATACAAGGTATAAACGGCCGAATATTGGGATACGCGTGCAACTTTATGGCGGCTTACGAGGGAACTTTATTGCGACATTACCGAAGTTGTAATAGAATGTCACGACTAATTTGTTCCGTTAATGGCGCACTAGTTCTTAACGCGTTAAAAGATGACTATGAATAACAGTCAAATTCGATTCACGAAGTACTCACCGACCGCAGAGGACTCGAGAGAAGCGGATATCCGCTTGTAAGGCTGAAATTGTATATGGCAGATGCGTCACGGAAATGGATCAATGTCCACGCGGATGGATAGCAGAATCTCCTGTGTGCAGCCTCCTCTTATTGGGCGAGATATCTGTGTCATCGTGATATCGACCGTTGACGCGTGAATTTTAAAGCGCAATGTGCGCTTGGATAGAACCGATTCGCTAACCAGAGATATTGCAAAAATCACAATCGATGATTTTACACGTGCATGAAACACACAACAGAAAGAAAAAAAGTGTTTTATTCTCGTACATCATATTATATCGGAAATATTAAAACAATGCCCCAAATGCATCAAAATAAAGAGATAGTGTTTTGTCCTAATATTATTTGATGTTATATAAATCCAAATTAAAAAAATCTATATATCAACGCGCGACGACATAAAACATTTTCTTCTACTATTCAATATTATAATCGAGCGATCTCGTTTTTCTTTATATTTTCTTCGTGAAGAAAAAGTCGATAATAGAAGAGTACATTTTTTATCACGAGAAATATGCTTTTCACACAGTGACGTATACATAATATATACGTATAATGTACATATTGTGTATTAAATCCAATATGCGATCCGATGAAATGGGGTGCATATAAGAAGAGATACGACGAGGGAAAAGCCCCCGGGAGCCACAGGTTCGTTGACGGTTAAAAATATAAACTTCGCCAAATTCAATGGAGAAAATGGCGAGTGTGCGATACGTTATCCTTCCACGAGTGTACATGGATTCACGACGAAAGTAGCGCGCGTCCTGAGTCCTCCTCGCGAGGAGACTCTAACTGCCGTTTTGGAGGATTTATCACCGCCTCTCGGGGAATAATAAATGCTTAATTCGACGCGAAGCGTATACGCGCGCGAATTATGTATTTCGCGAAAGCGACGCGACGCGGGAAAAAAAGCAACGCCCGCTCCGCTCGGCGAGTGACTGCGTCACGTCTTGACGGACTTTACACCTTATTTTCCGCGTCTCGCAGTCCTGCAGCAGCTTACTCGCGCACACAAAGCATCCGGCGTTAGCGCGAGATACACGCGGAAAAATACGCGCTTGCGCGCGGACGGATGCAAGCGACGAGTAATAAAAGTCGGCATACTTTTCACGCTGACTTCCTTCCTTCTGCCTCTCGCACAGTCGGTCCCTTTATAATTCTCGCCTTCGTAGAGATTCTGGTTATCTCTCTCGCTTTCCCATTTCCCCCTGCTCCGTTTCTCCTCTCGTTCCTTCCAGCCTCTTCCCGTTTGTGCACTCTCTTTGTAAACGGAGGGAAGCTACCCCCTATATCTTCTCGTGTGTATATACATCGTGTCTCGTGTTGCTTCTCGCGATGCACAATCCGCTCATTCATCCCATCACGTGAAATCCCGACGCGCGTATGTACGTACATTACAAGACGGGAAATGCGCTCGCTAATAATCTTGCATAAATATTTGCATGTATACACGCGTGCCACTCGAAAAATGTCGCGAGTATAAATCGGGAATGGAAAATCGACGTGTCAGGTAATTAAAAAGTTCTACATCCCTTTTAATTCCGTGAAATACTCACCAGCGGGATAATTATTATTAACGTTTTCTATTAGGAGTGTGATTTAGTTTTGAGGGTTTTGCAACAGATGGCTGTAGTGTCAGTTTGTTCCAATAGCTGTTTCCGATAACTGTTGTTTCTTACAGTCTTGACATTATCCATCACATTTAGTAGCATTATAGCAATAGATGCAATAACAGTCGTGTTTATATCATCGTAAAAATGCAACTTCCAAAAGCTCTTTAGCATTTTCGACATGCGTTGCTTTTGTTTTTTAATCAAAACAAAACTGCGGCTGAGGGTTA
Source organism: Ooceraea biroi (assembly GCF_003672135.1). Classification (NCBI taxonomy): domain Eukaryota; kingdom Metazoa; phylum Arthropoda; class Insecta; order Hymenoptera; family Formicidae; genus Ooceraea; species Ooceraea biroi. The sequence goes on from NC_039507.1 coordinate 9,321,943, forward strand.
TAGAATTCTTGTGGAAACTTGTGGTGATTCTGCCCCATCAATTAAGACGTGTGAATACTGGTTTAGACGCTTTAAAAGTGGTCATACTGATGTGAAGGACAAAGAACGCTCGGGACAACCAAGAAAGCTTGAAAATGCAGATTTGCAAGCATTATTGCACGAAAATCCAACAGAATCCACTTCAGAACTTGCCAGAGCATTAAATGTTGATCGTACAACAGTTACCAAACATTTACATGAAATGGGAAAAATTCAGAAAGAAGGGAAATGGGTTCGACATCAATTATCGGAAAGTGCCATTGCGAACCGGTTGAACATTTGCATTTCGTTGATCGCCAGGCAAAAAAGAAGAGTCTTTTGTCTCGGATTGTTACTGGGGATGAAAAGTGGATCTATTTTGATAATCCGAAACGCAGAAAATCATGGGTGGATCCAGGCGAACCATCAACATCCACTCCGAGACGCAATATTCACGGTTCAAAAGTAATGCTCTGTATTTGGTGGGATAGTGTACTATGAGCTGTTAAATCCGCATGAGACTGTCACGGCTGATCGTTATCGACACCAATTGTACAAGTTGAAGCAAGCATTGGACCAAAAACGACCACCAATTGCGAGTAAACGACGGAAAGTGATTCTTCTTCGTGACAACGCTCGACCTCACGTTGCGTTATCAGTGAAACAAACACTATTAGAGCTTGAATGGCAAGTCTTACCGCACCCCGCGTATTCTCCATGCGATTATTATTTGTTCCGGTGGATGCAACACGCTTTAGAGGATACACACTTTGATAATTTGGAAGAAGTGCGAAAATTCGACGACGAATGGATCAACTGAAAAGAAGAGTCATTTTATCGTGGTGAAATCCATCTCTTGCCAGAAAGAAGGGAAAAAGTTATAGAAAACGAAGGAAAATATTTTGATTAAGGTATTCATTCATTATCATATTTAAATACATGCGTTTTTGAGCAAAAACAACCCTCAAAACTAAATCACACCCCTAATAAAATAGACCTTCATTGAAATTAAATTATTGTTTTTCTTTCTTAACTCGTCGTATCACGTAATTTTTCATAAACAATGAGAATTAATGTGACGTTTATCTAACAATAAGTTTTAAATAACAGATTTGATATCTGCATTGCTATTATACCATGCAATTCACATAAATATCTTATTTTAGTTATTAACCCTTAGCTGGCACACTTCACCAGAATCACATAGCTGACACACTGGGTCGCTTGTTGCGAGGAAGCTATTGATTTTTTTCACTTGAAAAAATTCCAAGATAGTCTTTGAATGTTGTTTTAACAAATGTCCTAGGTTATTTTGATAAAATGTAATATTGAGAGATGGCACCACAAGTACCACTTACATTGGAGCAAAACTAGGCTGGGGCATTTAATACCCCACAGTGCCAGCTAAGGGTTAAATATTTTATACATAATAAACGTTCTTTTTTTTTCTGTTCAATGAACGTTTATTGAGCTTCGTAAATTGGCGGTACTAAAAGTCAATGTTGAAATCTATTTCAGAAATTTAGAAAATTGTTAGTTAGCGGAGAACTGGGGCAATCAATACATCGACGCCAATCACAGAAAACGATTCTTTTCTTTAATAATATTTCATATGGGTCACGTAGTTCCGAAAACAGCAATTTCCTTCATTCTTTCACTCGCGTTGTCAATACATTGCATGTCAATGTAAAATTTTAAATTTGCGTAATCGACTTCCTTTTTCGCGAGTACAAAGATTATCGACATCGGCAACAAACGTACAATATTTGCGTTATAACGACGTGTGTCATAGACACGACGCATCCTTTATTTATAGGATCATACATCACGGAGAGATCTCCTTCACCGCTTCTTCTAACATAAAAATAATCCTTTGAAGGATTTATTTGTCTCTCTAAGTGCGTAAATGTACGTCTGTCTGCCGTGAAAAAAAGTGGCTGGACGTATATAACAATTATACAATGATAAACGATCTTTGCTGACTCAAAAGACTACTCTAGAACAAGTAAAATTCGACAAAGTTCCAATTTAAACAGGTAAGCGTACACACTGTAGTTGCATCGTGGATATTGCGTAATAAATGAAAATAAAACAAAAAAAATGCGGAATAAGATTGGGATTTATGTGGCGGAAGAAGTCTGGAGAGAGAGAAGGGTGAGCTGGGAACGCGCGGCTGCTTCGGCAGAATTTTCAAAATTTCCGACGCATTTTACACCCTTCGTGTGTCAAGCACTTTATATGCGCGGCATATTATATGCTCGAGCGCGAGAGAGGCAAAAGAAAAAAAAGTGCGTATCCCACTTTATTGCACCGCGTAACGCCTAGGGCAATAAAGTCCATTGGAGCCCTATTATTTCCGAGTGGGAGAAGTGAAAACGCGTTTCTTCGCATCGCGTTTTCGTGATCCTTTTTACTTTCGAGCGATTTCGACCCACGACATTTCTCTCGGCGCTACATTCTCTAACTTAATAGATTTATGCGTCGCGACACGTGTGTCGCAAATGGAGCCCATTGAATCGGATATTTCACCGAAACAGATATATTTAGTCGCCTGAACTATTAACGGAACGTACAACGTCTGCTCCGCGAGAATTGAATATTTAAAGATGTCCGAAAGACGAGATATGAGATATAACTATTATGCTGCAACAGTTCTTGCCTCGCGCGGAGCTTTAATTCATCCGTTTAACTTAATACATACCGGCATTCGCGAGGACGTATATTAATTCATTTTATTCCCGTGAAATGAACGTTCTCGCGCGCAAAGCAGCCTCTGTTCTTTTAGCAAGCTGCAGCCGCAACAAATCCGCGTGTTTTCGACACTCGCCTCTCTCGGCTCTGAGCTTTCAATTAATTTCCGGTATCCGGAAGAAGAGTGCGCTCGATCGAGAAAATATTTGTTCACAAAGTCCACGGGAGATCCACGCAGTCTCGTGTCGCGTAATTTTTATCCCCGAAATTTGTTTTTATTTCGCGATATCACATATATGCGTCCACTCGATTGTGATAAATCCTCGATAACACGACATCGCGCGATAATGCGATTAACGTAGATTGAAGAACCGGTCAACAAGATGAGTTCAAGAGGCAGGGAAACGTTTCTATTTTTCGTCGTCGCTAACAATATGATAAAAGCGAGATCGCGTGCGGATTTAGCAGGCGCGTACGCACGCGTGTGCCGCATGCGTATCGATTCGGTATATAACGCACGATGAACATGTACATCACCGCAGGCAGCAAGGTAAGTAAGTGCCTGGATACACCGTTTGCTCCTGGCACCGCGATAGCGATTGGCCGGCTACAATAGGCAAAGGCCCCCAGTGAACGCGAACGAGGTAAATGCACATCGTCGCAACGCGCGCACCATGTACAGGAACGCCTTGGTCCGCCGCTAATGGAAAGCTTTCCGTTGGCATCGAATCGATAAATGGGCCTGCGGGAAACGTTTGCGGAGGGTGCACTGTGCTTGCGCCCCGTTTGGCGACGCTTCTTACGTATGCATTGAATCCATGGAGCTCCCGGGAGCGCAACTATGACGGGGTGTCTCCGTCCTTGCATAAAATTAACGCTAACCGCGACACGATATATTTCCCTTTCACGCTGCACGACTGTTAGACCGTTCGCGAAGGAGAGACAATGGAAATCTGTCCTTCATTCGGATTATTTCGCCTAAATAACTTACAGTTTATTATTGGTTTCCACTTAGAAGTAATAATTTGTGTTGAATTCCTGCAAAGCTCGATGTTTATCCGAAATAAAAACGTGCTCTCTCGTGTCGAGAATGAATGATTTCTATTTCGCAAATAACGTTGTCCTCCTCGGACGCTGTTGCAATACTGTCGCTGACGTAACTATTGCTATGAAAAAGCAAAACACGCATAAAATAGCAAATGGCAAAGGCGAAATCTTTGTGAAAAGATGGATAACAGTTGCAACGCTGAAAACGAGGTTGTTACGACGCGGTTGCGGACAGAAAGAAAGTTTCAAGCTTTCATAAACACACCGCCGCTGGTTAGCGTGCGACGCGTGAATGCATACACACGAGTTGCAGCCGGATAGTCGTAGGTGCGATGATAAATGCGTCGGCGTGTTCTTCATAAATATGTAATACGAAGAATAATTTGTAACGTGGCTGGCGCCACGAGCGGGAATATTTATCTAAGGAAGAAGCTGTCGGACTGTGCCGTTCGAGTGAAGGGACGCGCAACCGGAAAAGCCAACCATCGCTGCATTCGTCTGACGAAGCTTCTTACGTATGCATTGGATCGGCACGAAAGCTCACGAGATCTCCGCAGGCATAAGCTTTGTCATCCTCGAGAGATTAAAGGTTGATTTGTTACAAGATCCCAGAAAATATCGACAAGTTAAGCTGCTTTCGAGAATACGCAGACGCGACGATATTTTGCGCACAGTCCATTATCAGGGTGCGGCGGCAAAAGCGCGGCCGCAATTTCTGACTTACGTATATTACATTTTAAGTAATGCTTACGGCTATTGGACGTTATAATCGGGAGACTGTTGTGCGTCGGAGCTTTTCATAAGCTGTATTCCATAAGTAAAGGATACATCGTCGTTGTGACGCAAAGATCCTCGCAAAGAACAATGCACGAAGAACATAATGTGCAATATGCAATTCGCTGATTAACGACACGCGGAAAAACGAGCGCTTTAATCCGCAGCACGCGAACAATGCATGGCATCATATCGCTCGGATCTGCGTGCATATTATTAAAATGGAATCGGCGAACTGAAGGAGCGATTGTGCGGACAGGATCGTCGCGGATGATCAGGTGCGCGACATAAGTAGCACAGGTCAAGCTAATGACGTCAGTTTCCGATATTGGTAATCCGATTTGGGTGCCGTAGAACGACGGAGATATTTCAGTGTCGTTTGCAAGTATCGAGGAGCCTCTAAAGCCCGTGGTGAGGGGTTGGCGACGACATTCTACACATATCAGAGCGCACAAGACGCGGACGCGAGGTCGTATAGATCGTGGATATGCAGAGCGCCGCCTTATGTACCGCGGATTTTTTAATGTGCCTACTTCGAGAGATTGTAGTAATGTACGACGCATTAACCCTGAAATGGTGAACGTCATAACCGCTGAGCACCTCGCGAGGTCGCGTACGATGTATATCTCGAGCCACTTCCAGGGTTAAATCGCATCTCGCGTTCAATCTCGCGGATTCGATAAGGAAAGTGTGCCAAAGAGCTACCTTCGTTTCTCTTATCAAGCTCGCTTTTTTACTTCTTATAAAACTTTACAAGTCTAATTGCATATTTGTTAACAGGTAAATCTGAAGCGTGACCGGAGCGGTATTTCTGTCTACGCTTTTTCCCTTTTTTTTCATTTGTCACGAAAATTGCGAAAATTGAACAAGATTGCCACACAATGGCACGCTAAAGTGTTATATTTGTTTCAGAATTAATAAAATAAAATATCGGCAATTTTGTAAACTGGAAAAGAAAGAATCGATAAAAAAAAAACTGCGCGTGAATACTGACGCGATATAATTGTTGACAGAGATCTTTCTACAACAGTTAACCAACGCCGGTAATAATAGCTCTTTATATCATAAATTCTCTCTGCTACATTCAGCATACCATTGTATGTACATAAAAAGACTTTATTAAATATTTGTCAAAAATATTTCGCGTGCGAAATTAAAGTAAAATGTCATTAAAAGATTCTGCGAATAGCATTTCCATAATGCGTTTCTGATCAAAAGAACGATCTCTCAAAGAATCGCGTTTCTTTGATGCGAATTACGCGGATTGAAGCAATTTATTTTTAAGAAACTTAGTTTGTCCTTTATGTTGCAACTCACTGAACACGGTTAAAAATTTTCAGAGTTACAAAAGCGATACGTCGAAATAAAACTGTTCATTATGGATAAATAAACAATGTATAAATTATACAGACGTGTTCTTCTTTACCTAATTCTAAAAGTTGATTATTATTTCTATATTATCGAGTTGTATTGTTCATCGTGTGACTAACTAATTAACGCAATTGATGGAATCTAAAAATTTAAGGCGTAATTGAGTTTCACAACCCTTTTTGCTTATATCTCCCTAATGTCGAAAGTCGCGCACTAATGTCTATTTGCTTTTCCTTAACATGACTCCTTCCAAGTTTCGAGTTTACTTTACGGGAACTGTTCTTGCTGTGTTTCCTGTTTTACTTCAGAATCATAAAGTAACGTTAATCCAATTTCTCAGTTGTTACGCTCCTCCAAATTTGTCAAACTTTGAGTTCTCGGAGAGCTCTCCGATGAAAATATAATACTGGGTGAAATGCAACATAAAAAATGAAACAGTTAATTCATCTGTAACAATCTAATAGACTCTAAAACTTATCTGATTCCATTTCGGAAAAATTTTACGTAGCTTCCATTTGGAAATGGTTACACATAAAAATCGTGCATCAGATAAAAGTAAATTCTTGCTATATCCTAATATTATTATTATTAGCAAAACTTCGAAATCTTTTTCACGACAGGAACATTAAATTTTCTTCCCGCGCATTTTATGGAATAAATATGACTTTGCCAAGAGTGTAAGAAGAAGAAAGTTCGTTCAAGCATCGAATATGGAGAGTTAGCGGTGATATAACGCGCGCGCGAACCTTCCATCTTCTTTCGTCCGTTACGAGGCTCGCAAACACGCTCTCCTATCCGCAAGTCGACACTTGCAATCTGTTGGAACGCGTACATACGTATATATACGACGGTAATGCCACTTAAACATGCGGAGTCACGCGCGATACAACCGCTGTTCCGCCGATATCGCGTTTGGCGATGTTCGCCTTTATTTCCTTCCTCCCATCGTCGTCGTCGTCGTTGTCGTCGGCAAAAGCGGCCGGCAGTAAGATTTAAACCGCTCGCCATTATTAACAGAAGCGTAGCCGATAACTATATGGTAATGGACTGCAGAATAATACTATGAACCTGCCCAATCGTGATGCTCAAATGTTTTATTCGTTTCGCATTAATTCATTACCGCATATACTTGTTAAACGTTCCCGCTGCAATTATGTTTTCTTAATTTTTCTGATAAATGCCACTATAATAAAGATTGTAGTGTGCGATGAAATATATAATCATCTGAAAAAGTAAGAAAATAAAGAAAAATGTCTGACCGCGTCCGTCTTCGCATCTCGCCCCATATTATCCGGTCATTCGGAATTTTGCTCCGATGTAACGAAAGTTTTCCGCGAACTGCGACAATTCTCCGAGACATCCGTAGACACGTGCCACAAAAAAGGAGGAACCTTCGTTTTTACGATAAAAAGTTCGTTGCTCGGCGGTCCTCGTCGAACTGAGATTAGTTGCGTAAGTCTCGCGCAACTTCCTTTCGAGCGCGGCATAATCAAAGTTTGATCATGTTAAAGCGCGCTTAGTTTGTAACGTGCCGCGAATATCAGATTAAACACGCTTGTTAATGTCCTTTTTACATTCCCGCGAAAATTGTGTCAGAAGAATGTGCCATCACGGTGAACGTTCGGGTTTGTTACGCGCACATTCGTCGCTCAATAATTGTATTTATTTTATTTATCGGTTTTACCACATGTCACGCAAGCAATTTAAATTCCTAATTAACCACATTAAAAGTATGCTATTATTTATATTTATTACTGTAACGTTATGTATATATTTTAGCGTAATAAATTAACCTCGGTATAATAAAAGTTTTATAAAAGTTAATGATATGATATCGACTGATATGTATCAACAATAATTAATGTCAATATAATTAATATACAAAGTCATTATTATTGAGTATATATATATATATATATATATATATATATATATATATTATTGAGTATATTTCAGTATGTTCTATATTTAATAGATTTATGAATGTATAAAGTTATAAATATATATTAGCATCATTTAATATACATGAATATCTGCTTCTAGCTAATGTTATATCATTATAACTTTGATGAAACATGCAACCGTTATTGATTAAATGTCGCATGTAATTTTGATCGATAGCGCATTTTGGTTATAGATAGTGGAAATGTATTTTTGCTTGCACCGCTGATATCTTCTCTTAAAAACGAGTAAGCATGTGTCATGTGAGATTCAATCTAGCGTTCACTCAAAGAAAATATGACTCCAGTTCAAAAACAGTAATAAATATCATATTTTTCACGGAAATTGAGATGCAACAACATTCTATTAAAAATAGGACAGTTATGTGATAAGAGACGAAGAATATCCTATTTAGAAATATGATCGTTTTAATTGAAAAATTTGAATCTATTTGCAATTTTCTTTTCTATTTGCGTCCAAAATATGATTATGATACACACTTTTCGCATTATGATTTCACAAATACAAGCAACTATAATCATTTTTCGGTAATCCAAAATATGTATATCTCTTTCAAAACGCTGTTTCCTTCTTATCTTATCACACATCGGAAAACGTTATTGCAACAATTCTTTTTCCATGTATCTGCAAATTTTATCTTACAATTTATATGTTTTTGAGAATTTTCGCAGTATTTATACCTGAGAGATTATCACTTGACGTTCCCTCTTTTTTCTACCGTCTAAGATTTACGCTTTGCTATAATGCGCTTGAGGTTTCGCAGAGCCCTTGGGCAAAGGGTCGCCCAAGCTCGCGGAACGAGAACAATTTTCCGCAAAAACGGAGGTGACGCCCGCACAGTACAAGTTCATGGAGGTCGATTGTCGTCTCTCGTTAGCCAAACGACCGGATCGATCTACTTGGCATTAATGAAGTTTCGAGAGCACCAGCACGGCGCGTTTAAACGTTCGTACCGACCGACGACATCGAATTCCGAAGTCGATGGCTGGCGGCGACAATGCCAAAGTCCCCGTTCCAGAGTTAACTTACATGCCATCCGCTCGCCCGCTCGCGCTCACGCGCGCGCAGGAAAGCTCCAAGTTATACGAACGGTGGAATTCAAAGTTGACAAACCGTGCTGCACTAAACGATTCGCCGTTCGCGGAGTTCCATCCGGTGTAACCGGATGTAGCGCGGGAGCGACAGGTGACGTTTGCCACGGCAGGCGAGCATTTACTATGGTGACAATCGTGCGCGCAAGAAATATCCGGTTGCGCGCGACGGTGTCGATGGAGGCATCCGGTGCGCTCCGCGTTTCGCTAACAAGAAGATTTAATATCTCGCCCCGGCACTTGGCTCTCGGAGACAATTAGATGACTCGCGCAGACCTGGTAAAAGCTTTAATCTTCTCGACGCGCACGGCAGTACCAATATTTAATCGCGAGTGCAGGGCTTTCTGTTGGGACATTGTTAGTGCCGGCTAGGGAAAAGATAGATATTCTTTCGTCGCGCGACGCAGCGTTTTCTTATTTGTGTTTGCAGTGGAGCAAATTCTTTTTTTCTACGGAGAAAATTGTAAAGAAAATATCATTACGCATTCATCACGGTGCATTAACTTGATATTAAATATGGTTGTAATGAAATCGTGAATTTATATTCGGAAATTTATCAAATTCGATACAATGAAAATACGTCATTTTATAAAATTGGTGAATAGCAATGCGCCTGAATATTTTAGTCTCAATATTTGATGTTAATATTGTAGAAAGAAGAATCAATAATTAATTATTTATCAAGAAATCCAACATTAAAATTGGAACAAACGATTTTGTAGTTAACGTATTATATGTAGCGCTTCTTTATGTATATTTTTATAACTATATTTCATGTATTTTATAAATAACTATTTCTGCAAAATATATTCCTCATATCCTTGTATGTTTGCATCAGATTTATTTCTACAAAGCTATTTCTCTTAAACAGAATTTCGTTCAACAAAACCTCTGCTAACTATATGTCCTACTTTTGAAACGTTCCGCATCTCGACGGTTTTACCGCATTAAAGAAATATTTAAAACGCGCCGGTAAATCAAAATCCTTGAATAGTTACAACGGGAGACCAAAGTTCGAACAGCTGTAAGAATGACGGCTTCCCTCGTGCAAAGCGCGGTAGGCAACTCAAGTCGAAGGTGTTTACTAAAAAGTTCCCTGCCTGCCTGCGCGTGCTCGTTCTTATCGCGGAAAATTATTTTTGTGCTCCGTCAAAGCTCAAGTTTCCGTCCACCCCCTCGCACGCGTGAGCGCGCGCAGAAGAAAACTCCAAAGTCGACTTAAAAGTCGCTCTGGTCCGTTCGCTCGTGTGTCACGAACGTTAATCTATGATATGCATGTCGTCGGATGCGATAACGTCGGATTAAAGAAGGGTGAACGAATTAAGACTCGCCCAACTCCGCAATTCTGATTTAAAAGGGTGAGGTGGGGGCAGCCGTGGAAACATACAGTAATTTTCGAAAGCGCCGGCACACTCGGCGATTATTTTGCAATTTCGCGTAATCGCACGTTGCGTCAGTTTTACGCTTAGTTAAACCTTATCTGTTACATCGCAGCGAAGGGCCACGATTGTTCCAAGTTATTATTAGCCCCCGCCGTTCGCGTTGGAGGCGCACGGATTATTTTCAATGCTGCGCGCGCTTTTAAGCCATTTACATAACCGTGCCCTTTCACCACAACGCCGCGCATAATTGCCCGTTGAAATTCCCCATTTTATAATCGTACAATCATAATTAATTCAGCGAATTGTACGCGATGCTGTTGCGCGTTTACGTTTCTGAAAGTTTCAGTTATACAGCAATTACTTTTAACCACTTTAGCGTTAGGCATGACGTGGTGCGGTTTTGAAAACCAACACGATTTACGCGAGACCTCCACGACGACGTTTCATTGTATTTTCTTTTACTTGTATCGTCACGAGTTTTAGGAGATGATCCTAAAACGGTCTTCGTTAAAACAATGAACATAATTACTCAACTAACGATCGAAATCACCTGATATATTGCATAATGTAACGGATAGTCCAGCGTCGCTAATTAGAAGTCCGCTTAATGAGAGTAGTGATATGTAGTGAATTGGAATGCGATACACGAGCGAGATATTATCGACAGCACGTAACAACGTCGTGTATTGGTCCGTTACAAAGAACATCCATTCATTCGCGCGTAATATCGGTCATCTTTTGTGGCATCGTCATATTGGCGCCAATCGAAATTGATTCGCGTTACTTCGTGGATTTTGTCACCGTTCGATATTAATAACATTAGCCAAACACAAACGTGAATTGCTTGTTCAAATATGGGAGGATGTACAAATATTTGTTTAAATCATCGAGTCTCTTACTCGCGCGCGTGCACGCAACATTGCCGTTAACATTGTTGGGTCTCCATGTATTATTAAATTACGAAGAAAGATAGTCGATCGGGAACGGCTATCGAAATTCGTTAATTAACAAAATGTGGGAGTCGCATAATTGCGACACGATAAAACTCATGCGACAACGTAATTGCATTTTAAAGTTTTCCGGACATGAAGTTTTTATCGTTCTTTCACAACTGTGAAGTTCTGTCACAACTGGATTGTTATAATAAGTTAATTCCTCGCGTTTCTAAATTGGGTTAATCGTTAATTACTGTGCTCTGTGCTTTTCATTGACACAGAACGGCTGATTGAACATGATGGTGCAACTAATTGCATTACCATATTCCATACGGCTAAATGTAGCGAGCCGATCGGTATTACTGAGCATCCACGTTATGTTTGTATTTCTCGTAATGCTGTGATTGATAGAAACGCGTATTGCACGTTTATACCTGACGACTCAGCTGTGAGATAATTTAGATAGGAAGCTCAACATTCTCGTAGCAATGCACACAAATACGAAATCGTCAAAACAAGTCTATCAGTACTTTGTAAATGAAATGTATGCAGCCATACGTATCCGCTGAATCGTCTGAAATGTAACATGAAATGTAAAAAGAAATTTGTTTTCTCTATTTATTGTAAATTCATGATTTTCCTGGCGTAGTATTTGCATATTGAAAAGCTTTTTTGAATCTAACCACTGAATGTTTAAAATTGGAAAACTAAAGTTTTAGAAAAAACGAGAGTTTTGTGATTTTATACAACGCATTGTTCATTTACTCCATCCAAACACAACATTTAACCGCAGTTAAGTAACAGTTTCGTGTTTAGGACCGAATTTAGTTCTCAATATTCATTGATCTCTGCGGTTTCCTGAGAGATTGGTTTTACAAAACACGTGCAATCAACCGATCGACCGAACCATTACTGAAGAGCCGTTTAATAGGAAACCCAATACCCTTATCGCCAAGAGGTAAACTGATCGAACGTCACAATTGAAATAATGCTACAAGCATTTGGTACGTAACAATACACAATTTAATAACGATATCAATGAAATTCTCAAATTTTAATACATAATATCCCATAAATAATATCCTTGTCACAAATGGAATTAATTAAAAAGTCATAACATTTATAAAATAGTCAGCTTCCTAAAAAGAATACAATTCTGCAATTCCTCTATCTAAAAAGAGATAAAGATAACTTTTACATGGAAATCGGTATAATCAATCTAATATTTTATAATTTTCGATATTTTCTGATGGAATTTCTCGCAATATGTGTACAACCACATATTTATAATGTTTATTACTTTTCTATCTTCTAATAAAATATAAAAAAATCAGAGTATCATGATCAATCTAATTCGACTCTTCCGATGCCCGTGTTGCTACTTTAATAGCAGACTGATATACGAGATGAAATCATTAACTACGATGTTGTTTAATGGGAAATTCGATATTTTTATTGAGGAAAAATGAACGGCAGCCACGTACATCATCTGTATCTCTCCAATACACCCTTTTGTAAAGCAATACGAGGATACACTGCGGCGTAACATTCAATAAGCAAATTGCGGTTTACATAATGAAGCAATGGTACCAGTTATTAACAAATCTCCGTATTCGTCCACATTCACTTCTCGCCACAATTACTCGCCATAATAATTTCCTTTCCTAACTACCATTCAACGACGTCTGTATACTGTAATGATACACCTAACATCATTTCTACGTTACGCCGGTTAAGAATTATTTATTCAGTATAACATAAGAAAGAAACGCAGAGAAGAAATCTAGATGTGCTTCCTCAGATGCATCGCCTATTATAATTAAATATGTAATGCTTTTGTGAAAAAGTGAATTAACATAAGACATTAGTAATTTAATATAAAATATTATAAACATATTCTAATAGACGATTAAAGAAAACATATATTAAAAATATGTGGAAAAAGATTGAAGTTTCGCTAAGACAGTATAATATAAATTAAAATTATACATCACTGTCATATGCATCAATTTATCTATCAGTGTATCTAGATCTGCCTTGCTTTGCAATCCTAATTACAGTAATGGAAATTGCGCGCCTCAGATAGAACTGCCTTATGCATATTACGATAGTCATTAACGGACGTATTAGAGTTATTTGCTGACCGTAAACTTTTCCCATTTATAGCGACTGTTGCGAGGTGTCTCCGTACATGAACATCGCGTTCAACCGCGCAACGTTCGGCGAGTTGGCCATGTACGTTTGCAAAATTACACAGTTGCGTTAATCGTAAAATGTACAAACGGCCGTCTCAATTCGGATATGCATCTCTTTGTATTTTTTATTATATTTCTTGAGTTGTTGTTATTAAAAATAAGCGAAATTAAAATATTAGCCATAAAAAGAATATGCACACTTTCAGGAATTACTTTCAATTCCATCCAAAACCAACATCTATAATCCTATATGTTTTAATATAAAATAAAATTGCTATATACATTTTGAATTAATTTTGCAATGTTCTTTACACCAGAATAGGAAAGCAAAATGACAATCAATTAATGGACACAAATATTTGTAATAACGTTGTATAAAGGGAGACCGTTTAATTGATAGTCTAACAAAATATGAAATTTTCCTCGTATACTGTTATTAAAGCGTGCATGCGTTTTGATATTAAGCGCAGCCGATCATAATCACATCGTAATCATCCGATAACAGTCCGACCGCGTAAGTTATATTCGGTGTACAGTGATGATTCCGATGAAAACTAACCCGCTATCTCTGCTAACGTGTTCAAGCAGTTATTAACGTAGCCGTGCATGCAATGACAGCACAATTTGTCCCTTTCACCAAAAACGAGATGCGGCGCGTACAAGCGAGCACAGAACGAACCATGTAATCCTGCTTATATTTTCAAAACGTTTGGTTACATGAGCGCGATGATTCGATATTTCGGGATTCAATATCCGAAAATTGTCGCGATATACACAGCTCCGAACGATAATAGCTCGGCGGTATCGTTTATTAACCGATGTTCACCAATCATGCCTTAATGTTTCACATCCACGCGCATTTGCAGCAGTCAACAATCTGACTGCCTCTAATAATATTAACCCTATAATTTCTTCTTAAATATACAATATTTCTAATAACTTTTTGATGAATACAAATACTAATGGTAGCAATTATATTGTAGAAGAATTATAGAACTCTTTTAAAAATGGTAATAAATAATTTGTACACTCAAAAAAGTATTTCTGATTGTTACATTAATATAATAAACGAAATGAAAAAAATAAAAATCAATATTCCAATAGCATTTATTATAAATCATTTTGTAATTAATCTAGTTTCCTAAAAAGTTCCGTGAGGAAAAATCAATACACTATAAATTCGATGTATAATACTAATGTTTAACAAACGCTTGATAAAATTAATTATATTATGTATCAAATATTTAATCTCTGGAAAAGATCGGAGTATTATTATACTACCGTATACATTACCGTTTCAAAACTCAAATAATTTGTGACAGAAATTATTACGGTATGTTACTTAAATTTCACAGATTGGATTCATTTTGAGTACAAATAGAAATTAATTGCGCTGTCGCATATTCTACGTGAGAGACTTTAGATGACAAGTACGCTTATTGTTTCTATTCTCTCTCGCTCTTCCGAATTTCTGGTACAGATCTGTGATATTATATAGATTCCCCAAGCTTAATAAACAATTAAAACTCTTAGAACACAGCACATAACGGAAAGTATAAATGTTACCAACTTTCTTTAGCGGCACAGGTGTCCATAATATGACTATTTCGATTATTACGCTCGACTACGTGGAATGCGATAATACGATATTACGATGAAAAGTATGCACACATTGAAACCGAGTTAATATAACGTGAATTAGTCATTAATAATTATCCAAATGATCCGCCCTAATTCGTCGAGAGGGCGAATTGTGTATTGATTAGTATTGATTAGTGCTATTAATTTTTCAATTAATTATGGCTCCTGTGCATATTAATCAATCGGTAGTCAAATGATGACGATCATCACTTGCAGGGCCGTTTAACTCGTAATTAGCTCATTGAAGTACGTTCATTATAGCATGTAATAATATTCCCACGCTTTGCGGAATAAGCTTTGCCTTTAAAGATAGAAAACGTGGGCGCGTCTGCATTACTTAACATGCAACAGATTACGATTACGTAGATTATCGTTCACGTACCATACTCCGCTACGGTTCTTGCCGGTATCGAACCTGCTCCATAAATTCTGATCTTTATGTTACAGTGAGGCTATGTATATTTATGACTCAGTTGTTTCTAAAAGGCAATAAATACTAAGTAATTTCCTCGAATAATTTTGTATTAAGTTGCCGATGATATCCTGTTCTTTTTCTCGTCTCGTAAAGTAAGTCTTAAGAAGCGAACCTCTCAACCGAAGCGCGATGCTTTTAAGAAAATTATTCCATGCTTTAAAGATATCCTCTTCGTATGATCGACGTTGTTTCCGGTGCTTTCCGACATTGAAAAGAAATGGAACTTTGAGATTTTTAATGGAAAGTGTTGTGTTTCTTTATGCCATGTACCGCACAGGTTATAATAATCTCGCGATCGCAAGTGGGCACAGTGAGTCTAATTTCCGCCAAATATTCTCACAGCGATCCTTACATTACATGAATCTGTAATTACTCTGAAGAAAATTGATTTACTTTAGTTTCAGGTTTGCTCCATCAAGCATCCCCGGCAATATTTATTGATTGTTAGTGACGCGCGACTTTCTGGATATTCAATAAGAATTCAAATTGAAAAACTTTTGGAAACGCTGCTTCAGGACTCTTTCTCGAGAATATCCGTCCTTTTAATTTGCGTACCGTGTACTACGAGACACACAGCCGAGCTTTATCGAGCTTCTTTGTGATCATCCTAGTAGCTATCTTGTCAGTTGATAAAAAATACCGCGCCCTCCTTTCCGAGGTGAGCTTAGCTCGGCTGCAGATCGTTCGACTGATGACTCAGGACATTAAAGAGTCCTTCAGATAAGTTATCACGGAACGATTTTCCTCGCTCTATCTCGTCCCAGTTTTAAGAATCGGAATTGGATCGGATTATATTGATTGCATTCGGTCTGCGCATAATCCAGCGCGGCAATGAACGCGGTATTACGTGCCGGGAAATGATAACAGAGTTAACGCTACGGAGTGATTAACTTGCTAATGTAATTAACATTAATATTCGCAAAACGACCCCGGGAACATCTCAATCTGAATATTTCGCTAGGAAATTTATTTTACAATTATTCGATTGTCCTCAATTAAATAATTTAATTACATGCGGGCGATAACATCGAATTATTGATTTCTATACACGTTGTATCCGCTTGTCGCTTTATTGCCGCTGTGGATCTAATTTTATTGCTGATCGTGACAAATATACATGGTTCACTTTTTAAATAATATTATTAAAGTACTAAATGAAACGATGTTGACCTACAAAATTCTGTAGCTAAGAATATTTTTAGCAAGTACAGCAACCTTAATTAATAAAAAGATCGATTATATTTGCGCAACAAATAATATTGCAACCCACGTTGATTTATCAGGTGTAGAACGTTATTATTACCAAGTCCGCCTTTGACCGCTTGTGATTGTCAGATTGATGGATCATGTTTTTTTCATAATAAACACTCTACCCTTTGCTTTGCGTTTACCCGCGATTTTTCCCTCCATAATACGCGTTTTAAGTTCCCTCTCCGAGACGGAAGATTGAACGACTCCTTCTCGGTATCGATCCACCACCTTGTGGCTCCGGACCGCATTGTCATATACCGGGTGTGCATGCGGGAGGGGCCGTATCTGAGAGCTTACGCCGCTTCCGCTGGCTGTAGATATCGCGATATGGGAAAATTGAAATTTTACGACGACACCGCGGACGATTGTATGCGCCCTCGGCGGGGAACGTATGTTCCACGCGAACGGGGGAGATATTCTGCTCTCCCTTCGTCGTCGTTGGAATTCGTTTCCTGACATTGGTTTGAACTTTCGTACCCGTCCTTACTTGCACCGCACGTGCGAGCGAAATGGCTATCGTATCCCCCGACGTACGCGGCATCCCCACGAACACTTCTCACCCCGATTTTTGATGCGCATGGCTCTACGATTCGCAGAAAGTAAGCAGCTGATTCCACTCGATGGGAGCGAACTGCCTTGCGAACGCGAAAACTTATCGAGAGACATCGTTGTCTGCGTTACAATGCAGCAGTTGATACCTAAAGTATGCATCGGGAATCCATTCGTTTAATATTTATTCAAAGTGAAACTTGTTTCTCTTTTTCAATACATTATTTCAGACTAGTCCATTATTTTAATTAAAACGACACTTCTCGAAAACTCGGAGATTCTTGAGTGTGCAAGATATACGATCTCGTTTATTGATTTATAATATAATATAATATTTTATGAACATTAAAAGTTATCGCGTAAGTACTTCCGATATTAATAAGAACTTTTATTTTTCTTTATTATTTTTTATACACTTCTGGAAAAAAGATTCTTTCTTTTTAATCAAACATTATAAATGCACTTTAAGAACAAAATTTACAGGTCTCACCAAAAGCGTTTGATCATCTTATATTGGGTCATTAAGTATGAAACTTTACAAATGTAAAAGCGCCATCTTTAACATTTGTTATCTCAAATTTGGCGCCAGACGTCAGTATCAGGTTAGGTTAGTGTGATAGATGTATGTTCGCTCTTCAAATGTCATATTTGTTTGTTCAAATATCTTCATTAGTTTTATTGGTGGATTCTTTTTTATAGAACTATGGAAAAGTCCAAAATTCGTGTGATTTATGAATATGAGTTCCGCCGTGGAACCACAGTGTCGGAGACAGCTCGTAATATCAACGCTGTATTTGGTGAAGGTTCAACTACTAAAGCAACGGTGGGCAATTGGTTCAAAAACTTCAGAGATGGAGATTTCAGCCTCGCTAATGAGCCACGTGGAAGACCAAAGACGAAGGTGAATAATGATCACTTGAGAGCCGTAGTAGAGTCCGATCCATCTCAAAGTACACGTGAATTGGCATCGATATTCAATGTTTCCATACCCACCATATTGTTCATTTAGCTGCAATTGGTAAGATAAAGAAGTTGGACAAATGGGTCCCGCACGAATTGACCGATGCGCAGCAGGCGCAACGTCTAGAGGCTTCCCTTTCTTTGCTTTCCCGTCACAAAAATGAATCTTTTTGAATCGAATTGTGACCTGCGATGAAAAGTGGACAATCGTAAACGCTCACATCAGTGGTTGAACGCTGATGAACCACCGAGACATCACGCGAAACCCAACATTACACAGAAGAAGCTTATGGTGACTGTTTGGTGGTCCAGGTCAGGTGTTATCTACTACAACTTTATGAAACCTGGTACATCGATAACGGCTGAAGTATATTGCAAGCAACTGGACGAAATGATGCAACAACTTGCTATTAAACAACCGAAATTGGTCAATCGGTCAATGCCAATCCTGTTGCATGATAATGCTCGACCGCACACTGCACGACTGACCGTGGCAAAGCTACAGGAGTTGGAATTGGAAACTCTCCATCATCCACCATATTCACCAGATCTATCACCTACCGACTATCACTTCTTCCGAAATTTGGACAACTTCTTGGTGGGAAAATTCTTCAATTCTCAATAGGCAGTCGAAACAGCCTTCCGCGACTTCATCGATTCCCGTACTCCTGGCTTCTATAGTAGAGGCATAGACCAACTACCACTAAAATGGCAGAAGTGTGTAGATAATATGGGCGCATACTTCGATTGAAAATAAATCATGTCCACGTGCCAAAAAATGCAAAAGTTTATGTTCTATTTGTAAAGTTTCATACTTAATGACCCAATACATAAGCATAGAGCCGTAGAACCGAGAGATACGATCTCGTGCTTGAATGTTCCGCAAAGATGTATCTCTAGTTAATGAGCAGGGGCTGCGCTGTTGACAACCGGTAACGTAAAAATAGTGGACACGTATCATCATTAAACGTGTATGTCATCGATTGTGCCTTTTTCACTCGATTTTCGCGCAGGAGCGCGCGTTAGGCATTTAAGAGTGATTAACGGAATCGAACAATCGAATTTTGTCACAAAATTTTTCCATATATCGTGTTTCTGCAATAATATTTGACGATTTTGATATGTCGGACAATTGTCCAACAAACTGTTACGTCAAATAATTAAATAAATACCATGCGAGACGAGTTTGTCCCGCTGCAGCAATTGTAACATTGAAATTTAATTACAACAATATGTTGCAATTCATGGGAAAATAACAGCTCTTAATTTCGTTGCTTTTACGGCGGTTGCCGATATAGGCCATGATTCGGAAAATCGTCGGAAAATAAATCCGTCGCAAGGAAATCCGTGCGAGCACAAATATGCATGTGCCAAAATTCAATATTACAGAATATTTGATCATTCCTTTTTAATTAAAATTTGACAACTATTCTCGAAATAATACGTCTCTCGATAAAGATTAGAATAATCGGTATCCGGTTCTCTCTTTGTCTCGTTGATGCTCTTTTACGTGCCACCGTTCTTTCCCAAGGTGGCAAAATGAAAGAAGCTACAATGCACGTAAAATTAAGCAAATAGTCGACAAAGCAAGACTAATTAGCGCGACGCCAACAACGGCATGTATGATGTCTTACACGCGGAACAGTTTCTCAGCATATGAGCAAAATAACTACTTAATGTGGTTGCCTACCTATGAGGCCGGGCACGATGGAAAAGTTAGGTACCTCAGTGAAAACAAGGCACTTCTGTCGTAAAGCCGCCTTAACAAATGCCACGTACAAAACTTTTCCTCCTCCGTCGCTAGCGGCTCCGTGTACACGGCCATTTTCCGTGAGGAAACTTCATGTTATCTTGACTTCGCCGCTGACCCCGATACACACTGCTCGGAATCGACGCTGCCACGTCGTAAAGAATACAATTAAACTTGTAAAATTTGCTTTGGAACAATTTAACGAGCGCTCGTAACGTTAAGTATTGAAACCGACGCCGGCTTCCATCTGTGCCGCGAAACTCTGATTTTACCGGGAAAGCACTTGCGATCGATGACGATAGAGCAAGCTACACTTATCGAGTAACCGGGAATTTATTTCATCGTTTATTTCGTTCTCTCTCCCCCTACAGCGACCGATTAATTTTCTCGGTTTGAAAATCGTAACCATATTTCCGTTTCACGGCATCCCTTGGTACATTTAATCGACGTGTGTATTTTGTTGAGATATATAAACGTGTATAAAGATACAACGTATACGCAAATTTCTACCTTTGTGTATAAAAGTACCGATGTGCGTTACCGTTATTTGAACGATTTTACATCGTGTTTATATTGCGTATTACAGCGACGCACCGTTGAAACAGCGGAATTGTACAATATCCAGGATGACTCAATAAAATTGTTAAAACGAACTGTGATGAATAACTAATATTTTTATGGAAATTGGCGCGCGAAATAAAACTAAAAAAGATTGTCAACGTGGTTGCAAAAATCGTGTACTAATTACATCTCCCCCATTAAAAACACACGAAGATATCAGCCGCGAAAATATTTATTTACGAAAATACAGGAATTAATAGAATCAGGTATTTTTCGTTCGATAAATTAAATATTGCGTAACTCGCGCACGTTGAATCGATGAATCGATACTTTCAACCAACGACAAAATACCGTGCGTTGCACAAGTCTTTATTATCCCGTCTACGATATAAAATGCATAAAAATAGACAATGACTGCGCGGGCTCGGAATGTTGACAACGAGTGCATCGCCGGAAAGTGCACGTTGATTGATACGGCAAACATTTGTCGGCGTTCTTCAGCAGTTACGCGGCTCGTTCGGCCAGAATGCGTCGGATTAATCTTGCCTCTGTAAGATTAATGGATGTTTAACATTTCGCGAGTGAATTTCTACCCGGCCGCACGGTGATATATTCGATTTCGCTAAAGCCGCGCCCGTCGCGCGACTCTCTCGTCCGCCGTCAAAGTTTTTTAACGAGGCGCGCGCGATGCATGGCAGCCAGTTAACCAGCCAGAATGGCGGCCGAGTTTAGCAAACTTGTCCTTAAGCAGATCGCGACGCGAACGGAATTTGCAAGCTCCACGGCGGATGAAAATTGCGGCATCAATTACCCGTTGTTGAAAATGTCCACGGCGCGAAACGAAATTTCGCGGACAGGCGCGCGGACGGGAGCGGCCCCGCCGGGATGAGCCCTGCGGTATCAATTACGCACCGTTAAAAGTGTCACGCAGTGACGAGTGACCGGATAATTGAAAAGTTTGTCCCTTAAAACGCTTGAAGCGACCCGGCCCGGTAAAATATCGTCGTGCGGGCTCGTTTGGATTGCACACACGGTCCGCGATTCGTCAAAATGTTAACGTGTTAACGTAACCCGAGCGTGTGTCTCGTTGTCGGCAAAAACGCGATTATAAACCGGTCAGCCGGGAATCGCCAACGCCGATCAACTTTATTTAGATTACGGCGTCGCGTCACGAGGTGAAATGTATTAAAAAAGTTCGATGACACAGCCGGTCGATACCGCCATCACGAATTATGGACATACGGAACTGATGGTTGAATTCGTGCGCAATCCGTTCTCTTTCACGTAAACTCCGTGCACGGTCGCGTGATCGCGACTGAACGAATGAGTGGCCGGCGAGGCGATCGATCCGATCATTATTGAAAACGGATAACTTTAGTGTTCATTGTGGCGAGAACGGCAAAAAAGCCCGGACGAAGAGCGAGGGAAGATATGTGGCGAGAACGCGCGGTTGCGAAATTTCGACGGTGGAGATAAAACACGCCGCGCTGCTGTGAGTGGATAGAACGGATCATCGCCAAGTGCGGAACGCATCAGGCGACCATAAAGCGCGGACGAGGCCGCGATCAGATTTGCTAATGACAAAAAGTCCCGCCAGCGCATCCATGAAATTCGTACAATATTCCGTGTCCGATGCCCTCGTTTATTGCTAACCCCGGGGGTTTATCGGCGCGATTCCGCGCGTAGTTACTGCGCGCGGATATCGCTTCGCGCGCGGTGTTTCGCTCGAGATACGCGGCCAGGCAGATTACGACTTCGAATAGCGAGACAAGTGTCATGTATATGCACGACCGATTCGACTACCGAGCGAGAGAACTCGGGGAAATGGACGTGATACTCTGCAATTTTCCGCTGCGCCTCATCCCGTTGCTTTTTGTTAACAACTGCGATCAGATTTCTCGCGCAAAAGACCTCGTAAATGAAGCAACGTGATCATCAACGTTAAGTGCGTCGGTGTATCAGTCGCGATTAAATGCATGCTCTTCCGTGACAGTAATTTGTTATCCACTTGAAGTTTATCACGCGAGCGACAAAGTGATATGTCGCGCTTAATTTTATTGACATGACTTAACAGGATGACAATGTTTGAGCTTATTTTTTAGTTGTATTATAATCCATATTTCTCTAATAAATTAGTTAACAAAACTCGATGTATTTTCACGCAGATATTTAATAATTAAAAGGCAACGAATAAAATGTATATATAATAAATCTGCGTTAGGAATCGAATTCCTAATCGCTTCAAATCGTAAAAAAGGAATTCGTGAACGAAAAAGGTAGGTCGAACTAGAACGGCCTGTACATAAAACCCCGGTAGAAATTGGAACTTCATCCTTCGGGGAAGGTAAGTAAGCCACCTCTAGGGAGTCTTTCAATACACGTAAACGTCGTATTTATCACTAACCCGTCTGATGGAGTTTATCGACGTGATTTCGTAGCGAGTTCCCAATGACGCGTGTATCGCCCTCCGCGGTTTTAGCTGAGATGGAATGGGGTGGGATAGATTAGGAGGTTAAATTAGTTCAATCAGGAGACCTACCGGCGCAACGATGTGTAATTATGCGCCGGTGCAATCACGCGTTCGCCGATTCTATACACATGCTTCTCCGCCCTCCCTTCGGATCATTAATGTCGGAGAGCAATTTCAGCAACCGCAACTAAGCGAGGTTGAATACTCGCAATTCATTTTTGTTAGGAGGTATACAAGAGCTCCATGATTACTGAAAGCTGAATGGCAAAATTTGTGCATTTCGATACGTGATTTAAAAAAGTACAAGAAATTAGTCAATGAATGGTACCACGTAAAGGGAAAAAATATATACATCTCTCTCGTCATTTCCTCATTACATTGATTCACCTTTGCTACTTTGCAGAGGTCACATAACAACATTTTATCGTTCATCTCTTGCAGCATCTGTCTTTAATGATTCACACGGAAAAATGCACTCGTTCACGTATTCAGCACAGAAATACTTATAAATCATAAAATAAATACCACGGAAGAATTAGATTCGTCTATTATTCGCTGTTAACCCAGTTCGCCGAGTTCATCGACACGTTACTC
This sequence comes from Ooceraea biroi, assembly GCF_003672135.1. Classification (NCBI taxonomy): domain Eukaryota; kingdom Metazoa; phylum Arthropoda; class Insecta; order Hymenoptera; family Formicidae; genus Ooceraea; species Ooceraea biroi. Next base: position 9,345,660 of record NC_039507.1, read on the forward strand.
GATAGATTATCGACATCGTGTGTGCTTCTTCTCACGGTACTCCGCCGAGATAGACAGACGGCAGCGGAGACGTAGCCGTATTAAGGAATCGATAAGGAGTTTCAGCATGTTTGAAACGACGAGATCTTGCCAACATTTATCTCGCGTAATACTCCTCGCCTCGAAAACCCAGTAAATATTAAAGCGTATAAAACGTTTGCAAAAAGATAACTTGTCCAGATAAAAGATAACTTAAATCTTAACCAGTCTGCATTCGCAAACTTTAAAAAAATCATCTGCTCAAAAAAGAAGAAAAAGACGAAACATTTTATTATTATTGCAATCGTTGACTTGTGCCAAACAATTTTGATACGTTATGATGCATGTTTGTGATTTCATACTTTCATTTTAATTATGCAATTAATATATTATTGATACTTTATTATTGTTGCATTAACGTAATATTGTATATTATATTTTGCAAACATTAAGTCCTGTCCATTAAAGCGAGGAAGAAACTATAAATAAATAAGCATTCTACTATTACTCTGATATTGTTGGTATTCTGTTAATATTTTAATACGTTCAATTTGCGCTTGACATATCCAATAATGCCCGCAATTTTTATATAGGTATGATATTATTACACTTTTACGTCACTAATTTCAATACAGTATAAATACAAAATCATAATAGACCTATTAATATTAGTTGTTTCCTGAAAATAAAAATAAAAATAATCAGATATATAAATATATCAAATATATTAAATATAAATATTTTTAACATATGCATATCATCTGTCGTCGACTTTTTGCTGCTATATTCGAATCGATATGATTGCATCATTTATACTCGTCTGAGAACAATATTCCGAGAACAATCACCGTACATTTCAAAGATCATAAGGATCAAATCATCATGCGATACTACAAATCATAATGATCATCACCACCGAATATCGAAGAAACCCACGATTTCGGGATTCTCACGAATACCAGGGACAATGAGGGCCGACGTTATGAGACCTGGTAAACATTTATCTTACATACAATATGGTCCATAGGTACTTCATTGTCCGAAACTGATTACCGTGCTATAATGCACACGTCTGTCTCCGAACACTAGCACTAGCTACTACGCTAACAGCACCGGCGAGAGCAAATGTTTGCCGAGTGTGTTGTGCCTTATGAACACGGATTTCGGGTGGTAACCCGGTCAGCCGTGTCGTAACGAATTCCAGCCGGTCGCGCACGGCCGACCCGCCCGGTGCAACGATGCGATCGCTATTATCGCGAGACATTACCGCCCCGAATGAGACACATACTCGAATTTCATTTGCGACGGGCGATCCGAAATTGTGGTAATTAAAATTTCGTTGCTGCACGCGGTAGAAGCGCGCGCGCTCGCCACAATTGTCGGAGACTGAGATCCGGCGACGGTCATTCGCCGATTCGCTTGCTCACCCTGTAATTGCATTGATGAAACACGCACGAACACGATGCACGGCTTATAATTTATCGATCGCGAGATACGCGCGTAATGCGGCGCCAATAGCAAAATAATTGCACATTGTTCACGAGTACTAATGGGCGGCTAAATATGAACTTATCACATCCGGAGGTCTCGACCCGTTACATGTATTCGCGTAATGGTTTTGAGCATTCACATCTCGCGCGGCCGATCCCGGGATTCAATGCCGTCATGTTACAATTTGCATGGATATGCAACGTGACTAAGATATTTTAATAAGCATCGTTTTCATGTAAATAAAGATAGGCAGGTGTAATGTTTAATTCGCGGCCTTTTGCATTATTAAACGCACACTCTCGGCTTTTGAGAACGTAACAAAAGAAGAACGAATAATGAAAGAATTCCAAAAGTAAAGCATGCATTTCTCGGATAAATCCGTTGCTCAAAGAACTCCGGTAGAGTACAGAGCAATTTCAAATACTTCCAGGATATTAAACGCATGTATGAATGAACTAGTTAAATGAAATCAGCAGTATTGCTTTTGTTTGTATACCTTTCGTACCAATTAACACGGAAATTAATTAGGTCGAGATGGTGGCGAACAATACAGGAACATAATTTTTCCGATAAAAATAATTAACTACGAAATATCTCTACTATATTACCCGCGAGAATTTTCATTGGGTGGTTCCTACGTGTGCTTTTGGCGTGTGTTACTCGGGTGTGATGGCTGAATTGCGAGGACAATTCTACTCAGCGGTTTTAACACGCTCGTAGAACTCCATTAACGACGGCGAACGTCGATCCCGGGACTTCATCCGCCGCGTGTCGTCCCAGATCCACCGGAACGACAAGTGGGACGACACGTCTCTGTTCGAGCATTCGCGGCACTCGATGCTTTGTTCGCGCTTTGTTCCTTCTGAACAGTGCGTACTACTCCCGATTCCATCGTGGTAAGCTCCGAGTGCACCTGCCGCCGATATACCATCTCGCCGGTGCAATTCGCGCTGACCACACGCATAAGATGTTGCCCGAAACGGCATTTGCGGATCTAATAAATGGAGCGAACGTAAAGGACGTGCACAAGCGTAAAGGAGAAGAGTTCTGAAAGCCAAACGGAACGAAAGTACCGCTGATGCAAGAAGTATCGAATGGCTTTCGCAAACGATGATAAGCAAAACTGTATGTGAATTGAAAAATACAAACTGTGTTACACTGAATATAATAAATGCTACAATGTATTGTATAATTATACCATTACATACATGCATTTGTTAATAAATAATGTGACTTAATTAAATATTAATAATATGATGAATATATGGATAGCTATACGTGTATGTGATTGTATGAAGAATTTATTCCACGTGTTTTAGAATAGACGTTTATGGGACATCCCTTATTCTGAGTAGCTCCTAGCATACGCCGTTGACGTTCACGGATTAGTCCCAGGATCACCCTGTACATCGCGCCAGCGGTATGAAGAAAGAGAGAGGCAGAGACAGGAAGCTCGTAACGGAGTTGCCGTGCAGGGAGTCGGCCCACCTTCCTCTTCCGCTAGAGAGGAGATGGATATGGGAATGGGCGTAAAAGGACGCGCAGGAGGAGGAGAAAAGGAACGAGAATCTCAGGGTAATGGCGGCATAGAAATCAGTGGCAGAAATGGCTCGGCTTATTTCTCTGGAGGATATACGCCACCAATATATACTGACAGTGAGAGAGAGAAGGAGAGAGAGAAAGGAGTGATGAAGAGACTGGTGGTGCGGAGGGTGTTCGCGCGCAAGCGACGGGGACGAGGGAGGCGTTTCGGCCTGCTGCCGAAAACAAATTGGGAAGCTTTGAAAATTGCATAGCCTTTGTCAAATCTTCCTTCATTGCTTCTTTTTTTCTTTCCCATTTTTCTTTGCAGCGCACTTTCGGGTCTCTACACTGTGCTGGGCTCTTTTCCCTACAGCGTGTTTGTTGCTACCTCGTTTATCTCATAATAATACCCCCGGCAATTAGTTGCGTGGCATACCCGGCGCCCGCCACCAGGCGCGCCTCGCGCTCGTATTTTATTCTGATAGTAAATAGTTCGCCGGGACTTTGCCCGTTTCTTCCACTCCCATTGCGTTCCCGTTCTTTATCTCGCGCGATCTAATGGCACCCGCGTCCACCCTTTATTACCGCTCCTGATTGATATTAATACTTCGCGTAATTAATCGCGCAACTTTGCCTCGTCTTAATGTGCCGATATTGTTTTCTCTCCAGGACACAATGGCCGGATATGATAAATAGTTTCATGAATAATTATATTGTCACCGATTCGATTTGATGGATAAATGTAATTTGCGAAACATTTTTCTTATAAAATCTTGATTCAAGATCAAGAGTGATATCTGTCTCTTGATGATATAGAAAAAAAATAATAGTGAAAATATGAAGTTACCAATATTTTAGTCATTAATATTGGAATCCTTTTGTTCCGCATTCTCTATTCTAAAATATTCTTTTGAAAGTAGAAGGAAGAAGAAAAACAAATTTGTATTCGAGCGATTCCTTTTTCCCCTCTCAATTTCCTTGCTTCAGCAACAGTGCCACTCATTTAGATTTCTCCGCCAATAATCCTTGAATTATCTCAAGCCGCGTATCTTGTTTCAGGTTCGATCGTAACTCAATTCTTGAAAATAATAAATAGTTCTGTTCTCTTGAAGCCCTTCACGAGAGAGTTCTACGTTATTTTCCTTCGGTTGCCCTGGGTGCTTCACATCGCAGGCGTCGACACTCGTTGCGACTACCTCGACGCTCGATGCGAGATGAATCAGCAGTTGAGTTCGAGAAACCCGAAGGAAACCACGGACTTCCTCCGGGTTTCTCAACGCAGGTTACTTTCGTACAACTCTCAGTTGCTTCCTGTGTTTGTTTATATCCCAGGAAACAAAATATTGCGTTTGTTGAAGTTGCGAGCTCCCGAATTTAAGCCAGAATTTTTCGTCTAACTCTAACAATTGTGAAGGTAATCTTATAAAAGCATGCGCTTTTAGTTTCTACGTTTCTATGTAGGAATGTTAATTCTCTCTAAAATGTCTCTTATACTATATATTTTGTTTCATAATATTTCACGAATCTGTTTACTCAATAATAAATTAAAATCTCGCAAAGACTAATAATTTATTAGACTATCAGGATTTTTAAATTGTTCTCGTATTTAAATATCATCAATTTACATACACACAGAAAAAATTCCAAATTCTTTAAACTCAAACTCGACTTTAAACTGGATTTTAAATTGATGAGAATTTATAGAGATGCTCTACATAAAGATAATAGCAGAAAATATATCTTGATAGCTAATCTATTGAACCAAACATTATACATGGTACCGCGTATAGTTTTAAGAAGAACCGTTGTGTTAATTATCACAGAAAATGGTGACCTTTAAGAAGACAGGAAACAAACCGTTTAAGAGAACATCGTACCATGTCATAACTAGACTTCCGGGAATCAAAACTACCTAACCCTTTAGTAGACCATGGTAAACTTTCTTCCCACGAACTTCTGCAATTTATTAAGGTACGGGAAAAGGAGGAGCATCGGGATTTGGCGATCGGCCAGAGCTGAAGGAGTAAAAAGATCGCCAGTGCTGGATTAGAAGTTCGACCCCGGAATGTTTAAGCATTTTTTTAAAATACTATCTACTAGTTCGTTAATCGAAAATGGCGCTGTGGCTTAACGTGCGAAGAATCACAATGCAACATGCAAGCGTCTTAAGCAAGGTATTTTCGTATTATCTTCTCGTTCTTGTATTATTTTCTGCTTGTTATTCCTTTGACCGATTTGGAATTAAACTTTCTATTATGAAAAGATTGAAGTTTTATGGAATTTAAATTATGAATGAATAGAAATGTATATATGTATAGATTTCCCAGAATAATATTTCAAACGGAAATTATGTAATTAAATAAGTATTTTTACATTTGCAAATATTACAAAATTTATGAATCATGTAATTTGTCTAGTTATAAAATGATTATCTTTAATCATGGATTTACGCGAGATTTAATAGAACGAAAAGTAAATTGATTCTGTGCAAAGTAAAAATAAATAATGAAACCTTACATCTCATTTAATTTTAATTGGATTTTCATTTTAAAGAGTCTTACTTCTAAATGTTTATTAAAAAGATATTTATAATAAAATTGTTAAGTGAAAAGTTAAACAAGTAAAAACTTAAAAACTTATGAAAAAACCAACCAATAAATGTCTCTTTCATTAAAATTTCGCTTCAGATTAATCCAAGGAATTGTAAAGACAGAAAGTAATAAGAAATGATATATTATAAATGAAAGGGAGAGAGAGAAAGAGATAAAGGGAAAGAGAGAGAATATTGTTTCGAAATAATAATATCTATATTTGAGAAATAATGTAATTTCTCTTACATTGCCCAAACATTTTCAATTTATTGAATTTGTATTATATCAGAATTATCATTTCTTAGTTGTTTCGGTATACAAAAACATTGATTTCATCGTTTAACTTAATAATAGTCGCTAAATAAAGACGCAGAAACATGGCAAATTTCGCATAAATCAGCAACTGTGTAGATTTCGTGGAACGCGTGAATAATTGAACGTGAGATATTGATAATTTTCTAGTATAGCATGCCGGAACACACTGCGCATCTTCGTGGCGAACTCACTCGACGTGCAGCGGGATGCGGTGGGCATATCCACCCGGAACAGGTCGGAGAGAATACCATAGCAGGAAGTAGAATGGGGATTACGAAGAGCTGAATATTTCATTACGGAGCCTGCATGGAAACTTGTGGAATGATAATACTTTATCAGGACAAGCCCGCCTGCGGTCTTCCTACCCTACTATCCAGCTCCTTCCTTCCTCCTCCCCACAGGGCAGAAGGATTATTCTTAACGGGAAAGAGAATATTTTGCACTTTCCAGCACAGAGCCACTCCCGTGACCGCAATAATGAGTATAATGAAAATGGCGTATTTAATAGCTCGGCCTATTTCCATACGTTGCTAAAGCTGCATATTTATCGGTATCATTGATATGGAGTCGGAAATAAAAATTAAAGCTTTGTAACGTTATATTAAAAATTTTAATGCATTGCCTGTCGTTTAATATATTTAACGCTAGCTAATATGCAGCACAGCTGTTTGCTCCAATTTTTAAAATAAACGCACTTCCAATTTTCTTAGTTACATAAAAAAAAGTTACATAAAAATACACGAGTTTCATTTGAAGTTTCATGTTATATTATTTGCACAAATGCCTCAATGTATACCTCACGGAAATTAATTCCTCTTTTATTTTCCCTCTTACGTAAATTCGATTTAGCTGACAAAATTGGATATTATAGGTTTGAAATTTAATGCTGTTTAATTCAAGCCACGAATTAAATTACTCTGAACCAACACCTGCTCGTAGAATACCTGACCACGATCTTTAATTAGATAAATACATCGAAAATTCTTTCGCGGTTCTGCAGAACGATTGAATACTTTAACCCTAATCTTCGGACGATTCAATCTACCGGCGCAAACTCGCAAGCTACGCCAAATCAATGCCGAGTTTTCCGGATTTCCATCCTCCCTTTCCGACATAAGCTCGTGTGCGCGCACCTCGTGCAAACACAAGATCTTCCCGTTCTTCGTTAGCATAGAAAATACTTCCGACCGATACGAATGGCGCGCGCGACCGAACCCTGAATTAATGACGCGACCCCCCGCGGGAACGATACTCGTCCGTACACTATTCCCCATATCCTTACGCCCGACGATGCTGCGGTCTAAGAGCAAAAGAAAAAGAAAAAAGAGCAGAGAGAAAAAATGGAAGGGAACGTCTCCCGATGCGAGGCGGATTGCTCTCCGAGATGGAATTGCTCGACGGAGACCCTCGCGCGCAATAACCGGCGGCTCCTTCTTTTTTGCGCCGTCCGGTCAGGCGAGCCGCACTCCGAGCTCGTTGCTTTTGATAACTTTATCCGACACGGTTGGCCGTACGTACCGTACCATCCTCTCCACCGGTGGCACGTATCGTTCTGTCACGATTTATCATTGATCCTCGTATATAGCGTATACTCCGCCAAGTCTGCCGCCAATACACGGGAGACACGTGCGCAACGTGGGCGAAACCGGGCGAACTTTCTCCACCGGATCGCGAACTGCCGTGCGCGCGAGCGCGAATTTACCGAAACCTGCTCGTAACTCGAACATACTCATCCAATTGTTCGAAATTATTTTCCACGACGTACAAGAGCCGGCACGTAGATGTGGCGCGCACGAAACTGATATCAATTCGAAATGCAGCGTGGACGTGTCTTAAGCCTGCCATGAGTATTTCGATTTCTTTTTGATGTACGATATTCATTTACTATGATGAATCAAGAGAAACGTAAGAACAGATTTTTACTAATTGTGATGTAATATCAATACGAGAGAAGTAACTCAAAAAGAGAGAGAGAAATGGGATCAAATTTGTTGAAAGCTAAATTAAATCCTACATTAAAAACAATTAAATTTTATTATACTCTATTTTTTTCCTCATATATAATCGATATCTCTTTTCCGTGGATAACATTTGATGCGAGATTTAATAGAACGAAAAGTAAGTTGATTCTGTGCAAGGTAATTTATCAAATAAAATATAAAAATGTAAAAATAGATTAATTTGTGTAACGTAGTGAAGAAGGAAATATTGTATTAATGAAACAATGACAGAAATAAAAATACTCAAGTTTGTTTCTGCGATCGTGGAAAAGTATCGCACTTAGCTATGCGATTATATTATAATGCAAATGTCTAAAAATATTACCATGATACTTGCAAATTTTACGTAACTGTAAAAATATTTACATGCCGGTGACGTGTTATTAAAATGATGCGAAGGAGAATCAATAAATCTAAAGAAAAATGTTCCTTTCATCGTGGCTTTGAACGTATTAAGCACTCAGCAGCAACGTAGATACGTCTGTTTTCAAACGCGTGTCCATTTTGTTGCGAGCGGCTCCGACGAAACGGATAGCCGGTTTACGTGCTCCGTGAAAGTCACGGGGTTTGCACTTCCTTGCGATTTGCAAACTTGAATGGAAGTGCTCGATCCTCACCCGCGTCTCGCGCTCAAGAAATACGCTAAGAGACGGCTCGGGCGCGCGTTAGTTGTATTACATATTATCCGCGACCAACGCGCGCCCGCGAGAAAGCGACAAAGTGGAAGTTTCGACATCCTACAGGTTGGTTCTGCGCGGGAATACAGAAAAGGTTTTAGGGCCGGATTAAAGGATTGCGTCGCCGCCGCAACGGCCATGGCGGATTGGCGAGCTCTTGAAGGGAGACGAATGAAGGTGCGGACCACTCGGGCTGTATGTCTTTGCTACGTATAGCGGCGAGTCATTTGAAACACGGAACGCCACTTACCCCTGTAGTAGCTTCCATCTTGTAAAATGTATGTACCGGCTGCGGTCGAAATGGCAGTGCAACTTCGCTCGCAGGATGACTCTCCGTGGAAAAACAAGTCGAGAAACCAAAATCTCGGAAACGAGCAAGCGCGTTAAAGTACATTGACTGATTGCCTAATTACGTGCATTCATGTGCCAAGTATTTAATTGTGTAAATATATAAAAATATATATTGTGCGAAAAACTTGCTTTCATGAGTTTAATCAATTTTATTTAGTCTATTAAAAAATGACAAATCTTCAACAATGATGAATCAAGATTTTACTAGATGAGAATAGTTTTAATGCAAAAAGAGAACGTTGGTTTTATATTTTTATGCCTCATTTAAATTGCGCGTTTAATTTTGTACTCTGTCATTTTTTTGTTTATTCGATCGCATAAAATTGTTTCGCGCGTATGATTGTATCGCGGTATTCGCGGCAGCACACGTTGCTTACACGCGTGAATCCGATTATAATAGGCGATACTATGTAATATAGGCTCCATATTCACTCTGTTACACCAGCCTTGTCGTGCAAAACAGATCCTGTTATTGCGAGTTATAAAAAGAGAGTAACTATGAAACTACAATTCGAAAGCGAAACCTCGAAAATGGCGAACACTGGCGCTTCGTCAAAAGGAGATCTGATATCGTTTAACTGATATCGTTTTTTCTTTTCGTGGATTTCACCTTTTGCTACTAATTGAAAGGTGACCTAATTGTCGTCTGTCATTTACCATACTATATCACTCATAAATGAGGCGATGAACTCGAAACTCTAAAAATGGAAGTAAAATATAATCTTATAAAAATACCTAAATTGTGTAAAAACTGCTCTTTTCCTGAGAAACTAATAGCTTACTAAATGCGATACGCGTCATAAAAATACATCATGAAATTCTATAATAAACTAATGATATATCCTATAAAAAATCTAGATGTAGTTCTTTTAGAGTCGAACTTGAATAGATTTCCACTCGATTTCACTCAATGAAATATTTGTTTGCAGTTATTGCGCATGCTGCATTTAAAACATTAAATAAAAGTGATAAAAATGGAGCATTGAACCGTTTTGTTTCGTTATCTTGTCATGTTTGCTCGTACGACACGTACTCGTCAAATAAAAACAGAGTTTAAAATAATTTTTCGACTTTTCATTTTGACAGATTATAATTTCCGCGAGTTTGGTATCACATGACAGATTTGTTTGTCATGTTTGCAAAATATCGCGGTTATTGCTGACACGTGAAAAATATTTTGACATTTTATATAAAGAGAATACATCATCTATCTATCTATTCTTTTTTACCCCAATGCGGCGAATCTATTAAATTGTCAAACTTTTTTTATTAGATCTCCATTCTTTGTTCTCAGCAATCTAAAAATTGCACATACTTTGAAGATTTTCTTAATCGTGCGATAACATGAACATGGACATAAGTCATTCGTCGCAAACATTATTAACGATATCATTAATAGTGTGAAAAAGAGTTTATATATTATATTAAATATCTATTCAAATACGATATATTAGTTGTTTATAGATTAGAATTGTGATTAATGATAAATAAAACTTTCACGTGTGTATGCACGCAAAAATACATTAGAGATAGAAAGAAAAAAAAAATTGGTTATTCGTTCTGCGTAATAGTCGACACGAACATAGAACAAGCTTTGTGCAAATATTTTTTTTATATAATGTTACATATTCATATAATTACAAATAACAATACTATGAGAAAATTTTAAGATAACTTGTGACAGTACACTGAAAACATAATATGGATTACAAGATGTTATAATTTCTGAAACTTAGAATGAAACATAGAATGAAACATAGAATGAAACGGGTTAATTTTCAAGGGAAACGCACGCGCGCAAATGCTAGAGTGATAGTAGAAGAACAAACTTGAACGAAGAAACTCATATAACTTTTGATAACCAAACATTCATAGTAATAAAACAGAAAATACATAATTCTAAATGAACTTAAAAAATAAGAACTTGAGAAATTATATCTCAAGCTCACGCTGAGACCTCATTTATGAATAAGATCTTCAATCCGTGCCTCTGCAATTCATAAGGAGCACTTTTTTGTAAACCTACGAGTAGTTGTAAAGTACCCGTAAGACAAGTTTGTAGATCCGCACTGAAAGCTTAATGTAGTCTTCAAGATATTTAATGCAGCCTTAAGTCGCCCTTCCTCAAGATTGGCTTAAAAGCAAACAAGTTTATTTACTTTGACGGCCGTAAAATAAGGTTTTCCAACGTCTAATGAGGCTAGTACAAGAATGAGTAAAGCAAGTGCAACATCAAAGTCCTGTCCGAGTAAGCGCTGAATTAGGACCATAAAATTGAAAACGATCGGAGAAGCGCACAAGAGATATGGTTACCTTCGCGAATCTTGCTCCGGAGGATCCCCCGGGCACGGATATGGCTTTTAAAATGAGCTCTCTCGGGAATTAAAAATATTTGTCATCATTTCACGAGTTGCGCGTAATCGTTAAACGAACTGTGGTAAACCGCGGTAAAATACCCGACGTCGTTTCGGTTTCGATCGAGAAGGCTGATAAACGAGAAACCTCGATCGGGCGTGGCAAGCCGTATAATTCCGATCTCCAAGCGCCGAATATTTTTTTCGATCTCGCAGCGCGAGAGAGAGAGAGAGAGAGAGAGAGAGAGAGAGAGAGAGAGAGCGACTGCTTCGCGCCAAGCATTCCACACAGTAGACTACGCAATCTGTCTTCGGTCGTCTTGCGCCCTTAGGGTACGCGATACATTACCCTCCGTCACCCGAGAGGGCTAACCGACTTTCGTGAGAAGATGGACGGAAGGACGGTCGGGTTGGGGCGAGACGCGACGCGCAATTTCGTCTCATCGTAAATGCACTCGCGTGGTGCGGTGGTGCACTTTCCATTTCGCTTCCTCGTACGGATTCTGATTACCTCCCATCGAGGTTAAACGGGGAGCTCACAGCCGAGACTCTTTCATGAGGATCGAGGGAAAGAGGCGGCGACGCGTCGCCCACGGCGGCGTGTAGTGTCAACTTCCAAGTTCATGCCACGAGAAAAGTCAACCGTTTAAGCATCGCGACCTTCGTTTCGTGTGCTTCTTTCACGAGGACTTTTTATTTTTTTAACTTCTAGCAGAGAGGAACCGCTTCGTTTTAAAGAGCGAGAAGAGGGAGAACGCGTCTTTGAATCGATCTTTCTTGTAAATGTTTCAAACTGTAGCAACATGTGGTGCGCATGTTCAATTTAATTATTCAATAACGTGATATGTTTGTCGCCATTACATCATATTAGTCCACGAAAATTCGAGCTGCATTATTTTTCATTAACGCCTGCATGAAAGTAACAAAAGCACGACTCGTAAAGTTTTCGTTTTAGCGACGGTATCGCAGGATATAATCCCCGACTCGGCGAAACCTCCCCGATGATGTACGGAACAGAAAAACAGGCTATTCTTTAACTCGGAGAAGTAACATTTCTCAAGCCGGACCCTCTCTCGACGAACGGGGTAGGCGCGCCAGGCCCGTGTACCCCCTTCTGTTTCCTCCATGGTCACTCGAGATGATGAACGGCATCGGCCATAAAAAACCAATTTCAGGATCAGCTGCGTCTAGGACAAGTGATTACCGGGTCCGGTTGCAATTCGTTGGAAAGATTTGAGAAAGAGTGTGCGGGAAAGCGCCGCGATCTATCGATGTTCCATTATTCCCGTGGGGTATACGGACCTCGCATAGATCTTTTCCCCCTGCCTCCTCGCTTCCCCGCTGTCCCGCGTCCCGCGTTTACACCCCTTGCTACCATCCACTTTTCCCTTTGCGATACGTGACCAGAGAGAAAGAAGCTATCCTGCCACATCTCCGGGCTATAAGAAAACGAAGTGACTCGCTTGAAAATCAGTCCTAGTACCTTACAAACCCTCGAATGGCTCACTTAGGCGGTTTATCATCCATTAAATTTATTCGCCACAACGAAATGCGAAAACGTGAAAGCGATATAGCCTAGCGATAGCGCCCGCTAACCAACGCGAACAAATATCTCCTTACACAGCGCGTAAAAAAGTTGCTCTCCTTTCGGAAGAAAAACGTTAGTTGTTATCGCTTCTCTGCAGTTGATAAAGTTATTACATCCCGAAATTGATCAGGTCAGAGGAGAACGACGGGTCGATTGGATGAAATGCGAGTTGCGAAGCAGAAAATGCTATCCTAACAAAATCATTACATTCTTGAACGGCTTTGAAACGTGAGAAAATTTTGTTCCTTGTGAGGAGAAAACATAGTTTGTCGCAAACGAGGTCGTTCGCTTTCTCAGCTAGCTAAAATTTCGCTTGAAAATAAGAAAGCTTAAGAGCTTGCTTCAAAGTCGGAAAGAAGGATAATTTAAGAATAAAAACAGTCTATATTCTCCGCTCGATATGTAGCAGAATTTCTAAAAAATTTAAGAAGAAGAACCACTCAATGCTGCAATTAGCAAAGTAATTAACACTTAACGATAGAAGGTATTTTATTTGTTAATAATTTATATAATAAATATTTGTTATAATATGTGCAGAAATATATAATAACTCGTTCTTTTTCCAATCTTGTAGAATGCTCATTTCTACTAATATTTCTATTGACTAGGAAAATTATTTATAATATCTCTTTTTGTAACGAAAAGCTTAATAATAAATTTAAAAACTATTTCACCACAATGTGCAAACAAAATTGTTTCAGATAGTCACAATAATTTTCGAGTTAAACGCGGCTCGCTTCCCCTTATTTGTCTTACTTCTCCCTTAAAAAGTACGTGACCAGAATGCAATCCTCAATTTCGTTTGAATAGCAAGCAGGAGACTTTATTCCGCGTGGCATCATGTAATTACGCCCGTCTGAGAGTCCGGGTATACTGTTACAAGTGTGTTCAGCGTGTTCTTTGATAATTACAGTATTCTCTTACACGATAATTACATTTGCCTTCTTCTATCACGAAGCAATCGCGCCTTGCGAGATTTCCTGCAACATTACATCCGGCGTGCGGATGCGGAAGAGTGAGATTCAATCGAATCGATCTAAGCGTCACCAACCTTTATCTCTAATTCTGTTCTATTAGCCGCTTTTGTGTGTGTGTGTGTGTGTGTGTGTGTGCGCGCGCGCGCGCGTGCATTTGCGCTGTGTGTCCGAAAACAAAAGGGTGCCTTTGGCCGGGTGACCGTTAGGTGGTTACCGGGTAAAACCCGCGCGTAGAGAACCGCGCGCTGAAAATCAGTTTGCTCCATTGATCCGCCGATGGATAATTCACGTAACCGGCTCACGGCCATTATCCCTGCGCGCATAGTACGCGCGATTCCGAATGTATGCAAGCGAGGCCCAGGGCCCTACCTTCATCTAGCTACGCGACCGGATGTGCATACGTGTCTGGCCAGAACTGAGCTCTCCCGGTTTACGAGCAGCTCGCGCCTGTCGTTCCGTTGTTAACGCTTCGGCGAACGGTGGACGTTGATACACAGTCACACCGAGCACAGAGAGAGCGAGAAAGAGAGAGAATATACAGGATTGTTCAGCAGCGCTGGTCGCACGACGAAATATGACATTGCGCAAAACGGAGCGTGCACGTAGTGCGGCGGCTGTTACGTTCCGCGACACGACGGCGGTCACCAACAAAAACGGAGCAACAGGATTTACAAGGGCCGAATAGCATTCAGAGAATAGATAATATGCGGGTGATAAGACTACGGCGAGAGGATGCTGCCATATGTAATGAATGTCCCGGCGCAAAAACGTTGTAATATCCTCTCGGTAATCTTCTCGTCGCTAATTATTCGAGTATTACATTAGATGTATAATGTTAGATGGTTCATGATTAGCAGTACGGAAGTACAAAAACTGAATAATCGAACAAATGCAAATTTTACAAACATATAATATACATTTTGTTCGAAATGATCGACATGTAATAATAAAAATAAAAAGTTTCTAGAAAATTCAAAAATGATGTAAACGTTTAATCGTGCTGTTACACAGTGCATTATGCTTTGCATTAAAGTCAATCCTGGCCTTCGTTTTACTCGACTTGGAGTAAAACTTGCGCTGTTACCGTAAGCGTATCTCGCTATTGCTAATAATAATTTCAAGCAAATTGTTGTTCGGCATTGTCGCCTGCCAATATATCACGGCAACTTCACGACAGCAGGATTTTTGCGAAAATGTTACTCCAATGATGTATGGCATAATTAATAACTGGAGCGATGTAAAACCTTTTAAGTTCAACATCGTTGAATGAAAGACAGCGCATGTGTCAGAGATCCGTAACCATGAAAGCTCGATTCTCGATAATGGCAATAATTGTCGGCGGTCATTTAGAAGAAGACAATACCTGTCATGTCGGCGCTTGCCGACGTCCACGCGAAAGCGGCATAAATGCAATGCGCTCGTTTCTCGCCTCGAGAGCGTCCTGCATACATATATGTGTACGCGTATGTATGTATATAATATATATACATATATACGGTCGCACAGAGCTTCCGTCGAGTACGATTGATCCGTCGAGTGGATCCGTGCCGAGCGGCGATAGTGAAAATTCCTCATTGACTCGCATCGAGAACGAGTCCTGAAAACTCGGCTAAAATTGGATTCCGCCGACTTCGCGAAATCTTTAGGAAACGTATCAATTCGAAGTCGCGATCGGAATATCACGTGCAAGCCTCATTTTAAATTTCTTCTCCACGAACTTACCGGAACTATCGATATCAGATAGTACGAACATGACTGGAAGATCACTAGCATTATCCAATTGCCGAGAATTTTACGCGGATTAAAAAATTAATTTTGCAGATTGCAAGTTCGAGGCAATGTACGAGGAGTGCGCGAATAAATATTGAAATAACCGAATTACTTTTCAAAATACTGCTCATATAATTTAATGATAAAATGAAACATTTTCTTGAAGAAATTAAAATTTACTGCTAATATTCATAACTTTATGCATAAAGATAGGTATAAATATTCCTTACTTATGTTAAGAAGATAGAAAATTTAGCGCGGAGAATTAATCAATTACTCGATTAAGCATTGTTTCGAAATCTGCGAATATTTCATAAATCTCTTTTCTCGCGAAGAAAAAAAACTTGTTCGCTGGATCTTTAGCTGCCTTGTTAGAAATTGGTATCGATGTGTCATGGTTCGATAGGAGCTTGGCATCCAGCACGCGAGAGGGTTTGGGACTCTTCAATTTACGGAAGTGGCGTCCCCGTAATACGTCGCCGGGCTAAAAGTGGAGCAGAGCATGATGGTGTCGGACCAATGCCAGCCAAGGTAAGGGTAGGGTAGTTGAAGGAAGGTAGAAGAACGGGTCACCGAGATACTCGACATCCATTCGTTTTTACGATCGAACTGTTGCCCAAAGTCTTGCTCTAGAGCTTTATCTTCGACGGTTTAAGAAGTGAAGAGTATTAAGAATAGAAATCATTAAATTACTTTCTTAGTTCTTAATGTCATCTTGTCTCTTTAATAAAGATTTATTATAGATAAACTTTAGAAGACTCTTGACTTTATAATAAAAACCGAAGGATTTATGCTTATTATAATTAATTTTAATTTAATATTATCACATCTAATATAATATAATCAATAACATTACGATCTCTAAAGAGTCATTTAATTTAATTGAAATAAGAATAAGTTACATACACGTGCGCGCATAGCCTCTACAAAGCATATACTATTCTATATAATAAAAATAAGCTGATTGTAAAGACAACTTGATCAAATCATCGTCATTTCGGAGTTCCTATTTGTGCACTGAGAAAAATTTCCATCAGATAAACCATCGGATAACCGTTTAAATAGTGTTTCCGATTGTTAATTTTGTTTAAATGATTAAACCGATTAAATAATGGATATATCCGATTACCTTCATCAGACATGTCCGACCATTTTCTTAATACAATTTAATCGGATATATCCGTTTGTTACTATGTAATTGATTATCCGATTAGATATTTTTCTCAGTGTGTCATTATCTTATTCATGTTTATTATAATTTACAAATATCTTAGGTGATTTTATATTATCAATATTTTATTAAAGAATGTGCGATGTTAATATCAAAACACTATTCTTACGTGTTAACGTAACATTGTCGCATGGTGATAATATGATATCGATCTGTTACATAAGATAAGACAGTTTTCGTAATAAAATTTAATTATTATTGTTTGATTGAGTTGCACAAGTATTTGTAGCCTCCATAATAAGCTATAAATATATAATGATTTCACGGAATAAAACCAAACATAAGCATGTATAAAAATTAAAATGAGTACGCTTTAATCGTTTTAAATATAAATCTATGTACATATTGTCACTTCTCGTGATCATATATTAAAAATAAACATTTATTTTCTACTTGGTCAAGATGGTCTATATTGTATATTATATATGCATATTTTTCTTTTAAAATAAAAGAAATAAATGACATTAAATAAAATTTCAATAATTACCAATAATAGCAATTATTAATGTCATATAAAATGTAATAAATAATATTCTATATGAAATATTACATTAGATAACAAATATCTATATAAACTGTATATTATCTGCATTTTATTAATAATTTCATAACTGACGTAAATATATTAGTATAATTCGTGAAATAGCGCAAACTTGATATTATATAACACACACACACACAGAATGTATATAGTATATATAATAAAATTTAAAAATCACAGAACATGAGATATAACAATATACAATATACAACAGACTCTACTTAAAAATTGTTTCCAAAAAATTATATATAATCGTTTATGCTTAAATTGCCTTTTTATAATGCATCGTTGTTCTAAATCGTATCTTTGACTGCATTTTTCTCAAAGTACTTGAACTAAATTAAACATTATTAGTAATTCTATAAGTGGCACACAGAAGAAAAATTATCGTCACGTCATCGCGCAAAGAAATGTCGCAAGTTGCAATTATCTAAATATAGTGCACGACATCGATCTCGATAGGAAGCGGGACGATAACGACAGAGGAGTGAGGGTGTATAGGGGGAAGGTACGAGGGAACGTTTGTGCACTTCCCGTAGGTGTCATCACTAGTTGAGGCGCACCCATTCCGAGCCAGGTGGCTGCATTGCACATGCTGTCGACACATCGAGGACTGTTATAGTCATTAGAAGATAAGTGTCTCGTTCTGTCGGTATCGATCGTCACCGTACAATGTACGCTGCGTTTCTCGTTATGGGAAGTGAGGAACAAATAGGCGGCCATTAGAATGGTCTTGCCTCGCGTATGTTACAGCGCGCGCGTCAAGCTTTCAAGCGCATTACTCTCCTTAACGCAGGTGATCGTACGCGTAATTACGCGGCAATCCTGTATCGGCGGACGTACGCCTATAACGGAAACGACAGGACATCTCGACGGATTTGACAAACTGATGATTTTGCTCGATATCGTCGTTTATGACGACGTTCATTTTTATCGAGCCGTGTCGCCGTCCATTTAATGCCCGACATAATTTTCGCATGTTCTGCAGTGATATAATCTTTCAATTGTCTTCTTCTCATAAACAGATACATTTATGTGTGACTGCATTCTTGTCCCGAATAATTTTATGATCAATTAACATCGAAACTGGTCACGTAAGATAGCTAAAGCTATGAAATTACAATTATCAATTTGCGATAGCTTATACGAAAGCTGCAACATGATCGCTTGGAAACTAGCTACATAATTAGACGTGATATAAGTTGTAACTTTTCTCGCGTTAGGCACGGTAGTCACCTAACTCCGTGGCATGCTACGGCCAACTTGACATCTCGACATCCGCGAGCGCATATATAATATATACGCGAACGCGATTACACTTACCTCCCATCCGCCATCTCGCGCGGCTTCGTAGTTTCTTATCTCCGGTGACCAGGGCGCACCGTTGGACGACGAGGGAAATGGTTAGCCACAAACTTTCTACTTAAAGCAATATTCGGGAGATCGCAAAAATCTCAGCCATTAAGGAGTTTCGCGAGCCAAGTTCCTCTTTCGAGAGTCGTCAAGTTCCTCTTTCGAAGCCTGGCGAGGAATGGGACGCGGCCAAGGCAGGGCACGGGAGATGCTCGATGAGTATCCTTTGTTCGCGGCCACGTCGTGCATATGGATGCGCATAAAGCGCCGGGTTAGTTTTAAGATCGACGTAGGATCGAGGTAGCAGAGAGCGATTCTACGTCGAGAGGTGGAGGAGCATTATGCAAGCTGCAAATAGCTCCTCATAGACCGGAGTGTTTCCTTCTCGAGCGTCTTCGACGCTTCTGCCGGGCGCTATCGCGTTTATTTTCCAATTTAGGTCAATTTGCGGCAAGCATCGATGTCTGCAACGGCGCACATATCGATATAACGCGCCTCGGCGCTTACATTATGTCGCTAACCGCCAAGCACCCCTCCCTGAACAACGTCGTAGTTTTGAAAAATTACCGTCGCGACCCGGCGTGACGCGCAACTTCTCAATTTAACGCATGAAGTCCGTCGCAGTTGACTCTCGTTTATAACGAGGTATAAAATTCTATCTTGCGGGCGCAGAGTTTTATCTCGGCATTTTGACATGTATTGTGTTAATGAGGAAATGCGACACGATAAATCTGTGTAAACAGAGCAATAACAATCACGGTTACACGAGAACGTTTAGAATTATTGAGCCATCACTATAAAGTACCGAGCAAGCTTATTAATAATCGATTGTGTGAGGTCACACAAACATCTTGCCATCTTGCCGATAATTGTGGAGAAAAACAACTTTATATCATTTCTCTAATAAAACGGTTATATCGTCTCGCATCATTTAATCGATACGTGAGTGACTTAAATAGCGTTCGACTCTACAGAAAAAGATACTATAACAGAAATAGCGTTCGGACTCTACACAAAAAACGATACTATAACAGAATTCTTGATGTAGTAAATAATGCACGACGCCAGTCAACCTAATTGCCAATTTTCTCTGTCATTTTCCTGACTAATGGTTCAGCGGTTTGAACAGCACCATCGCTTTAGCGCAGTTTTAGCTCGCGCTGTTTTATGACTTAATGACAACTAGCCACGCGAACGCACAGGGGATGTCTGGCAAGCGAATGCTTTTCGATTTATTGCACGTGGAATTCGCTATGCGACCGTGGCTCTTCGCGCTTAATTAAATCTCGCCAACGAGCAAACGTGACGAGAGTGCGCGCACAAAAAAAAGAGAGAAAAAAAGGAAAAAAGTCGTCGACTTTCCAACGAGCGATTAGAACTCGATAAACTCGATGAGAATATATTCTAGAGATGCACTTTCGAATTATCGTAGTCGAATTTTCTCTCGTGAGCTTTCCGGGGATGAGCTTTCTCATTCGCGCTCTGCCGAGGAGTGGTATATCTACAAGCGTCCGCGCGTAGGAGCCATGTCGTCCTTATGTGCAAGCCTCGTGTACGCTCCCATGCATATATATATATATATATATATATATATATATATATACAGGGTGTGTGTGTATATATAATATATGCACACATATGGCAATATATAAACGAAGATGCACCTACATCCGTACATTTCACGGGGACCGTCTTCTCGTCGTAAATCTCGCCGTGAAATCATAATGCAGAAAATGCACCGGGCGGATTACGATCTTATTTGTCGTGTGCAAAAGCAGTTCGTGAGTTTGAAAGAAGGGTTTCCCGTAAACCTACGAAATTACCGTCTACTGCACGGCTGTGCCTGTGCTCGGTGTTCCGTCATCCAAGATAAGAATGAAATGACAAGCGGAAACGGAAGACATGTATTTTCACCGGATGCATCTCGTACAATACGTACATGTATATTTTCGTGTGATTAAAGATAAAAATTCGTGCCGTCGGAGTGTATCGCGTATTTGAAACTTCGCGAATTGGTAATCGATGAAATGCGCCTTTTTATCTTTACAACAAAGCAACAACGAGCACTTTGCGCCACTTCTACATTGAGCTTTTAATTGCCACGAGCAATGAGAGAATTCGATATGAAACTTAATCCATAGATGCTTAAGTCTTCAAGTCTTAGGGATTCGTTCGTTAAAGTATTACGCTGAAAACTAAATATCTTCTCTGCACTGAAAGTATCAACTAGAAATAATACCTATTCGTTTTCTAAAACTCCAAGAATTTTTAAACATACTGAAATATGAAAGAAACAGTTTGGAAAGTCATGTACCAATTGAAGAGTTCAATTATATAGTATAATGTGCCACGTTAAATTTATCACCACATTAAGTCAGATCATTTTCGATGGTCATCAATTTTTAATGTTGCTACATTGGGAGATATTATCTTATCGTAAGATTTGGGATCACAAGTCTAATTTGAGGAGCGGCTTTAATAATTATTTTCTCTCGAAATACAAAATACGTGACGCCACTGCAGCCGTCAAAAGGCCAACGTGCTTTCATTTGATACAGAAACGAAAACGAAGGCACCGGCAATATCGCTCCTAAGGGCGCCGTCTAGATCGGAGGTTTATTGCCGCACGAAAATCTCGAGGCGGCAATCTCGAGATCGGCGCCCTTTATCACGTGAGCTTTTTGACAAGCTCCCGCAGAAAGGCACTTCGTTTTAGCTGGTGGCATGGCTCGCGGCGGAAACGTGACGTGAATTCGCGAACGAACGTCCTCGTGCGGAGGCAAGCTCGCTCGTCCCGCTCATGTTTGCCAATTAAGATGGAAACCGGTAATTGGCGGGTCATCGATTGATTACGGCGACCGAATTAAACAAAGGGTCGCGACCCTTTGCGCGTCCATATATGCAGGCGTGTTTGCGCGTTGCTAGTCATCGAAATTTGCGCCACACAGATTACCAGTTGATGGCGTATTGACGAGGAAAGATGTTGATGAGGGGTGAATTTCTAATGATGATTATCGAGAGCGCATTTATGGTACTGCATATACCTAAGCGAACGGAAAGGGAGCATTCTCACGAAATGCAGCAAATCGGTCCCTGCTTCGACCTATATACCTATGATACACATTAATAACTGATTGCTGTTTTTCTCTTGCTATTTCTATCAAGCATACATAATTGAATCGATCGAAAGAGTCATTTCTGTACGAACATCTTGGAGAAATTACAATATGTTTGCTCCGAGAAAGTGGCAATATGTCATTATTCTAACGTCAAACTGAAAATACCATTTTTTAAAATAATAAATCATCGTTCCTTTAGAATCCACAAGTCCGTATAAATTCTGGAACCCTAAGTCATGACTTCGTGAAGCTATAAAACCATCCTGTTGAGAAGGCACGTGACGCGAATAAGTGAATTTTCAACATAATCGATTGTTGAGATTTGCAATTATATGGAAATAGTTTAGATATTATATAACTACATTTATATCTAAAATAAATGTAAAATAATTAATAGTTTGTCAGAAATGCATCAATCTTGTCGGTTTTATAGTTGTTTTGTTTCGCGTTTGATAATAATAAAACATAGAGCAAATGGGATAATAATTTTACGTATTATATGTGCAGATCATTCTTATGAATAATTCGAATAATGATGCATGCAAAAAATGTAGTACAAACATGATTTATGGGTGCTATTATAAAGGAAAACTAGTTACATGTACGCGGCATTAACGCTGGACAGGAATTCAAATCTATGTGAGATCATTTTTCTGCTTGTCATCCCTTATTAGCTTATAAATCTACGACGAGAGATTTATGAATCACTCACTCATTAAACGAAAATAAAAGCAATCTGCGTAATAATTGTGTATAAATTATAATGAAAACTTCCATATTCGATACATTTGTGTATTCTACACACAGAATAAAACGAGCTACCAGTATGCTTGAAGCTTTCCATAATTGCTACTTTATTATCTGTCCATTATCGCGTTATACCAACTGCAGACACCTGCCAATAACGTGTCAATAACTGTCAAACACGAGAATAAAATATCTGACTGCAACCAAATAAATATCATGACGTTTGAAGGCATTAGTGCGAACAATCCTGCCACCATTTTTCCGGCCTCATAACTCGACCATTTTCTTCTTCTCATAATTCGGCACCTTCTTTGGTTCGTTGATATCCCGAAAAAAGATGTATTGTACACCTGCACTTGGCACGCCGACAATAGCGGGTACGCCCGCAATGCACGTGAACCGGGGACCTGTTGTCCCAGTGCCAAGCACAGGTACGACAGGACTCTTGCTATCCGTATACCATGGGACGTGTATCCTACGGCCACCGTGATGTTACGCGATGAAAAGCATGATCGAACTCCCGGATGACGTGATGACGGACACGCGGAGACGGACAGACTCGTGTTCTCGTTGACGTTTAAGAGTCGGTACATTCGCACTCGATAGAAAATAGGACAGCTGAAACGTGGCACCGCGCCTCGCATGGTCCCACGATTACCGTGTACTCGTCCAGAGTTGTTGCGGACTGGTTTAACGCGTTAACTGTCGGTGGAAGCTACATGCAACTCACTTGTTTCCGTTTAATGCGCCTTGAGATGTAACGCGCCCGACGCAACACAAAACCCGTAAGCTGCAAGTCCCCGCGGCCGTACACCGTTGCACATCATGTTTACCGGGCGACGAAAGATCATTTATCCTCGTGAAAGGATGATGCACTGAAGATTTATTTCTACACGCCATCACGAATATTTATTCTTTCATAAGAGTAAGGGTGGTAAATGCGTACGTAGGGATATCGTATCCGACAGCTTAGATTTGCCTGGTATAAATATTTTATATTCATGATAACAAATTATTTTCCTGGAATATATATCATTTTATATTCAGTTAGCTTCATAACTGAGATTCGAGAAATGACAGAAATGAAAATGATTGAAACATCTGGAAAACAAGTTTGTTCTGAAATCTTCTGAAATCTATTCTACGAAGAAGAATCTATTCTTTAAGGATCCATTCATTATACAACTTTTAGAAATATATACAACTTTTGCGAAAAAGAAAGAAAAAATCCAAAAAGAAGAAAATGTGCCAACGTCACACGGTGTTCCCAAGTGGTCATTCGTCTAAGTACTAACCGTGCCCAACCTTGCTTGACTTCGGTGATCGGACGAGAACTGGTACTCTCAACGTGGTATGGATGTTGGCTTATGAAGACACCTATTCATTATGAAGAAATACATACAACTTTTGCGAAAAAGGAAGAAAAAATCCAAAATGAAGAAGATATACTAAACATCACATGGTGTTTCCAAGCGGACCTATTTAAAGTATTAACCAATGTTGCTTGATTTCAGTGATCGGACGAGAACTTTTTGTTTTAACAAAATTTAATTTATTGGTCCTTAAAATGCAACAAATAGTTGTCACAATATTTATTTAATAGTTCTCGCTTTAATCTAGTTTTTCCAACTTTATCTATTACATATAAGTTAAAATAATCTAATATATCCGATATTTTACTTTTGTTATATATTTGTCTGGAATAAGAACTCGTACAACATAGTAAATTCGTAAATTGTACATGTTAAGGAAATAATAATTTATGAAGGCAAAGGCTACTCAACAATCTCGTGAAGACACAACATATTTTCTTTGCATGCTTGTCATGAAAATTGTAAGAATCGGGCAATCGGGCTATTTTTCAAATAACAAATGCACAAATGAACATTAAATTTCGGTAACATAAAATTAATCCGTCATTATCGTAATCATTTATAAACCTCACGACGATAAAATGACCGCCGGGAATTTACACGCGGGACACGGAGAGATTACGAACACGCGCGGCTCTTCCCAATCAGCTTTTATGAGAAATTCGAGCTTATTATCTTACTTTACCAAGGTGTGGCTATCTGATCCGCTTACATGCTTCACCCGATAATTGCTCAGTGGTTAAGATTTGGCTCAACTTTTCACCGAGGGAAGTTGATCGCAAATTGCCTTAAGAAAGATATACAGCCATCTAAACTTTCAGATACATCTTTAGTTTGTAATTGGTAAGTAAAAAATACTTCGTTTTATCAGAACACTCTGATAACTGAGTTGTTATCAGTAATCCTCACCATGAAAATGTAAGATTTTCATATCGCACGTAAATTCAAAGTATTCGCTGTGACAAGATTAGCTTGAATTTCATTTGGAAATATCATATTGTTTCCATTCGGGAAGGTTTCTTCGGTGGAGATACAAAGGAGATTGCGGGAGTGACTGAGGAATGTAGAAAACGAAAAAAGCTCAAAGAGGCTCGCGTTGCGGGGACTTTACAGAGATCGGAACGCGGCGCAGAAGCGAGAAAACAGGATAATGCACGGCGAAATGGAGTCACAGGGAATACCGCTGCAGGAATAAAAAGGCAGGTAAGGATCGCCGCCGCCTTCGGAGATGGCAAAGGCGAGGGAAACTTTCAGCGCGTCGATAGCCGGCAGATAAGAACGGAATGTCGAAATTTATGGCGCGGCAAGATAGCAACACTCACAGCTCGCACCGCCAAATCCGTCGGCGTATGATGCCGCGTAAGGAAAGACGGAGGGTCGATGCGGGACTGGGACGACCCTGTTTACGAAAACATTACGCATTCTTTCCCCGCCGGCAAGACGGGCGGGATTACTCGCCTCGACGTCCGCGATTTATGGTTCCTGCCGAGTGCGCGCGTGGAAAACGCTTACCTTTTCCGGTTATTATTTTCTGAGTTTGCGGATGCGGATACGAGTCGCGACGGACGATTCCCGGCCGATTTGACCTATGCAGGACTCGCAACCACGGATGGTTATTAAGACGCATTGTTGTTAGGGCACCTCGTGTCCCAATACGTCACCGCGATCTATCGCAAACACGTAGCGGAGTGCAACGAGCTGTCTGAACGGCCGGCCGACCGGAATATAAAGTGGCTTGAACCGCCGCGGCCGCCGCTGCCGCGCTGTAAATAGTGCCACGACGGTTATTGCTACTTTCCTGCTATCACGCCGCTATGATTTGTTTGGGCACACGGTACACTCCGGGATAGATGCGGACGAAAGAGTTTCCTGGCACGCCATGCGAATAGACGGCCGCGTCACGCGAGTGCAGTCACGCGGTCGCGATGGGATCGCATTTAGAATGCGATGATAATTCATGATATTTCCGAAGAGCGGATATCAAATGTCGATTATTATACCAGAGGTTCGATGCTTTTAGATGTCTTTCATTTTGGAATACCGTTATATTATTACTCGATAATAATTTCGATAAAAGCACATGTTAGATGACATATCGATCGACGAAAAACGACTTCGCGGTATACCTTGCAGTCTCAGACGAGACCCAATCAGCATTACCACGTCGAATACACGTATTCAAAATGTACGTACAGTGGAAGGAACGTGAGCTACGAGTACGAATTATTCATCTCATTTGGCATAGGGAGCATCGGATGTTCAATATCCTGTCTCTGGTCGGCCTGATGAACGGCAGTCCTTAATCGATTATTTGCGATACCGCAATTCGCATAAATTTAGATCACGCCGAAACTGACCGCAGCAGGAAGCACGCCGCCAGAATATTCGTTATCATTATCAGATAGCGTCGCGACATTTTACGATTTCTACCGCGCGTGTATATTTACCGTGCGTGTACGTCGTATTTAACGATTGCCGTATGAATTACAAAATATTTTTGGCCCAACCAACGGTCATATTGCCGCTGCCAACCACCGGTAGCGCCGTTGCAATTTGCTCGGCATACCAAGTACTCGTGAAACAGTTGGACAGCGAGAAATTTATCGCGCGCTTTCCGCGTGCAACGCCGTGAAAAGATACGCGTGAAAAGCGTAAGCGCGTGTACTAAACTATATAGGAAGAGAGAAAGAGAGAGAAATACACGGGGAATATCGGGAAACGTATTACACTTTTGTGCCGGGAGTGTCTGAGCTAGTCTTGCGCAATGACGTACAGCGAAGCGGAACTTATCCGCGATCGATCGCGTCATCGAAACTGGAGCTCCGAGTATAATGGTTACATTGGCGATAAAAATTGATTATCAAGATAATAGGCAACGCTCTTACGTATTCAGATAGATCTCGTGTATCGGTAAAACGTCAAATGAATTTCGCAATGATAACATATATTAATATTTACAATTGAAACTATAAAGATTGTTCATATTATTGAGTCACCCATATTACTGGAATTGCAGTTCTACGTTGCGGTACACGAGATATTTGCGATGGAAGTAATATATAAAACACCATTTGCCTTATTATAAAAAAATTCTTACCATTGCCAGAAAAGAGTCAAAAGATAAATTTTGGAATAATTAATACTTTATTAAAATGATAATCACATTGATTAACATTTTTTAATGATTACGTTTTGTAATTATTAAATGTTACCAAATTGTACTTTGTGATTTTGACTTGACCGATCCTCGTTATAAACATTTTTTGGGGGAAATTTGCGCTTAATATGCAATGTATATGCAGCGAACATCATTTAGTTATTGCATAATAATTATTAAGGTGCCGTATCACATCACAAATTCTTGCGAACAGACTGCACTTGCATTGTTACCATTGCAAATGTAAACCGTGTTGCCATAATAAGAACTCTCGCGAAAGATACCCATGTGGTGGTGCCAAACCATATTTTCTATGTGGTTTGAACAAGAGGATACACATCTGTGATTGCAAAGTCATTTGCAAATTTATGCGCGCCTCGTGCCATACAGAAGAACATAAAATGCAAGCAATACCAGAGCGAGACCAATTGCTGTATCATTGGAAAAACAACAACATTAAAGCAAAATTATGACAATTGCACACTACACAGAGCTTTGTGAGAAAACTTTTGTTACCAGTGATGCCGATGGTAATATTTTTTTAATAACGTTTTGATATTTTCGAACAAAATAGGAACGAAATTGTTTTGCGAGAGACTCTAATATATATTGCAAACATACGCTGTATATTTTAGAGATCATTTTATGCACATTTTTCCTCCTTTTCTTTCCGATGAATTAAAATATGTTTTTATATAAAAGTTTATAATTTAATGAAAGATACCATAAAAAACATAATGCTCAATACTTGAAAATGCTCGAGCGTACTCAAAATTGTTGCATTGTCTCGTGGCGCAAGTATTGCCGTTTAAGGAAATTAGTTCGAGAATGGTAAGATGAAAAGTACTTAAACCAGTAAAGTTGAATTTGTAAGACGCAAGAGACTTGTTAAATGGAACACAATGTGTCTGTGTATGTGTGTTCTCTAGAGATTTAATACTTAAACATTTATTTTAATGTATTAACTCGCATACGCAAAATTACAAATATCAACCTTAAAATGAAAATTTTCGGAATAATAATGAAGTATAATATATAACATTTCTAATATTTTGACAATAAAATTAAGCTATTGGTCAAAGGGGTACGTTATTGTAATAATATCATTAAAACAATAACGATTAAAGAACAAAGAGATTTTGCAGATTATAAAATGTATACATTTATATGTATGTATGTGCATGCATACATTTACACACATACTAGTGCACACAGTACTCTGTACGCGTCGCGTTGCCACTCGAATAGTCGTTAGCCGTCATCTGTTAAGAGCGCGTAAAGGAGCCGCAGAAACGAGCGATTTATCACCGCAGTCGTCCGTAACGAGGCCGACCGATATGCTAATAGAATGATAAGTTAAGGGAACATATCCCGTGTGCCCCGTGCCGTACATGCACACCTACCCTACTACCGCCATCCACCCACTGCCCCCTTTAACGAGCGAAAGAGATACGTCGCGTGGTGTACCGCCACGTAATCCGCTAATGTCCGAGCAGTGTGTACCGTGCGAATAGATAATTCACGCACGCGAGCACGGTTGTGCGAGATCGCGTGCACGGCCACCGGTAATGGCATCAATCACTTGTTACAACCAATCAGCCGTACGTTTCGTTATCCCTAGCCGATGCGACGAGGTGCGTCGCGACGCGATGCGACGCGTTCCCGCCGCTCGTTTCCACGGTAAATCGCGCTTAATACGCGCTATACGCGCTCGAGATTGCGCCGACAGGAAATTACATTTCGTGGCGGTCCTCGTGTTCGTTTGCGAAGAAAGGGATGCGGCTACGGTGGATTCCTACCCGCACGAGCTTTCCCTTGTTGCGATTCCCATCAGTCCGGATCGTCATTTCCGACTTGGTACCGCACGCTCGAGCTGCTCGCACCGAATCGCTGCTCTCGGCGCAGCGAAACGAGTTTTTGCCGTTATGTTACGGCACGAGCCGGATTCTTTCTTGTTCCTCATCAATGTACACGATGGAACAGTGAGTTCGTGCACGGTTCTCCCTTTTGATCGGTAATTTGTGGATAAATATAGGATGCTTGTCGACAAAAGCGATCAGCAAACAGGGAAGAGTGTGGTTTCTATGCCTGTCCGAACCACCTACGCTACTAGAACCAGTTTAATGAAGAACATATTCATTTTCTGACGCGACGGAACGCAGATATGCATTCGGTTTTGTCTACGTGTGAATGTGCATTCTGATATCTCGATATTTATTTTCTTTACAATCGCATTTTTTTATTGGCTTGCGTGAAAGCTCCGCAAGTATAACTGCGCGTTTTTTGTGAATGTGATAGTCAGCGTTTTCAATAGCCAATAGTATTGGTAGTTTTTCATTTAGTCTTCGTTGAGCATACGTATTCCGCTATACTGCACATAGAGGTATACCTGTTTGTAAGAACAACGGCAAAAAAATGGCAACGGAAAATGAATATCGAGTCGAAGACGAAGAGTATAACGGTAGGATAAAGAAACGCGACGTTCTTTTCGCGAAAGCGGATAAAAGCGGCGCGACGGGAGGGAAAATATGGTCCGACGGGTACAAGAGAGGAAGGAACGTTAATATTGCTGGAGTTCCGCCCGGTATTTGTATCACTTACTATTTGCATTGAACACCCGGTATAAAGGGTGCTTGTTCTCCGCCGGGAGCATTCCGTGCGATCCGACGTGATTAAAAAGTCGGGGCTCTCCTTTCGTCGGCATCGGACATCGCGAATTCTGAATAATTCAATAAACGTGCGTTAATTCACATAGGCATGCCATAGCATGCCTGCTTCTATGGGAATGCGCGAAATCCACGAAATCCATGGAAGAGAACGAAATTTTAAATTGTTAATCGTATCGCGTTGACCGATTACGAGTATTCGGGGATGCGTCAAAGCACAAACGTTCAAATACCTGTTCCTCCTATGCATTTCTAAAAGTATGAAGTAAAAATAAAAGTGTAAAAGCATGAAACACAAATGCATTTTGAAAATATCAAGATCTAAAATGATGTTCAAATAATTCGTCAAAATTTTACTCTCTTTATTTTATGCGTATATATTTAAGTATTTACCAAGTAGTTAAATATATCTATTATAAATAATAGTACACATATATTAGAGTTTTGCAAAACTATGAAATTTTAATCAAATAACGTATCTCATGATCTTATAAAAACATAAATATTATATCGCAATTCTTTATTCGTTAAAAATTACATCCTGATTAGTTATGCTCACATAGAATATTTTTGGCGAGTGGATCACAGACTGACGAGCTATTATATGAAAGAATATTAGCAGGTACCACGCGTCAACGTCGGAGCATGAATTATACATAATCATTCATAAACAATTACGATTCATCTGTCCGATCGACCACTGAATTCGTTTCAATTAATTTATATTTGCGCGAGCGAACTACGGATTGGCGCAAGCTTTCAATGATTAACTGGCGTTACAAGTGATGCGCGTTGATTCGAGCACAATGAATCATTTATGTCAAACTATAGAGGCAACCGTACCATCGAAACGGAGATTCTCGAATATATTAATACCAGAGGAGCGTTCCTTGGTTGCAAATTATATCGTCGCCCCGAGACGTCGCATCGCGCGCAAACCGATGACGTCGACATCCGCATTCACGTCGACAATCTTAACGTCAGAGATTCGACCGGAACGCCAACATTAATATCTATTCACTGTTCGTAATGATTTGCATGATATAGCGTGCAAGACTCCGAGAATGTTGCTGTAAACGGTCGTTTGACTGATTCGCATTCGTGTCGTTCTGCGTGGAAATGCCGGGCGAAATGAGTTTCCACGAGATTCACGATTGTCCTATGTTAACTCACGCACCCGTTAATGGCTGACAGAGCCAAAATTACGGAAACTCTTAATTGTTAATCGCGTCTCATTGTACGGTTTCAATTTATTTCCTCATTTGTGCTATCATACTCAAATTAATATTTCATTCGATCAAATAAATCAAGCACGATTCAGGCATGACAGATGGCAAGAATCGCGTTGGAAGTTACGTAAAATATATGGAACAAATAAAATGATGTAACACAATTTTATATTCTAAAAAAATCTTTTAGATTTAATAATCTGTCGAAAGCGCAATTGCTTAAAAAAATACTGAAAACGTAGTATCACATAGCCTTGCTTAATAAATTAATCTGTAAAACTTAGTTCGTTTAAAAAATTTAAAAAGTACGGAAAATACGCTTTAGTAGAGCATACCCATACATTGCAATATCGTTTCTTTTATTGGAAAATCTCATTTATGTAAAGACGCAATTTCAGAAACAATAAAATTTTTGTAGCCAATCGTACGTCGGACAGTTTCGAATCATCGCGCGACATTGCGTATATTGCATATAAACGTAAAGGTGGGTGTTAACGTAGGACGTTACCGTATTTGCGCGTCCTGGAAAGTTCCTATGCCGCATTCGCGGAAAACACGACGTCAGACATGGTTTTAATATCTCTACGGTGCGCACATAATTATTCGTAATATTCACGTTCCACTGATTCATACTCGTCGCATTTAGCTTCCGAATTTGGAATAGAACAAATTACGACACAGTTCGCGATTACTGGACATTAATTTGTGCGCAATCGCTATACCGTTATGTATTTGCTGTGAAACTACATGAAACTTTTAATCGTTAATCGCGTTTCGTTTCCGTCTCGCAAGAATTTGGCATAAACAGCACTATATAATTCGAGATACATACATTATTCGAAATTCACTACTGCCAAATATTAATATTCATTTCATTCGCCACGTATATCGCGTCGATAAGATAACAAATTTCTGAAGTATATGCACGGTAGTTTTGCGCGCGTCACACGTGTACGTGAAAATATATGAAGTGTAATAATTATATGTGCAACAAAGTAGTGAAGGATATTAAATTCCACGTATCTTTCGTAAATTTATACGTATTCACAGCTAGATAATGCACGATGATTCAAATCTCTAAATTATTATTTCATTTACAGAAACAACGATATTTATGCAAATAACACTTTCATGAGATAAGACAGTTGGAAGTATCAGCTTCGTTTTATTTGTCTGTAGCGATTCAAACATAGATAAACATATAGATTGAATAAAGTAACTATTAAATTTTTAATACTATTGCACACACACACACACACACTTGCAATACACTTCATGTTTTGACTTTCAAAAAATATCTATTTACTGAACTATACTTGGCGATTTTATTTTATTTTCATTTGATTATGACCATGTTTTTCTTTTTTATTTTTACGAATATTTGAAGATATTCACCTCTTGCAAAACATGTTTTTCCTCTTCTTATTTTTCGCTTAAAGTACTATTTCAGTTTTCACAAAAGTTTTTATGAAATTCTCATAGCAAATAGTACTTTGTATTTTTATGTCGACGTCATTGGAATTCATCGCGTAACCTGCTGTTGATACCGGAAGGACCACGACTTCTGTGGCCATTCAAAGCTCTACATTGGAACGAGACAAATTTGTATGAGACTCAGAGTCAGGGCGCGCGTTAATTCGTACACAACGGCTCGTTACGCCAAAACAGAGTAGCGGGTGTTGCGAGAGTGGCGAAACTTTGAATTGTTAATTAGCCTTGTACTGCCTTGAGTTTTGACTCTCTCGGCCGCGGAAGAGACGCGTAATACGTGTTTAATGTACCCTATACGTCTTTTATACTCTCATTAAAATGCATCTGTGCGGTTATGTGCGCTACCTTATGAGTTGTTACTTTAAGGGTACTTTATCTTGGTGATTATTATTTATTCAACGTAAGTATACTGTTACGGAATAAGAAAGATTTTACGAGATAAAGAAATATTAAAACAACATCGGTTTTTATAAAAAATGCAACATTAATTAAATAAACGTAACAAGATAACGTAAGAAGGAGAAAAGCATTTTACATAAATCTGTTTCTAATATCATGAAAATTGTTACGTTATTATTGAAAAATATGCATTTAATATGTTATTTCTTTACCGTAACATGATATATTCGTGCAAAGTATGGTATTCCAACGAGAAAAGAAAGAATTAAAGTGAAAAGATATAATTTTATACAGCACACGAATTACTTTCCTAAAAAATGTTTAGCACTTCGGAAAAGATACGTTACGTTTTTAATAAATCGAAAATAAATAAGATTATCATTTCAAGTTTTCAAGTCGGTGCATTTCAAGTCATTTCAAATATATTTCAAATTGCTTTAAACACGTACAGTAAAATAAAATAGTCAAACATAGGTTGATCGATCCAATACAAATTCGATTACAAAGGTCAGAAATTCAACACGCGGTAGATAAAAAATGGAGCAGAATTTATACTCGGATTATATTCAGTCATCCTTTCAAGTTTAAGCAGCGCAATTCGCTTGGTTGGTAATCGCTTGTGATCGTGCTCACCATCGTTGTTCGGAGCGCGGTTGTAAATTTGATCGAAACGGCGCGCCGTGCAAATTTTGGTATGTTGACGCTAGGTGGTAGCTAGAAATTTTTCCGCGCGACGCGACAAAAATCGAATCTGCGTTAATGCTGCATCGCGTGTTGCGCCGCGCCGTCCCGAAGAATAAAACGAGACTCGGGGATCGAACAAGTGACCGCGTTTTTCAACGACCGCTCAGCGAATCAACGAGATGCACCCGTCGTTGATGGTCTTGACATCCCCGAACTGTCGATCAAACTTTCAATCTATTACTATCGGAACGTTGCTGGGACAGTTCTCGTCGTTTAACTTGGCCACGACTTTTGTGAACTAATAAGTCAATTAAGAGAGGAGACCACAGCGATACGTAAAGCTATTTGTTCGGTAACGTTCGAGTTGCTAATTACTTTTACTATTTTTATTATTTTAACTATATCTATAATTACTTTCGCGCGTTACGTATTCGTATTTACGAATAAAGGTGCTTTT
Organism: Ooceraea biroi; assembly: GCF_003672135.1. NCBI lineage: Eukaryota > Metazoa > Arthropoda > Insecta > Hymenoptera > Formicidae > Ooceraea > Ooceraea biroi. The sequence continues at coordinate 9,379,763 of NC_039507.1, forward strand.
TCATGCTGACGCTCGACGCTCATTTTTAACGTCAAAACAGGTCACGTGATCAAAATTGACCATTATCCAGCGTTAATTTTGATCACGTGACGTTTTGACGCTAAAAATGAGCATCGAGCGTCAGCATGAAATAGCACCTTTAGAGTTCCGTTTGTTAATAAAAATGTAGTTACAATTTGCGTCAACGATAAAAATAATTCTATTTATTAATGATTTTATTTATAATATTAATATATTCCACATTTACAGAAAAGTATGCTTAAAGATTAAATATGTACAGTTTCATAATAAAGATAAAAATATATCTAGTTACCACGTTGCAATATAATGAGAAATATTTCCTCCTTAATGTATATCTTTACATGTATGCATGCAAATCAGGGTAAAGAGAGATTATAATGTTACGAGAGATAAGCATTTGTTTTCTAACGGATAATTATTATTTAATTAATCGCGACGTACAATGCGCATCGAGAAATAATGGTATTTCGTGATTTGTTTGGCCGCGGTGTTAGCGAAATTGGGTGGTTGCGTTTTATTAACGTGCGGCGATATACGATCGCAACGACCTCGAGATACATCATCTCTCGTCGGCTGTTGTCGTATCGAACCGTTTATCAAATTGTAAACTATAGAGATTCTGTGATGGAAAGTCGTATTAAGAGAAAATATCGCGCGATGAGTAGTGGGATCGAAACCGCACCGGAAGAGGCAGCACGAAATGTCGGACAGAGGAACACGATGAGCATTTGTTTAATTCGCTTGTATACATATTTGTTTAAGTCAATGTAATGTCGAGAACGGATAATTATCACGATTCAATTCCAGGAATTATTCACGGATTACGTCGATCTCTTTTTTATTACGACGGCGGGTAACGTCGAGGCGCGTAGCGCTTCACGCACAGCCAGTGATCAACCAAACATTAATTTGTTCGCCTGTTAATCACGTTTTGAAGAAGCGATAGAGCGCATAATCGAAAGTAATACCATTTGCAAGTGTAATTCATTATTCTGACAATGGAGAACCATTGGTGCATAATGCTCTTTCGCGTTTCGCGATGATCGCGCATTCATCGTATCGTTGTACGGAGCGGGATAATCTATTGCTGATTAAATTTTATGTATACCGCCTGCGTAAATTAATTCAGAAGGAAATTGCTCGTGTTGTCTGTCATATATTTACCACATAATTTTAATAAGCTCTTTTATTTTTCAAATACGGTGAATTGTATAGATAAATGTATGCCATCACACACACACAGTAAAACATACTCACATTCTTACAAAAACTTAATTATCATCAAAAATGAAATATTATTTCTCATCGCATCATGCATATCAACGACTAATAAATAATAATTGCACCTAAGTCGGTGCTCTCGCGAAACCGCACAAGGAAA